>NC_047052.1:54198659-54563561 GCF_011762595.2 Tursiops truncatus | reverse complement strand
CCACCGGTGTTCAAGCTCATTGCCCCACTGGAGGGCTACACCAGGAGCCGCCAGATCGTTTTTATCCTGCTCAGGTTCTGGACTCCTGGGGTGGGCTGGGGATGATGGTGGGCTGGTCGGGGGACATTGGTTGTAGCAAATAAGAGACTGAAATCGTCAGGATATGGGATCCAGTGGGATCTGAATTCAAATACCGACTCTTCCTGTCACTGAGCCTCAGTTTTCTTCATCTGGGAAATGGGGAGAATTGTGAGCACGCTCCACACAGGAGAGTCCAGGCACGTGGTGGGCACTTGGTCAGTGCTGATTCCCTTTCTCTCTCTTCCCCTTGCCAGGACAGTGTTTCTCCGCCTGACCTCCCTGCTGGTCCTGCTCATCTCTCTCTGGAATCAGATCACTTGCGGGGGAGATGCGGACGCTGAGGAGTGCAAAACCTGTGGCTACAATTACGAAGAACTTCCGGTGAGGATGAGGGGTGGGGGAGGGGACGGACTCCTGGGTCCTTGAAGGAAAGGAGGAGCCCGGTGGGTCCGGACCCCTGGCTTGGGAGGAAAGGGGAGCTTGGGGTGCTAGAATACCTTCCCCTTGAGGACAGGGGTATGGATTTAAAAAAAAACTAAAGGCCCCCAGAGAAAGTATTGATAGAATCTCATAGCTTGCAGTTTGGAGACTCAGACGTTCGGGTCTACAGGTGTCTGGGTCCTGAGGTCTTTATGACCCGTTCTTCCTTCCTCAGTGCTGGGAGACTCGCCTGGGACAGGAGATGTACAAACTCCTGCTGTTTGATCTCCTGACCGGCCTGGCAGTCACGCTGCTCATCAAGTTTCCTCGGAAGTGAGAGTCCCGCCCCTTGCTGTGGTCCCGCCCAGCACCCAGTTTTCTCTTTCGCCCCGCCCCTTTCTAGCCCTGCCTCTGACTGCCCTGCCCGCAGACCCCGCCCCTCCACGAGTTTGGTAGTCACTTCCCTGCGGCCCTGTCCCTACTGCCATGATCGCCTCTACGCCTCAAGCCCCGCCCTCTAGACACACCCCCTCCAGAACCTTGAAGGCTCCGCCCCAGCCCCAGATATGCTCACTTCCGATTGGTGGGCGGGACGGTGAAGGCGGGGAAACCCGTGGCCGGCCTGCCTCTGATTCGGCCCGGCCTCACCCCGCCCCTCAGGCTGCTGTGTGGCCTCTGTCCCGGGGCGCTGGGTCGTTTTGCGGGGACCCTGGAGTTCCAGGTGCCTGACGAAGTGCTGGGGCTCATCTACGCACAGACAGTGGTCTGGGTGGGGAGTTTTTTCTGCCCTTTACTGCCTTTGCTCAACACGGCCAAGTTCCTGCTGCTTTTCTATTTGAAGAAGGTGAGGGGTGGGGAGCACCCTTGGGTCTGAAGCGGGAGGTATTGGGGCTTGGGCTTCTGGGTCCTGGGGGGAGGAGGGGACTGAGGGATGTGACTACTGGGTCCTGTAGGGGGAGGATGCCAGGGTCGTGGACTACTAGATCCTGACGGAGGATGGGTCTGGAGGACAGATTCCTGGATGTGGGAGAAGGAGGGGTCCAGGGCATCCCAACTTTTAGGTCTGAGGGAAGCGGGGACACGGACTCCTGTGTCTGATAGTGGAAAAGAACTGGGGCTCCTGGATCCTGACCGAGGAGAAGAGGCCAGGGACCAGGGCTCCTGGATGGTGGAGAAGGAGAGTCTGGGGCTCAGATTCCCTCATCCCCCCCCCCCCACCAGATCACCCTCTTCTCCACCTGCTCCCCGGCCTCCCGCACCTTTCGGGCCTCCACTGTGAACTTCTTCTTCCCCCTGGTCCTTCTCCTGGGTCTGGCCATCTCCACCGTTCCTGTGCTTTATAGCATCTTCCTGTAAGTGTGAGAGGCACCTGCCCCTCTCTCCCTCCCTCCTTCCTCCTTTCTCCAGGGTTCTGACTTTTGGCCATCCTTGAGCTCTGCCTGTCTTTGACTTCAGGATCCCACCTTCTAAACTGTGTGGTCCATTCCGGGGGCAGTCGTCCATCTGGGCCGAGATCCCCGAGTCTATTTGCAAGCTCCCTCAGACTGCCCAGAAATTTCTCTTCTTCCTGGGGACCCAGGCTTTTGCTGTGCCCCTTCTGCTGATCTCCAGGTGAGAGCCCTAGACTCCTGGGTCTGAGTTTGAATGTCTGACCTGGGGTCTCGCTGCCTGCTTCCAAGAAAGAAGGGGGCTGGGGGCCCAGACTCTTGGGTCTGAGGAAAGGAGGGGGCTGGGATACTAGACTTCTTGAGTCTGAAGGAGGAGGTCCAGACTCCTGATTACTAAAGAGCCCTACGTTGAAGATATTCTAAGGGCGTGTGGGGAGTAGCTTCCATTCCGTCTCTTCTAGCATCCTGATGGCGTATACCGTGGCCCTGGCTAACTCATACGGACGCCTCATCTCTGAACTCAAACGCCAGATAGAGACGGTGAGCCAGGCCCGGTCCCTGGGAAGGGGTCCTGGGGAATATGGAAAGGGACACGGGTGGAGAGAAGATCTGTCTTATCTCCACCTCTCTTTACCCTTTACCTCAGGAGGCGCAGAATAAAGTCTTCCTGGCACAGCGCGCTGTGGCGCTGAGCTCGGCCAACAGAGCTCTTTGACCTGTCCAGCCTGGCTCAGGGTGACCTCCCACTTTCAGACCCAGACCTGCCCTCAGATCCTTTGTAAGCCTCGGCCACATCATTTGGAAAATAAGCGAACTGGAGAAGACTCCATGCTTTTCCAGCCCTGGGATTCACTGCTAAGTCCCTGACTCTCCAGTGAACCTCTTTCTAGTACCAATAAACACAGCTGAGGCTGCTGAGTGCTTTTTGAAACTCGCGTCCAGAAGGCGGGGCAAGGCATCAGCGGGACATAAACCAATCAAATGTGTTTACCTGTGGGTCGGCGCGGCGGGCTCTTCCGCGAGAGGACCTGGCGGGAGTGCCAGCCAATCAGAGGCCGCGTTCAGCAGCGTCCGGGCGGGGACACTTGTGATTGACTCAGAATCTTGATAAGAGGCGGTCGCTAGGCGACACCACGCGCAATTCCGAGCAATGGGAGGTGGGCGTCTCAGCCAATCAACTTTCGCTAGAGACCCAGAGGGGCGTGCCAAATAGTCCAGGGCCAATCCGTGGCCGAGACAGGGAGGAGCCATCCTCTCGCCAATCTGAAGTGCTAGAAGGCGGGCCTGCCAGTCCGTGGACAGCTACGGCGCCATGAATATCTTACCCAAGAAGAGCTGGCACGTCCGGAACAAGGACAATGTCGCCCGCGTGCGGCGTGACGAGGCCCAAGCCCGGGAGGAGGAGAAAGAGCGTGAGCGGAGGGTGCTGCTCGCTCAGCAAGAGGTAAGCTCCCAGTCCGGCCGGGCGGAGCGCCCAGGCGCCTCGGGAGGGACCGGAAGTGGGGCGGCGCGCAGGCGCAATGCACACCGTGCGGAATTAGGGGACAGGCTCCCTGGAAGCGTGTGCGGTCTTTTGCGTATCCCACCTCGAGCTCTCCCAGGTCTTGGTTCTCCCCACTCCTAGAGTAGGAGCTCATGAATAAACGAAGCCCTGGACAATTCACGGAAACTCGGACCACTTTTTAGTTTACCTGCACAAACTCCCTATTTAGTAAGCGCCTACTCTATGCTCGCCCCGTGCAGAGCGCTTGACTTGCCAAATCTCTCAAGCACTGTTCGTTCTTAGAGAGGCTGTCATTTCCATTGTGCAGAGAAGTGAGATGGCTTCAGAGAGGAAGACACAGCGAAATGACAGTGGAACAAGCCAGTTCCGCTCTGTCGGGCGAGCCTTTTGCCTGCACCGCTGCCCACACACAAACACTACAGGCTCTCTTTATAACTCCTAACCTGTTTGGTTTATACCTAGCTTCCTGTCCTTTGGCTAATCTGATTGTCAACACTGGCTGGGAGGTAGTCAGGGTTTTTAAAATTCACATTTACCAGTAGAAATTGCAAATCAACTGGGGATAGTGACGTGGAGCCCTGCCTGGAATTCAGATCACCTGTCCTAATACACGAATTGGCTGCCTTCGTAGCTGTTTTTACTGTGTCACTCGAGATTGGGAACCCCCCTGGTTTACGGTTTGAAAGGTAGCTTACAAACCCAGGCGTTGCCTCATTCCCCCACCCTCTCCGCAGGCTGGGATAGGTGCCTCTTCTGGGCTCCCAGTGCCCCTGCTCCCTTTCTTTACAGCCCCCAGCACCACGGCCTGTGGTTTTCTGTGGTCGGCACCAGGCTCACAGTTCCTTGAGTCACATCTAGGTTCTGAATGTTCTGCCTATACCTTTCTTTTCCCCCAGGCCCGCACAGAATTCCTACGGAAGAAAGCCAGGCATCAGAACTCACTACCTGCGGCTGAAGCAGCAGCACCAGGAGCCCCAAGCAGTTCTGGCCCTGTGGATCTGTTTCGAGAGCTGCTGGAAGAAGGGAAGGGGGTGAGCAGAGGCAATAAAGAGTATGAGGAAGAGAAGCGACGAGAGAAAGTAAGTCGGTCTTGCCCTCTTCGTCAGAGTCATGGATGGAGCTGGGGGAAGGGGAGCACCTTGCCCGTCAGGTGTGACTAAGGAGTGTTTAGGGATATGGCGGGGATTAAACAAGCTAATGTAGGGAACTCAGAACCGTACCAAAACATAGCACTTAAGAGGTGTTGGTTATTGCCGGCAGCTAGGTACAGACCTCTCAGGTCTCTCACCTGCTGTCCAGAGCCTATAGATATTTGGGAAGTGTTAAGGGGCTTTTAAATGTAGATCAGATCCTGTCAGTCACCTGCTCTCAGGGACTTCCCATCAAACTCTGAACTTGCCTCCTCCCCCCACCTCAGTCATTCCTCTTCCTTGCTTGCTTCTCTCAGGTTTTTCTTCAGTTGTCTCCCCAAAGATGCCTGCCTTTGAACCCTAACCTAAACCAGCTCCACCCTGTCCCCTCCTTCCTGTGCTTTTTGTTTCTGAAGCTGCCATTGTGCCCATTGTGCCCCCGGAGCAGGAGCCCCACACGTACTGGTCTGTTGTGTCCCCAGCACCTGGCAGAGTTGGCTCATAACAGGCCTGTTGGCTCAATGTCTGGTTCTGCCTCGGGAACCTTGGGTGTCCCTGGGTTCCCCAAGGGGAGACACACTTGACATTCTCACTTCCACATTTTGTCTTCCTCAGGAGATGCAAGAGAAGGCTCTGGGCATCCTGACGTACCTGGGCCAGAGTGCAGCGGAAGCCCAGACTCAGCTCCCTTGGTACCAGCTCCCCCCAAGTCGGGGCGGCCCCCCGTCTGGTCCAGGACCAGATGAGAAGATCAAGAACCGCCTGGACCCTCTGGGGGAGATGCAGAAACATTTGGGGAAGAAGAGAAAGCACAGTGGTGACAATGGCAGTCACAGCAGAAAGGAAAAGGAGGGACCTGAGAAACGACCCAAAGAGTAAGGAGCCTGGGCCTTGGGGGTTGGCCATGGCCATGCGGGCACCATGGAAGCTCTCTCTGGTTGGGACGGGAGGGCTCTGGGGTCTGGATACGTGTTCTCAACACATGGTCCAGGGACCCCGGGGGTCCTGACACCCCTTCACGGGGTCTGCGAAGTCAAGCCTATTTTCATAACATCATTTAACTTTTTAACTCTCGTTCTCGGGGTCCCCAGAGGCTACATGATATGAGACGACACCACTGATGTGGCTGGTGGAACATTCGCTTGTGTTAAGATTTCTCATTTTGTATATGCAAGATATTGACAGATAAAATCCACTGAAACAAAGCTCTCTGAGGTTCAGTTTTTGAGACGAGAGTGTGAGAACCACGGGGCTAGAATAAAAGCAGGTTTGTGTCCCTAGGATGCAGACCCCTGAGTGTAGATCGGGTATACCGACCCGTCTCCTTTCTCCCACAGATGAGGGAATGGGGAGGGCCAGGTTGTGCTCAGTGCCATACAGCCGCTTAGTGGTGGAGGGGCACCCACCTGTAGAGGTGGTGAGGCCAGCTTCAGGGTCCCAGCACCAGTCTGCTTCCCTCCCAGGTGGCAGCTCCCTCCCAGAGGACAATGGGGGAGGGCGGGGCCTCCTGGGACTACCAGCTTTCTGAACCGAGTCTCATCTCCTCCCAGACCCCCGTCCCTGGACCAGCTTCGAGCTGAACGTCTCCAGCGGGAAGCGGCCGAGAGGGCTCGGGCACAGGCCCTGCTGGCCCGGATTGGAGGCACGGCAGCCCAGGAGGATCAGCCAGAAGAGGTGGACGATCGGCGGAGGCGGTACAACTCCCAGTTCAACCCCCAGCTGGCCCGGCGCCCCCGCCAGCAGGAACGCCCCCTGGCTCACTGACTCAGGGGGTACAGGAGAGGCCGCTGCTGCCAGCCGTCATATAAAACTATTTATTCATAAATATTTTCCAAAATGAAAATAGGTTTACCAAAAAAAGTCCCTCACTGGGGAGGGGAGGAGGGGGCAGCCCTCGCCCCCGGGCCCCCAGGGTGGGGCTGAGAGAAAGAGAAAGCCTCCCAGCCCCCTCCCTGCTTCCTGGGGGAGGGGGCTGCCCTATGGCCTGGGGCCTCCCCCCAGTCTTCCAGGGCAGGGCCCTCACCTGGGCAGGGGGATCAGCATGCGGGGGGAGGGAAGGGTGGAGGGAGGGGCCGGTGTCACTGGAGGTCCCGGTCCTCCAGGTAGCGGTACTCAAAGGTGAAGCCTTCCTTCTTCCGCTGGCCCCACTTCTCGTAGTCAAAGTAGATGTAGGTGCCCTGGCCGGGGGAGAAGGCGGTCAGTGAGTGGACGAGGTGGTCGGGGGAGCTGGCAGAGGGACAGGTCTTAGGGCCATGGAGGAGCCAGGCACCAGGCCAACTGCCCTGCATGCACACGCCATCTCACTCCACCCTCACAAGGCTCTTCTCAGGTGGGAAACGTCATCACTCCTGCTTCAGAGGAAGCAGAGGGAGGCGCAGGGAGGTCACATGCCAGAGCCGGGCCTCGACCCCGGGCACGTGCGCCAAACATCCTGCTGCTTCTCTCGATGGCTTTGGCTTTCCAAGCACTGATCGAGTGCTGAGTACGTGATGTATGTCCTAGGGTTTAGTCTTCACAAAGCCCCTGAGGCCATGGGACAGGCTTGGAGTCTACATACATCCAGGCACGCTGCCAGGACAGACGTTTTACTGGCAACAGCGGTGGTGTGGGAACTTCTGAAGGACTGATGCCTGGAAATACACTAACTTAGAGGATTACTTTGGACCAAACCGGGAGGGAACAGGATGTCTGTAGTTAGTTAGTGTCCAAGATGACACAGTGGGAATGGGGCCGGGTTCTGAATGAATGGTGGAAATGCTTCAAAGAACCTGAAGGAATGGAGGGGAGGAAGTTCCCTGAGGACAAGGCCCTTGTTCAATGCGTGGCATCAGGTAAAGATTTGGTGGAAAAAAACCACTGTGGAACATACCAACTAAAAGTTGAAATAAAGTCCAGTACGCCCATGACACTACATAGCAGGCACCATTTAGTACTTACACGTCATTAACTCATTTAATCCTCATAACAACTGCATAAAGGTAGGTGCTGTTACCCCGTTTTTACAGATAAGGAAATAGAGACAGATGTTCAAGTGAATTGTCCACGGTCACCAGCTAGAGCTGGGTTCCAAACCAGGTAGTCTGGCTCCAGAGTGTTTTGCAAGTGGGAGGTCCCAATCAATCAATTACGAGAACAACAAAAGAGCTTCCCCATCCGTGTTTGCTGAGCCCCTCTGCTGGGTGCTGGGGACTGTCAAGGTCCCCGAGCAGTGCAGCCCATGGTCTTGGGTGGGAGACACCACATCCCCCCACCGTGCCAGAGGAGGGGCGGAGGCACAGGCTGTGTGTGTGCCTGGGGAAGGCTCCTCTGAGGAAGGACATGGAGGCTGGGACCTCTGGGGTGACCGCGAGCTGGCCAGTGAGGAAGAGGACAGTGTCCCAGGCAAGGCAGATGGCCTGAGGGACCGAGCTGGCTGAAGGTGGTGGCAAAGGGAGCGGGCAGCAGGGCTGCCAGTCTGCGTGTGGAGTGGGGACTCTACCCGGACTCAGCCAGCGGGACCAGAGTGGACAGGGCACAGGGAGGGGCCCTCACCTGCTCGAACTCGTCAGTGATGGTCTTGGGCTCCTCGTGCCTCTGGAACCACATCATGTACTTGGTGTGGAATCGCCATGACTGCTTCTTTAGGGCCTTGGCTGCCAAGTACTGTGCCTTAGTGCCCTGAGGAATGAAGCATGGAATGGGGGATCAGGGGGCCTCGCAACTGGGTGGGGGCCAGGTGGACGGGGCAGGGCGACAGGGCTGACCCCAGGCCCCACCACAGACCGAGGTTGGGCCGGACAATCCAAGTACGGATGGGCTGGGGCACAAGACGTACCAATGCTGGTCAGGAGAAGGAAAATGAGACGGGAGGTGGAAATTGCTTTCAGAGAAGCTTTGAGAGGGAAGAGAAACTAATCGTGATGAGAGCTGAGAGGAGGCAGTTTAGAAACTTTCTCAAGGCTGGATGAGGGAGGGGGTCACTGGTGACACACTGGGTTACGCAGAGGTTGGACAGTTCCCTAGCGGGTCCCCAGGGAGGCCCGGGTACGTGCCAGCGAGCAGCGTGCTGGCACAGTGCGAGTTATCGGGACGGGCACTGTGGGGCTGGGCTCCCTGGGTGCTGCGCTAGACCAACCCAGCCCTCAGCCTCAACTGACCTGACACCTCAGCACTGGAGTGGGGACAGGGAGGGGTCTGGTTGGGGGGGGGGGGCAGGACTGGGGGAGGGGGAGGGGTGCGGTCCCGGTGGCCGCAGTGGGGCACCCACCTCACCCCTCCAGCCCGAGGGGGGACGGCGGCGGTGGCGGCGAAGCCGGGGGGCCCGAGGCTGCCCCGGGGGCCCTGCTGTACCTCCAGATAGTAGAAGATGAAGAAGAGCGTCTCGGTTGACAGCCGCTGGTAGAACTCCACAGTGTCCGAGTGCGGGGGCGGCATCTGGTGGTGGTAGGGGGGCGTCGGGCAGGGGTTCCGGGGGAGGTACTGCCTGTGGGGGGACAGGATGGTCACTGCCGATGCGCGGCAGCCCCCGGCCTCCCTGCCTTCTCTCCTCTCGTGGATCAAAGGGAGCGTCTCAGGCACCACATCACCCAGCATTACCACCTCAGTCCCTGTGTCCTGTGGGGAGCCCAGGTCAAGGCTCCCTCGGATTCAGGGGCCCCGTACCCACCCCACGTGGCCCCTCACCGGATGCGCTCAGAGTCTGAGGGGTGGGGCATGTGATGCCAGGCGGCCTCTTCCATGGCCTGCTGGTAGAGCTGCTCCTTGGTGAGGGGCACAGGCCCCAGGGGACACACACCCAGCGACAGCGGTATGTTCACCTCCGACAGCTGCAGGGCCGGCTGGGCCGAGGCCGGGGGAGCTGATGTGCTGCTCAGGATGATGTCTGCGGGGAGGGCAGAGGTGGGGCCGGCGAGCGGTGAGGCTGGTGCATCCGGCCCCTCCTGGACGGCCCGCCCCACCCCTGGAAGCTCACCTCGCTCAGTCAGGTGCAGCGTGGGGACAGGGTCCTCGATGCCGGAGCTGATGGCTGCCCGCTCCGCCATGGACTTCAAAGAGCTCAGAGGCTCAGGGGCCTGGGGAGGGAAGAGGTGCCTGGCCTGAGGTCCAGGGCCGAGGGCTGGCACTGGGTCCTCGTGGGCCCCGGCACCCTCGCCTGCTCCGGTGGGGCTTCAGCTAAGCCAAGGCCGTTAGTGTAAGAGCACGTCCACTGCAGCACCTAACAGCGGGGAGAAAACCTGGACACGACCAAGTGTCCACTGACAGAGGGGTGCCTAGCACGTGTGGACCCTGCTGTGCAGCCCCGTGACAATAACACACCAGCGGAGAGCCCGCGCGCCACCGCCGTCACAGAACCGGCAGCAGCGTCCGCTTGTCTGCACGCCTACACGCTGGGAGGAGCCCGCCCACTGCCGGCTGCCCCACGTGCGTCACTAAGACCCCCTGCCCCTCTCCGCGGCCACCGGCCACCGCTGGCCACTGGCAGTTGCCTTCCACTCCTCTCGCCACCCCACTCCCCACGCCCTTCAGTCACCGAGGTCTCTCTTCCCTCGGAGGCACCTGCACTGCCACCCCACACCGTCCTGGTCTCACAGGCCCCCGAGGGACCTTTCCAGCCATGTTTTTCTCTGTCATTTTTCTACTCAAAACCTTTCCACCACTCACCCAGTAATTAAAAAAAAAAAAATGTTGTGGACCTGTTTTGAGAATCTCAAGGCTCATTTCTTCCCCCAAAAAATGCATACACTGAACTTCCTGTCCGTTGTATTTCTAAACTTTGGGTGCTCACTGGGAGCCAGAAACTCTCCTGAGAGCTTTATGAGGACTATTCCCAAGTATCCTATCACATTTGAGGAGTGACTGCAATTACTTTCATTTTCCAGATGAAGGCAGGTACAGGAGGCAATGCAGGGCTTGGACCCCGACAGTGGGGCCCTCCTCGCCCTGCCTCCTGCGGAAGTGAAGTTAAGACACACTGGCCCAGGGACTTCCCTGGCAGTCCAGTGGTTAGGATTCCACACTTTCACTGCGGAGGGCCTAGGTTCAATCCCTGGTCAGGGAACTAAGACCCTGCAAGAAGTGTGGTGCGGCCAAAAAAAAAAAAAAACCAAAATAAACCCCGAAACACACTGCCCCAGATGGTCACCTCACGTCCTGCTGCTGCCCTTTCAGACTCTGGCCCTGCAGCCAGCCTGCACCCCGTTCCTCTCGCCTCCGCTGAACCCTGCTTCCCAGCCTTCTAACTACAGCTCTGGCATCAGCCCCCCATAGAACTCCAGCCCGGGGGGGGGTGGGGCGCTTCTCCCTGTCAGCCCCGCCTGCCACTGTGACCCCACACGACCTGGCCCTGGTTCCACCTCACAAACGTTGCTGGGCTGCCTCCCCAGGTTAAGTCAGATACGCACGTGAGTCCACAGCACCCCGGCCCCCACCCCACCCAGACATGCGCGCCATACAGTCCCACTCTGCTCCCTGTACGGAAGGTGGGAAGTGGCTACATTTAGCCAGCACGAAGTGGCTCAGAGCAGACGTCAGTGTTTTCTGGACTTAAATGTTTTTGTAGAAGGCAAGAGGGTGGTAAGCTCTGGATGGTGGGTCATGTGAAGTAATACGTCTTATGGGGAGAAATGACCGAGGGCTGGAAGGAGGGCGATGACAGTGGACAGCCGGGGAGCGAGCAAGCAAGTACAATCAGGAGCAAGGAAAGTACCCAGAGGGACAGAGACCCAGGTGGGGGTGGCAGAGAAGCCCGGAGATGATGTGAGCGTGCAGGTGTGCCAGGCGAGAGAAGCCAGAGCGACACAGCGAGGGCTGGAGGTGGAGATGGCAGGTAGAGACCTGTAGCCAGGGGACAGCGACCATCTGCAGTGGAGACACAGGGCCAGGACAGAAAGGTTCGGGGCCCGCCGGGGATGTGCGGGGCCCACCTTGATCTCCGGGGCAGCGCTGAACTGTGGAGGTCCATTGAGCAGGGCGCCGGCTGCCTTGGCCTCGCTGAAGCTGGGTGTCGGGGAGCTGGGAGGGTTCACAGGTAGTGGCACCAGGAGACTGGGTCCCCCCGAGTTGTTCCCTGAGCCTGGGGCCACGCCCCCAGCCCCCGTTGGGGCTGTCGCATTGGGTTCCTTCCTGGGGAGGGGTACAAAGGGTTGGAGGCTCAGAGGAGGGTCCCCAAAGGCGGGACGGACAAGAAGACTTGGGTGATCGGGGAAAGGAGTCAAAAAGGGAGAATGCACAGAACATGGGGCCAGCTGAGGGACGCAGACAGGAGAGCAGCTCTCTGGGCGAAGGGAGAACCCCACCCCTTGCCATCACTTCCCAGTAAAGAAGGGCTGCGGATGTGGGAACAAGCATTCTCAGGACGCTCCCAGAGACCACACGCCTAAACGTTCTCTAGGAAGCAGGTGGGACCACTTCTTACACGGAGTGGCCCGTGGAGAAAGGGGTGGGAAAGAGCCACACAACAGAGCAGCCCACCTAGAGCCCAGGGGTGAGGCACCCGGGGAGGAGGGAGGGAGGGAGGGATCCGGGGGGTCTTCCCCATTCCCACAGAGGACGCTGCGCTCTCTCTTGGGCCACTCTTCTGGGAAATGGTCTGACCTACGATCTGGAGGGGTGGCTGGGGAGAGGACGGACTGGGACCCTTCACTGTAAGAAGTGGACGCTGAGCCCCTGACGGAGTGAGGAAGGCCCTGGGGCAGGACACAGAAAAGGGAGGAGGCGGCAGGGCACGAGACTCCTGCAGGAAAGGGAGAGCCAGAGCGTTCCAACGGGTCCCCGGGGGGCTCTGAGAACAATCCCACTTAGGCGAGGAATGTTCTAGGGCAGAGCTGGGGGACACACGTATACGATACCCCAGCTGGGAAGAAGTCGGGACTCAGCACCTAAGCGGGTGGGAGAGAGCTCTGGGGGAAGTCCCCACTGGCAAGGGCAGGGCCCGGATCTGCACCATGTGGCAACTGTGTGGGCGGCCCCGTGCCTCCTCGTGCCAAAGGCTGCCTGTCCCCAGCCCTGCCCGAGGCCGGACACTCACGAGGTGCTGGGAGGTGGGTTGTGGGGGCCAGACGGGGGGCCCAGGGCCTGGCTGTTGGCACTGCTGCCCCCGCCGCTGCTGAGAGCCACCTCTGCTGGGCTGTCTGCCACTACTGAGCTGTAACCTGGGGGAAGGAAGAGGGGCTGAAAGGGGCCTGCGGCAGCCACCCCAGGACCCCCCACCCGGCCGCCTCCCACTTACTGGTGGCGCCGTTCTGCTTGCCTCCGCCTCCGCCTCCGCCGGGCTGCACGCTGGGGGGCCGGGGCTGCGCGGGGCTGGGCCCACTGGAAGCTGGCGGGGCCACAGCCTGGGCGTAGGGGGCGGGCGTGCCCGAGCTGTGGCTGGGAGCTGGGCTGGCCTTGGCGCCCAGGGCGCTTGGGGGTGCTGCCGGGGCAGGGGCCCCGTTGTTGCCAGGGGCGGTGCTCAGGGCAGAGGCGGCGGGCGGGGGGCCGGAGGGGTAGCTTGGCGGCACAGCTGGGGACTGAGGGTGCTGGCTGCTGTGGACAGGCTTGGAGCCGTTTTTGGCTGGAGACTGCAGGTGGGAGGGAGGAGAGGGTCAGGACACAGTGGGCCGCAGGTCTCGCCAGCCTCCCGCACACCCCTCCCCGGAACAAGGCTCCATCCTCGGTGCTGGCCTTGCTGCCCCTCCCTGGGGACCCAGATGACCCCCATTCGCCCTCATGGCTTCAACCTCCACCTTCATGCGCACAACACTCGTGCATTTCTAGCCTGCATCCAGCTTGCCATGTCCTGCCTGGACATCCCCACGATGTCCCACAGGGATCTGAGACACCACTTGGGTGTAAGAGAAACCCATCCACCTGATGACAGGGCAGTAGTGGGAAACACATCAATGTCCTCAGTATGAGGTTAGCTGGACCCAGCCAGAAGTCCAAGGGGAGAAGAGAGGACAGCTGAAAATAGGATAGTAATTCTGAATGTCACTTAAAGGGTCCCAAAAGCAACTCAAGGGGCCGTTAATGACCAATACCCCACAAAGCACGTGGGGTAACGTGCGCCTGACAGCCCGCGGCTGAGCTGCTGACCACCCCTCTCAAGCCTACCCGGCAGCCGTCCTCGCCGCTTCCTGGACCCACCCTGAGGCCCCACGGGCACCTCACGCTCACTCCGCACCAAGCAGGACTTGCGATCAACTCCTTCCCGACACCACGCATGGTCACCCGGGTCCCACACCAGCCTCATCAACTCTGCCCTCAGGCTCTCCCTCGGGACCAGCCCTCCGACGAGCCCACAGAGGGGTTTCAGGCTCACTTTCCTCCTGCCTAAAGATAGCATTCCGGTGCAGCAGCATTTCCTAAAGTGTGCTGCTGCCCTGGGACACGTGAGCAGAATCCACAGGGTGCACTAAGGAGAAAAAACTCTCGGAGGCACTTCCCCTCTTGGAAACATGTGATGTACACCATCTGCGCAGCCAAGGCCCAGAGCGCGCCCAAGAAAAGAAACCTATGTGGTTTTTGACCTATCATTTCTGGGGCTTGCTGGGCCCTTTCAGAGCTGGTCCACCCAGTGTGGGCCCCCCAGCCCGACAATCTAAGGTCCTGCGCTCGCGGTCAGCCCAGTGGACCTGGCTGGGCTCACCTCTCCACACTTCCACGTCCACCACGACTGGCCTATGTCTCCTGTCGCTGCCCCACACGGGAATGTATCTTCCTCTAATGCCCAGGGCAGACGCCCTTCCCAAGAAGCGTCTCCCAACCACAGCACCAGCCACGCACCTGTCTGCCTGCCCATCAGTACTGCAGGCCTCCCTCAGGGCAGCCTGACCCACCGCGTCCCCAAAGCCCAGCATGGGGGCCACACTCAGGCCTCAGTAAGCCTCTGGAAACCAGCGAAGGAGCGAGTGCTGGGCCCATCAACGTCCGACGCCCATCGGACCCACCTGGCTGATTTCACTATCCGTCGAGCGTCCCCTCTTCTTGTCATCTTCAGAGTTTTCCTGAGGTTTGAGAGGTGCAGTCAGAAACCTGTGTGTCTCTAGGGACCCGACAGAGACACCAATCTCCGAACCCCCGGATCTGAACCCAGCTGACCTACCTTCCAGACCCAGAGCTGTTCAAGCCCTTATGACCTTCATCTCACTGGGGAACCTACCTAAACCCTGCCCCTTAGGGTGCTTGTCTTCTGGGGGCCAGCACCACGTGCCAGGCTCTTAAGGGTCCAGGAACCTGCTCTCCTTCGAGTATCCAACCCTCCATCCCTTCCCAGGTGTCCAGTGCCCAGGCTCCTCGGCACCCCAGGCACCAGCCTCCCTCCTCCACACTCAGGACCCACGTGTGGCCCTAACCGCCCTACCGGCAATCTACAGCCCTTGGGGCCCAGACCCTGGATACCGAGGTTCCCCTCCTGCAGGACATTTCCTCAGCCCCCGGCCCCTGTGCCCTCCGTGGAGACTCAGACCCACAGGCCTCACCGTGGTGCAGTTGGCCGGGCTGGGCGGGATGGGCGAGCTGGAGGTGGTCGAAGTGGGCGTGCTGCTTGACTGGTTGAAGATCTCATCCTCCATGTGACTGTGGCTGGGCGGGGAGGTGGCGACCAGCGCCTGTGCTGTGGGGGCGTGGAGGCTGTATGAGCTGGTGGGGACGCCTTCCCCCAGGCCTCCACCGCCCTTCACCCGCAGGCCAAGCCCGGGCCTCACGAATGTCCTCGAGGTCCAGGTCGTCGTAGAGGAACTCGTTCTCCTCGAAGTCGGGGTCCTGGGACGAGTCCACGTAGTACTCGACGTCGTCCTTGATCTTGCGGATGGCGTCCACGAGGATGGAGTCATTGTCCAGCATGCGCAGGATGGTCTCCAGCATGCGCACGTGGTAGCGGTGCTTCTCGATATGCCGCTTCAGGCCCTCGATCCGGTCCTGCTTCTGCTGGCGAGCCCAGGGCCAGGCTCAGGGGCTGCAGGGCCTGCCCTGCCCCTCCTGCCCCCACAGAACCCGTCCTCAGTCCCTGACCCTGGTGGAGACCCAGAGGCCCCACTCCAGCCCCTCCGGGGTCTGCCCGCCTTGACCCCTCAGGGATCCCGCAGCTCCTCCCACCCCGACATCCCTGGAAACTGCTGAAGGAGCCAGGGAGCCCGGCGTCTCCCCTACAACGTGGCCCGATCTGCACCCCACCTGACCGTCCAGCCCACCCACCAGCTCCGACCACCTTCTGGAATACAGGAGCACAGCCGCCCCTGTCTTGCTCTAACAGTAATAATGGCAATCCCCGTTTGGGGGAAGCTTGTTGTTTACAACTCTGAACATCTGTCACCACCATGACCCCCACCCCCAACCACGTGTCCCTAAGAGGAAGCCCAGATTCAGAGGCCTGTCTCCTAGGCTCCCTCCCAAGGCCCCACTCCCTTTAGGATTTGACATCCTAGCCCCAGTTCCAAATCCCTCCTGCCTGCAAGGACCTCCCTCCAAGCCCACGGTTCCAGACCCCTCAGTCTCAGACACCCAACTCTGGCACACCGCTGCCCCCAGCTTCCCGAAGAGCCAGCTCTCTGTCCCCCGTACTTCCTGGGTCAATACGCAGAGAGAGTCTGCAGCCCTAGGAACTCGGACCCTACAACCCTGGCTTTCTGGAATCTGGGTCCTGAGCCCTGACTTTGTCTCAGACCACTCTTCTCCTCAGCCTCAATGAGCCGCTCCTCCATGCCCCGCCTTGTCCACACCTGCTGTCCTCTCCTTAGGACCCGGGCCCTCTAGGTGCTGTGAGGCCGCAGCCACAGCTCCTCAACCTCCCCGCCCTGGGCGGCCCTCGGGTCTCACACTTACTCTGCGACCCAAGCAGAGCTCAGCATCTTCCCCCAAAGGGCTCCTCTTCTTGTCGGCTCCAATGTTTACCCAGACACCCAGGTGGGACCCTGGAGTCTGCCTCATCTGTTCCCTGCACGCCCCACCCTCCAGTCAGCTGCTAAGCCCTCCCCATCCCACCCCTTGACCCCCTAATCCTAGCTGCCAGCCCTGTCTGCCTCAGGAGCCCAGGCCCCGACTCCCGCAGCCCGGAAAGCCGGCCTCTCCTGATCGCCAGCCCATCTCTGTCCTCTGGGCACAGGGGCCCCCCACTCACATCCTTGTCGCCCTTCTTCTTGCGTGTTTGCACCGACAGTGACTCCACTTCACTCTCAAACTGGTCCACCTGCATGTTTAGGGTGTCGATGGTATTCTGAGGGTGGGAGGGGAAAGGCAAGCGGTCAGCCAGAGTCCTCTCATACAGCCAGGGTCCGGGCCCCAGGTCACCTCCTCCTCTACCCTGACTCACCGTGAGCCACTGGCCGACCTCCTCCTTTTCCTTCTGGGCAGGGTCCACCTTCTGTGCCAGGCCCAGGCCCTCCTTGCTATAGGCTTTGGTCTTGGTCTCTCGCTCCACAACTTTGAACCGTTCCATTTGCTGTGGAGAGCAGAGTTGGAAGGGGGATCCCAAAGGTGGGAGAGCAGCTGACTCAGGGCCAGTGGACACTCAAACCGGAGCCCCACTCTCAGGTTCCCAGCTCTTTGCCTCCCACCTTCCCCAGGTACAGAGACCTCACTCTTCTCAGGACCTCTGGGGACCCAGGAATCCGACCACCCACCTCTCAGGTAGCAGACTCTGGGCTCCTACCGTCTCAATGAGCTTGCGGTTGTCTATAAGCTGCCTCTTGTCCTTGATCTCATTGGATGCTACCCAAGTCTTGATCTGGTCCCTCAGCCGCTGGAGGTGGGAACAGCAGGACACTCAGGACCCGGGCGCCGAGGCCCCCGCCCCCTCCTCTCCCTGTTCCCCCCGCCCTCAGGACACAGGAGTCCGGGCCCCCAGCCCCCTCACTTGAAGCTTCTTAATCTCCTTCTTTAGATCAGCCTCATACTTTTCTTTCTGGTTCGCGTTGGCTGCATTGTGGAGCTGAGGGATGGAGAGAATCCAGGAGTTTGTGTGGTGCTGGCTGCCCTACTGCCCACTCCAGTGGTAAAACTCCAGTCTCTCTCTGCGGGCTGGGGACTCTGGGGACAACCCCCCCAGGACCAATCCATCTCAGAGCTGCTTCTCTGAGGTCCTTGGCACCTGGACATGCAGGCCCTCTCCCTGGTTGACACTCAGGAACTCCTCAACTTTGTTCTGTTCTCTCCTCCCTAGAGACCCACCCAGATTTTTAGGGGCCAGCCCCTGTACCTTCTGCCAAATATCTTCAAACTGCTCCACGCCCTCGGACACCTTCTTGAGGCAGCGATCAATCTCACCTGGCCAGGGAGGAAGGCAGGCTGTTAGCATCCTGCCAAGGCAGCAGGGATCCAAAGAGGAGTTCCGAGGAGAGTGAGCACGTGGCCACACAGGCAGCAGGCAGTGGACCTAGTACCTTGGAGTTTGCGCTTGTCCGCCATCTTCCCTGCCCTACAGACGCACTCTCTTCATACTCTCTTGGAGAAGGACGCTGCTGGGAGAGATTGGGAAGGAATACACATTTACTCCCTGGCTGGTCCAAACCCAGAGACATGAACGAGGTTGGGAACAGGGTGCATGGGATGGAAAGGGGAAGATGCATTTACTATCTGATGACAGGGACTGGGCCCAGTTCTCCTTTTGCTGCCTTGACTGCCCAGCACAGGGTCTGGTCCAGAGAAGGACTCTGGAAGTTTGCTGAAAGAAGGAAATAGATATACTTTTTGGGACTTCCCTGGTGGCACAGTGGTTGAGAACCCACCTGCCAATGCAGGGGACACGGGTTCGAGCCCTGGTCCAGGAAGATCCCACATGCCGCAGAGCAACTAAGCCCGTGCGCCACAACTACTGAGCCTGCACTCTAGAGCCCACGTGCCTAGAGCCCGTGCTCCGCAACAAGAGAAGCCACCGCAGTGAGAAGCCCACGCACTGAAATGAAGAGTAACCCCTGCTCGCCACAACTAGAGAAAAAGCCCGCGCGCAGCAAGGAAGACCCACCACGGCCAAAAATAAATACATACATAAATAAACAAATAAGATATACTTTTTGTGTGCCTCTGACCCAGGAAGTGGAAAACTCCTAGAGCATGGAGCACTTTCTCCCCAGGTGATACTCAAAAGGATTTTTTAGAGCAGAAAAATGTCATGCAGCACACAGCTGCCTGCTAGGGACAAAGGCCTTAGACCTGGAGACCACAATTCCCATAGAGAAGTCAAGCACACAGGTGACCAGAAGCCTAACACAGGGAGAGGTTACTCCTCAGACAAGTCAGGAGACAAAGAATTTTGCATCCCATGGAGAAGGGCATGATACCATTTATATGTGTATCAGTTGTAAGGAACAAAGGGGAAGTGCAGTGGGGGGACACGGAAGATGCCTACAACTGTGAAAGCTAAACCCACCCACACAGACATGGCTGGATCCCAAGTAGAAGAGGGCTTTAGACCTCTGACAAGTTTATTCCAGAGAAGGATCCTTAAACCAAAGGAGATAATACTCCTAACCCAAAGAGGGTAATGCCAAAAAGGGTTACAGGTTTGGGGGCAGAACGCATCACTCGAGAGAAGAGCAGGAGAAGAGAGAACTCTTACGAAGATGAGAGGATGAAAGGGAACCTGAACTGGGAGGGAGCTATCGGCACACACGAAGGAATTGCATGTCAAGTGCACTACTGGTAATGTAGACTCAGGGAAACATAAACCCTCAGACAAGCACCCAATACTTAGAGACACTGGCACCTCCATCCTAAAGGAAGTTACATGCAACCCAGAGGGGACTGAGGTCAAAGGGCAGTCACCAGAAGCTTACGCCAGGGCCCGACACCAAGACCAGGAGAGATGGGGAGCCTTGGGGAGGAAGAGCTATGCCTGTGCTGCAGGAGGTCCCCACTCCCAGCGAGGGGGCCTCTACTGAAAAGCATGGCTTCCTGAGACCTGGGGAGTGCCCACTCAACAGGCCTAAGGCAGGGTGCCCCACAGCAGCCCCAACTGCCCAGGCAGAAAGAGCCCTACACGGAGGACTCAGAGCCTTAACGCAGAGAGAAGTCACAGCAAGAGGGCCCCCACCCACTGGGAAGGGAACGCAAAGAAGAGTCCGGCCCAACAGAACCTTCCACAGTGACAGAAACTTTCTGTATCTGTGCCACTGAACGCTCGACAGCTCCAAACGGGCTAGTGCAACACAGAATGGAATGAAAAATTTTTCTGCTAACTAGTTAAAATTTAAATCACACGTGGCTAGCAACTACCGGTGGCACAGGGTATCAGACAGCACGCCTTAGAACCAGAAGCCCACATGACGGGGCTGGCCCTCAACCTCAGAGCAGCGTCCTCCACAGGGACCCACCTGCATGATGGCAGACCTCTGACTTGGGGGAGCATGGATCTCCCCCGTAAAGGAGCAAGCAAGAGGAATGGCAGCACCCTTGGCCCAGGGCTGGCTGACATGCCAAGGTGGGGCCCAATCCCAACACGGGAAACTCCAGCTCCAGGAAGGCGAAGCCGCCAGAAAAAGGATTCAGGAGAGAGTTGCACAGAAGGGACTCAAACTGAGGTGGGGCAAGAGCCTTTGACCTGGGAGCTCACACAAGGGCCTGGACCCCAACACTGAGGTGTGCAGGAGAGTTTTTGCTCCAACACCCCAACGCTGAAAAGCCTCTTACTGCCCAGGGGTGGGGGGTGGGTACAGGAAGCTTAGACAGGTGCTTATACTCCCGGCCTCTGTCCCAGGAGCCCAATGCTGGGGCACGGCCGGGTGGTCCAGCCCAAAGGGACAGGACGCCCAGTTTACACCCCTAAACAAGGCACTGCACGCTTTAGGGAGGGGAGGCTTTCTCCAGGTCCCCACACTGAGTGGGCTGGGACACCCAGCCCAGCTGAGGAGTTGATACCCTGCAGAGGGGGCAACAGACGGTGGCAGCAGGAAGTCCTGAAGGAGTCGGAAGCAAGGTGCCAAGGGAACAAGAGCCCCAGCCGGGAGAGTGGGGTTTCAGACAGAACCTCAAAGTGGGCAACAGCTGAGACCGGGAGACCTGCCCCGAGGAAGGCAGCTCCTCCAGAGAAGGGCAAGTACGCCAGGCTCTCCACAGAAAAACCCCACAGCAAAAGGGTGCCTGTACCTTAGATCCCCAGCAAAGGACCAGAAAGGAAGCTGGGGCCTGAGTCCTGAAGTAGAGATGCCCCCACAGAAGAGTCCCATGCTTAGAGGGCTGGGAGCCCCAGCGCTCTGGGAGGGTCCACCAAGATGCTCCAGGGAAGGTAACCATGGCAGGCCCACTCTGAGACAGGCAGGCATCTCAGGGAGAGGACCTGGTGTCCTCACCGCATGGAGTCTCAAATGGCACCGAGGAATCTGGGAACCTTGGCCCCGGAGACTTAACCAAAAGACTCTGTCCGAGAAGGCACATCCCCACGAGTAAGGAGCCTACACTGAGCGGGTGGGTAGGCTGAGCCGTGGGCCAGACCCACAAGAGCCAACACCATAAAGTGAGGGGCTGAAAGTAACAAAGAGCCCCCAACGGCACCTCAGGGGAGACGACACTGCCACACGGAGCGGCCTGGTGAGGAGTGGGCCAGGAGGAGCAGAAAGCTTAGTCCTGGGGAACCAAGCCAAGCGGTCCCCGATCCTGGGGCTGTCACGTGCCGATACACAGCAGCCGTGTACCGTGGGGAGAGGAGATCGGGCCTGCTGGGAAGTGACACTGGAAGGCCATCCTGAACTTGGGAGGCTGCTGACGCTGCCACACAGAGATCTGAGAGGCCGGAAGGTGGATGTATTAGGTCCTGGGGCGAAGGGAGTTATCTCCCCACGCGAGGCCCAGTACCAAGGGTGGGGGACTGGAAATCCCACCTTGGAAAGGTTACACCAGAGGAATTTTTAATCCTGGGGAAGGTGACAACAGTGGGGTCGCCCCCTCAAGTCTCGGGGATCTCACACCCCCACGTCAAGGAACCTGTGCCTCAGGAGAGGGCAGAAGCCTAGTCCCACCCAGTGGGACATCACAAGCAGGGGCTGAAGCATTAGCCCTGGGCACCAACACCTGAGAGGGTCCTTAGTCCCACAGGAGGGGACACACAGAAAGGCAGAGACACCTCAAATCCAAGAGTGGCCAATACAGGCAGGAACCTTACCCCTGGAGGAGGCAACACTGAGAGGCTCCTCGTCTTGGAAAAAGGCACCACTCCAGCCCCAAAACCCCACACCTCACAGTACAAGAACCTCAAATCTAAGAAGTCTTACACTCCTAGGGGGTTCTAGCAGGGTGGGCATGGGTAGGGATGAGCCCTGGTTCTACGACTGTTACACCAAGAGGGTTCTCTAGTGCCGGGAAGCTCACACACCCACAGTGAGGAGCCCTAGAGGAGCACCGAGGGGGTGGGATCCTTGACCCCTGGAAAGACGATACCCCAGTGGAGGAACTGATGTGAATACAGATAGAAGCCTCAGACTGAGGGAAGCGACAGCCTACACGCTGAGGGCAGTGGCGGCAGGTGTCAAAAAAAACAGTACCGAAAGGACAGGAGCATCAACCTCGGGGGAGGTGACAGCCCCTGAGCTAACAGGCAGGTCCTGCTTAGACACAGGGGTGCTGGCGCTGCCCACAACAGGAGATCATTAACAACATGGAGAAAGCAGGAACCTGGGGGGTACCACCAAGAGAGAACCAGGTACCTGAGACCCAGGGGAGCTCAAGAGCCCCACCAAAAGGACCCCGAGGCGGGAGTGACATCGAGAGGAAGCCCACACCGGGAGGGAGGTGGGCAGAGTCTGGATCCAGGCGGAGCTCACAACCAACAAGCCAGAGCTCACATCCAACAAGCCAGAGACCGATACCCAGACCCAAGAAGTAAGAGCGCAGGCCTGAGCGGGTGACGCCGAGAACAATCCTGACACTCCAAGGAGTAAGGCCTGGGCTGTGGGATGTGGAAGCCTTAGACCTGGGGAACTTTTCACTACAGAGGCGTAAACTTGGGCTGAGGCTCCAACTCCTGGAGGTGGCATCTTCACTCCAGGGGAGTTCATCCCCCACCCCATCCCCAAAGAGGAGAGTAGCGCCCACGGTGGGAGGGGAGCGGAGAGAGGAGCGCTGGCCCCGGGAAGGCTGACCCCCTCTCGCCACGGGGGTCCTCAACCAGGGGACTCGCAGCCCCACACCCACGCGGAGGGAGCAGCCTCGCCCGGAGACCGCTCCCCAGCACAGGGGCTGCTGCCGAGGGGGGCAGGCACCTGAGCCCCGAGAGGGCGGGCACCTGCGGCCAAGGCGCCTCCATCCTTCCAGCTCCTCCCGACGCGGAGAGGGGCGGGCACCTCGCACCCTCACACCCCACGGGGGCTCGACGCGGACGCCGCGCGGGGCCGGGGTCGCGGGAGGACCCCCGGGCGCCGCCGAGGGGCGTGGAGGAGGGAGCGGGGGCGGGGGAGCCGCGCACCGCCGGGCCGACGGCGAGCGCCGGGGCCGCGCGGTGGCGGGGGCGCCGCGCCGGGGGCGGCCATATCGCGACAGGCGGCGGGGTCGCAGGGGCGGGAGGCGGCGGGGAAGGCGGCCGACGGCGCCGGGGGAGGAGGGGAAGGGGTCCGGCCCAGTCGAGCCTGACGCTCTCACCACAGGAGCTGGCGCCGCCGCTGAGGAGCGTATCGCGACAGGCGGGGGAGGCGAGCGCCCGCCGCCTTTTTCTCGCGCCCCGGGCCCGGGCGCTATCGCGATAGCGGCGCGAAGCGGAAGTGGGGTGGGGGGAAGTGGGCCCGGGGTTGTTCTGACGACGGGGGTCGGGGCTCAAGGGAGGCCGCGGCGTCTGCCGATGGCTCCGCGGAAGCTGACCGGGCCCGGTCCAAGATGGCGGCGGCGGAGGAGGCCTCCCCTCCTCTCTTCTCGTCTCTGGCGCCGACCCGCCCCCGAGCCCCGAATATAGGCCTGTCATTGCTCCGGCCGCACGTCGCTCTTGCCCCTCGGACGCGCTCTATTGGTTCTTGGCGGGGATGAGGCCGGCCCCCTCTCTCCGATTGGACAATCTCTCCAAGGCGCGGCGTTCGATTGGCCTCCTGCGCGGGCTGCTAGGATTGGCTCAGGTTTTCTTCCCCGCTCCTCCGCCTCCTCCCGCCTCGGGGCACAACACGCCAGCGCGAGGACTCGTGCGTCAATCCAGAGACCTGTGTCGTGCTGATTGGATACACCCGCCCCCTTTCTCTTAAACCAATTGGTCGGAGGGAGGAGCTAGGCTGATCAGGGGCGGGAAGTCGTCCGTCAAGTTTGGAGCCGTTTTCAATTGGCCGTGGGGGGACATTCTGCCCTGAAGTCATTGGCTGGTCCAGGAAGTGGGTGGGGAAAGCGAAGGAAGGCATGGAGAGTGGGCGATAGAGGCAGCGTACCTAATGGGAGAAAGACAGGTGCCTTCAAAGCGGGGGCCGGGCTGAAGTCATCTGCCAATGAAGACAGCCCCTGGGCTGGTAGGGAGGAGCCGGGAAAGAGGGTCCAGCCCTCTTCTTCGTTGGCCCTGTTATCGTTCCTCCCAGAGTGTCCAATAGTTTGGCGAGTGGGCGGTAACCGCTCCTAAGGCGTGTGAAACGGGGCGTAGCAGGCAGGCTTGGAACCTGGGAGCATCCTTCCACCTCCCTTGGGTCCTGGCCGGGCAGGCCTGTCCCTGTCTGTGAGCTGCACAGTCTTCAAGTGCCTGTATTTGGCATATCTTTGAGACACAGAGGAAGGGAGAAAAGGAAGGAAGCAGGAGACGATGCCCCAAGTCACTGGCATCACGCATAGCTGAATTGGTTGGGAAGCGCCATGGAGGCATGGAGTATTTGTCCTGCTTCTGTGTGGTTACATGACCGTGGGACAGTAATTCTCCTCTGCACCTCCATTTCCCTGGTGTTGTGAGGACGCCGCAGAAGGTACAGATGAGAGTCCCTGTTCCCCTCCCACGGCTGCCTCCTAACACCTACTGGTCCTTCAGATCTCAGCTCAGTGGTCTTTTCTAGCGGGAAAACTTCCCTGACCTCCCGTGCTGAGTGCTCACGTGAGCCCTGTTCATTCGGATTTACTTTTGCACGTATACTGTCATTTTCTTAATTATTTGAATCTCCCCCTCCGGATTTTTGCATCCCCAGCGCTTAGCAGCAAGAAGCACTCAGTAACCGTTTGCTGAATGAGTACCTGGATGAACACGGGGAATGACTTGTGGTTAAAACTTGCTAGGCACTGGTGCTCTGGCAAACCAGGAGGCATTTGCCCTGGGTCACACAGTCAAGATGAAGTCATTTCTGCCCATCTCCTCTAGGTGGAGGAAAGTAAGATAAATCCAAGGGAAATGCAAGTGAGAACTGCATCAGAATCGCCTGTGGCAAGGCAGGCAATGCTTGTAAAAACGCAGTGCTCTTAGGCCCACACAGATCTGGGAAGTGAAGCCTAGGGATCTGTATTTTTACAAACTTCCTGGGTGATCATTAGAGGTCTTTTTTTTTTTTAATATTTATTTATTTATTTGGTTGCACCAGGTCTTAGTTGCGGCAGGCGGTCTCCTTAGTTGCGGCTCGCCAGCTGCTGAGTTGTGGCATGTGAACTCTTAGTTGCGGCACGCACGTGGGATCTAGTTCCCTGACAAGGGATCGAACTCAGGCCCCCTGCATTGGGAGTGTGGAGTCTTAACCACTGCACCACCAGGGAAGTTCCTCGTTAGAGTTTAAGAAATATTGATCCAGAAGACCCTTGTTATTTAAAGTGTGGTCCCTGTTGTAAATCAA
Organism: Tursiops truncatus; assembly: GCF_011762595.2. Taxonomy (NCBI): domain Eukaryota; kingdom Metazoa; phylum Chordata; class Mammalia; order Artiodactyla; family Delphinidae; genus Tursiops; species Tursiops truncatus. Next base: position 54,538,387 of record NC_047052.1, on the reverse strand, counting down.
CTACTTCCCCTAAAACAAACAAACAAAAACAACAAAGTGTGTTCCCTGGATGGAGCAGGGCCTTTGAGGTTTCTCAGGAATCACCTGGGGATTTGTCAAATGCAGATTCTGACTCAGGAGGTCCCAGATCCTGCTTTTCTAACAGATTACCAGGCAGTGCTGCCAGTCCACACTTTTGAGTAGCAGGGGTCCAGAGCAGTGGTTCTCAAATTTGACTGCATGTGTGAATCACCTGGGGGCTTAAAAAAAATCCAGATACCCAGGCCTTGCCCTAGACTGATTAAATAAGGGTTTCTCAGGATGGGAACCAGACATTAGTAATGCAAATTCCTGAGATGATTCCAACATGCCACTAATCTGATAAGAGGATTTTCTAGAGCAGTGGTTTTCAAAGTGTGGTCCCTGCATCAGCAGCATAAACACCACCTGCGAAGTTGTTAGAAAGTCACGTTTTTGAGCCCCACCGTAGACCAACTGAATCGGAAACCTGGGCCCTGTAACCCGTTTTAACAGTCCTTCCAGGCAATTCTGAGGCATATGAAACTTGGAGAAACTAAGAGTATTCGGGACTGCAGGGCCAGGTGACTCAGATTCCTTCTTGAGATTCTTCACACCTCCTTGCCCCCTCCACCGTTCGATTCAGTCTGGCCAGGGGAGATGGGGACTCTGAAGAGCTGTGGACAGACAGCCCTTCCCTGGCACCCCCAGAGACAGAGATCAGCAAAGGTCATCACTTTTAAGCAAGGCTGATCTAAAGTTCAGGGATAAATCTGGGGAAACAGTTATGTGACCTGGAGTAATCTGGCCTTTGGAAAGAACCTCCCCGGTGTGCAGACTCTTTCATGTGAGGGAGGGGAGAGATTCAGAGAGGGCTTCTGAGGTCCAGAGACAGAGCCCTGGGCTGAGGGAGGGACTGGGGACCGGAGACACACACAGAGCCCCTAGTGGTGATGGGGGAGTCCCAGAGAGAGGAACAGAAAGAGAGAGATCTCAGATAGGACCCAGTGAGGCAGAAAGAGACCCAGGGAGAAAGCTCGAGCTAGAGAGGCATCACTCCCCCGGGGCTGGTCCTCCTGGGTAATTAAGAGAAGTGCTGACCATTCAGGTAAGTGAGCAGCTGTGAAGCCCATCTCCCAGCATGGGGTAGGCTACCCCTGGCGGCACGGTGCTCTCTTTACCAGGCAGGAACTTTCATAGCACTGAGTCCCTGCCAGGCCTGGGCACCTGTCTGCTCCACCCTGCCGGGGCTTGGCACACCAGGGTGGGAGGGGGAGTCCTCAGCAAACACTGGACAGAATAACAAAAGTGCCCGGTCGTGGGGCCCTGACGCTGAGCCCAGTGCTAAGTGCTTCCTGGGCATCTTTTACGTCCTCACAGGTGCGCCTGGTGGTTGAAGTGTGGAGGCTTGGAAGGCGGCAGAGGCCAACTGCATGAGATGCCACGACCACCCAGGGCGGCCTGCATTGAAAGCTGGGGCGTCAGAATGACCGGGGTTCTCTAAGGGGCCTGGAGATGGAGAGGGCTCTTCTCTTCCCGGGACTGCACGATGAGGAGGTGACAGGCCCGGGGTTGGATCCAGATTCCAGGGAGCCCAAGCTCTGTCCCCCCAAACCCCGTAGCTCCTCAAATCGCCCGGGTGTTCGACAAACGATCACTCGCCAAGGACAGATCCTGATAATGTGCTTTTAATTGCACTTATTCCAAAGGTATTTCCTTTCCCGGTTAAAATAAAAAAGACGCGTGATGAAGGCTGGCTGTGTGAGTGGGGCAGCGATCTCTGTGCTCCGGGGCCGGGCCTTCTCCCATGCCTCGCCGGACAGTCCCAGCACCGACCGGCACGGGGCGGCTCTCCTTGCCGGAACCTCCCAGCCCCATCCTGACCCCGATCCCTTCAGAGAGGTGGGGCCTCTGTGTCCCTTCAGCGGGAGAAGGCCCAGGGCACCGCCCCTCAGGTGGACATGATGCCGCTTTTCTCACCCTTGACCTTGAGGAACTCGGCCATGCTGGAGAAATACTTCTGGTTGGCCTCAGCCACCTTCTTCTCCGCTGCTTGTGGGTTCACAATCTCCAGGCCCTGGGCAGGTGAGGGAGATGGGATGGGGTGGGGAGACGGGCCTGGGCCCTAACAATGCCCCCCGCCCAGCTCCCCCAGCTCCCAGTGAAGGAATCATGAAATGTCAGGGGCCCACGGGCCCTTCCCAGTGGTCCTTGGGCTCTGGGCAAACATGTGGACAGTTTGCCAGCCCCCAAATCTCCCCCACCTTGGGAGATTCTGACTCTGTGGGCTGGGGGGTGGGGGAAGAGGGGAGGATCTGGGCATCTGAATTTTTAGCAGGTTCCCCAGGAGACTTTAAAAACACCACCGTTGGAGAACAGCTGATCCTGTTCGGTTCCTGAATAAGGAAACTGAGTCCCAGAAGTAAGTGGCTTGCCTGCAGTCCCAGCACAAATTGCACCAACCCCACCAAGGATTTAACGACCAGCCCTGGGGACCCGACGCGTGGCAGACATTGTTGTGAATGTTCTACACACGGTGACTCTCATCTTCTCGCTGAGGCCTCCCCTGGAGGCTCCCCATCTCCCTTAGTCCTTTCAGTCTCCAGCACTGTCCACCTTCCAGTACACTATGTATCTTAGTTATCTGTCCCCCTGCCACCCCCTAAGCTCTGGGAGGGCAAAACTTCCTGTCTCTGTTTTGTGGCTTTGTCCCGGCACCTGCAACAGCGCTCGGAATTTAGCAGGCACTCAGCAGACACCTGCTGATGGAGGGAATGAGCTGGTGCTCCTTAGATCCCGAGGGCCACACCAGCGCTATTTGGTGGGTGAATAAACCGAGGCACGGACCCGACAGGGGAGTGACCTGCCCTGGCTCCATCCTGTGCTCTGGTGGTTGGCTGGGGTCCCGACTGCCCAGCCCACCTACCTAGGACCTTTCCTGTGCGGGGCCCTGAGGTGGCCCCAGCCACCGGATCTTGGAAGGTGGGGACCCAGAGCCTCAGGGAGGGACTGAGCCTGCTCGAGGTCATAGAGACCAACTGGTCCCTGGTAACTTCACCGAGTGCAGGGAACCCAGATACGCCCTTCAGGGGCTTCATCGGTGCCCACTCCCCCCACGGCAGCCCCGAGAGGGGCCCTGTCGTGTGCTCATTATGCAGGCGAGGCAGCTGAAGCCCAGGAGGGGAAGGGGGTTTCCCTGGGCCTCCTGACCCAAGGGGGGCCGGTACCTGGAGTGGGGTGAAGGCCACGCTGGAAGCAGTCCCCGAGGAGCGGTCGCGGATGGTGGACTTGCCGCCGTACACCACGCTCTGCTTCTGCAGGGTCCGCTGTGGGGAGGGCCGGGGAGGTGCAGACTGTGGCTGGGGCCCAGCGCCCGAGCCCGCAGCCCCTCACCCTCAGCCCCCGCCCCAGCCCGCGGCCGTACCTGCAGCGTCTTGGAGATCCTGGCTTTGGTGGCCTCGTTCACCTGTGTCTGCCGCACCCGCCCGCTGCCCGACTTGCCCAGGTGGCCCAGGCTGAAGCCCAGGTCCTCCTGGTAGGCGTCCTCCTCGATCTGGTGGGAGGGAAAGGCGTCGGGTGCCAGCTGCCTCCTCAGTCAGCTAGAGGCCCACGCACCCACCCCATCGGCCGGCCCTATTCAGGCGCCTACTGGGCCCCGAGTGCAGTGAGCCTTGCTGGGGCCCCAGCAAGGAAGTCAGGTCCCGTTACTGCTCCCTGAGCTCACAGCTGAGAGGGGCCGTGCGTGTGTGTGTGTGTGTGTGTGTGTGTGGGGTGTAAGAACTGAAATGGGTTTCACTGATGAAAGGGCATCTGAGCTAGTTCTTGCAGGATCAGTAGGGTGAGGCTCGGGTAACCAGAGCCTGGCAGGGGTGGAGCCTGGGGAAGGGCATGTGTGCGGGGCGTGGGGGGACACGAGACTGGGAGGCCTGCAGGGGTCTGATCCTGAACAGCCTCCAGTGCCTGGGTGGATGGGAAGCCTCGGGGCGAGGGGAGCCGGTGCCGGGTGGATGGGGTGGGGAGAGACTGGAGGCCGGGGTGGGGGGACCAGGGAGGAGGCTAAGGTGTTGTCCCAGATCTGGGGGTGGGGGGCATGGCCACAGGTGGAGAGGAAGGAATGCAGCAGGGAGCGGGGGCAGAGCAGGGTGGGGTCTGACCTCCCCGAAGCTCATGCGGTTGGCCTGCTTCCGGATCTCAGTCAGCCCCAGCCGCTCCTTCATCTTGCGGTACCTGGGGACAGGGCAGGGGGTCAGCTGGGAGGGTGCAAGCCTCTTCCCTTCCCATTCCGTCCCGGCCCGACTGGTCCCCGGGCGCCACCTGCGGCCGCCTCTCTTCTTACGCTGCCCGTCGAGGGGTGCAGGCAGCGGCTTCACCTGCTTCACGGGCGGCGGCTCCTGCCACTTGTCGAACTTGCGCTCGATCTCATCCTTCAGCTCGTAGCCCACCTGGGGAGGACGGGGTGGGGGTCCTGCAGCTGCTCCCTCGGGCCTGTCCTGTCAGCCCGTCCCCCTCGTTCCCACGCGGCCCTGGAGGACTTTGACCCTCTGGGCTCTGCGGGTTTAAGTCGCACCTACCATGCGATGCTCCCACACTGTATCGCAGGCTCAGCCCTCTCCTCTCAATGCTGCGCCCCAAGGCAATGGAGCAGACAGAGCTCCCGTGCCCGCTCCCCCCCCCCGCCCCCCGCCCCAGCTCTCCTCAGGTCAGTAAGTGGCGATGCCCTGGAGTCGGCCACACCCCGAGAGTCCCGCCAGGCTCTCCCTTCAGGAAGGACCCCAAATCGGCCCCCTTTCAGCACCCCCACTGAGGCCAAGCTCTCCCCAGGGTGCGAGAGGCTGCACGTGATCTGCCCCCATCCGCCAGCCTCCTCTCCCTGGAGCTCGCTGTGCTCCAGCCTCAGGGCCTGTGCACCGACTGTTCCCTCTGCTTGAGACACCCTTCCCCCCAGCATCTACGGGACTCGCCTGCTAACTGCGCTCAGGTCTATGTTAAACCCTCACCTCCTCGGAGGAGCCCTCCCCGAGTTCCAGGTTAATCAGTCTCGCCTCCCTCGCCACCCCCAGTGCCCCGCGTCTGTCTTCCCAGGCTTTACTCAGCGCCGCTGGACGCACCGCAGACGTACCGCTTGTGTCTTCTCAGCCTGCCCCCAGCCAAAATGGAGATGGCACGGAGGCAGGGCTTTTGTCTGTGTGGTTCACTGCTGTACCCCCAGCATCCAAGCCAGTGGTCAGAGAGAGACTGAACCCCTGAACCCACGGTGCCAGGGTGGGTGCTTGGAAAACAATAATGCACAAGACAGAAAACATCTACTCTCCCAGAACAAGTCCGCCAAGGCACGCAGGTTGATGGAATAATTACGTGAACAATGACAGTTCTGGTAGAGGGGACAGATCCTGGTGCAGTAGGCAAATAAATACCTCCCCCTCCCCCAAAGGTGTCCACAACCAACTCTCTGGTCCCTGCGAATGTGTCACTTTACCTGACAAAAGGGACTTTGCAGATGTGACTGGGTTAAGGATCTGGAAACGGGGAGAGGGTGCCTTAGATGATCAGTGTGGACCCAGTGTAATCACTGTGTCCTTAAAAGAGTCAAAGGAGATGTGGAGACAGAAGCAGAGTCAGAGAGAGCTGGGAAGATGCTACGCTGGCTTTGAAGATGGAGGAAGGGGCCACAAGCCAAGGGACGCGGGCGGCCTGTGGAAGCTGCAAGAGGCAGCGGAGCCATCCTCCCCTTGAGCCTCCGGAAGGAATGAACCCTGCCAACCCCTTGATTTCAGGCCAGGGAACCCGCCGTGGTCTTCTGACCTACCGAACTCAAAGACAGTAACCCTGTGTTGCTTTAGGCCACTAAGCTTGTGGTTAATCTGTCACAGCAGCAGCAACGGGAAACTCGTACAGAAGGGGGAGGGGACGCTGGCCTCGGTAGGGGCCACAACCAACACCCCCGCCTCTGCCCTGTTAGGACAGCGCTCGCTGTGCTGGGTCCTCTATTGACAGCTCTCCCTGAGACAGACCACATACCACCCGGACAGACGCCGCCCGCCCCTCACCTTCCCCTCCGTGCTCTCATGGAAACTGTCCACTCGGGCTGCCAGCGTGCACTTGGCAGCCACCAGCCGGGCCGCCTTCCGCCGGAGATCCTGCAGTCATGGACAGGAAGGCAGAGTCAGTGTGCAGATGCAATCAGATGGCAGCGTTTCCACAACTCTAGCCCCCGTCTCCATTTCTGCCTGTCAGCATTTCACCTTTACCGCTATTGCCTTACTGTAATAACGTGTTACAGTAACAAATCATCATTGTCGGTGATAACGATAACCTACTTCCCCGTTTGCACAGAAGGCTGAATCGCATTACAACAGACGGAAGATTATCAAATACGGAGAAAATACCTACATTAAAATTTAAAACATCCATCTGTGTATCACCAAAAATGGTGTCATGTGCCACAAAAGGTAGGGGCCGGGTTCTGAGAAACACCACGATGGTACCTGTAACACCCACAGCCCCAAGTCTTGGTGACCAGTAGTAATGGTAATGGTAGCAATAATAATAAAGAGAAGAATAACAGTAATAATAATAACATAGTAAGCCAGCAGCAGCTAGGCGTAGAGGGGAATTTAACCCTGTCCTAAGAAGTCTGGCCTTGGCCCTGGCTCCTGGGTGGTGATCTGTGCTGGCAGGGGCCTGGGTAAGCCAGGGAACAGCGCTGTGACTTAGGGTGGGGTCTCTGAGTCACGGGGTCCCAGCCATGTCTGTGCCCCCGAGCCTCGGCAGAGACTGAGCCCCGAGGACCCTGCCCTCGTGCCTCCCCTTGGCCAGCGTTACTCTGCGTGCGCTCACTGTGATAAACCGTAGCCCTGGGTGGATCGGCTCAAGGTGAGCTCTCTGAGTCCTTCTAGTGGCCACTGAACCTGACCGTGGTCTTGGGAACCCCGAACTCACAAGCTTAACGCTTCCGCTGCTTTGTACGTGCGAGGCCTGATGTCAAGGCGTTTCGTACGAGTGAGTCCTCGTCTCGACCCCATGAAGCAGGTTCAGTTCACCCCACTTACACACGGGGAGCCTGAGGGGGATCAGAACTCCAGCCTGGCCTGTCAGCTCCAGCGTCCTTGTTCGTACACCCTGCGCGGCCCGTCCTCCAGGGTCCTGACCCCTGGCGTCAGCAGAGACCCCTGGGACCCGAGGAGCAGCAGGGGGAGGGGGTGCCCTTTGGGGCACAGCATAAGGTTCCAAGGGGGTGGGACTCACCGGGGGCAGGGACTGCACGATGTCGCTGTGGTAGATGTAGCCGGTGTGGGGCAGCACTGAGGTGGATGAGAAGCCGGACAGCGTCTTGCGCTGGGCCCCGAGCAGCATGATGTTGCAGGCGGGCATCTTGGAGAGGTTGGTCAGGCCGCCGGCCACCCCTGCAGCGGGACAGAGGGAGGGAGGGGCTCAGAAGGACCGGGGGGATTTGTCTGGGGCTCGCCGTGCGCTGCACCTTCACAGGAGTTTCTGGTTGGAGCCCCGAGGCGGCCCCGCCAAGGAGGGCCGACGTGTCCCGCCTCCGAGAGGGGTTTGGAGGAGGCTCAGAGAGGTGAAGCAACTTGCTAGAGTGCACAGTGAGCAGACTGGCCCAACAGGAACCTGACCCAAGTCTGCGAAGCCACACAGGCCCTGCTCCGGCCTCAGAGTGGTTTTCACCGCGCTGTGGGCTCGCGACAACAGGGCCTGGGTGTGAATCACCTCTGGGTTCCCTTGAGCGTGTCTGCGGGCATGGGGGAGGGGAAGAGGAGCTGCAGGTAAATACTGTAAGTAGTTCTACCTCTGAGGTGGGATTGCTGTGTGCGGGGCCCTGTGCTGGGCGCTTTCAAGGATTAGGTAAATGGTCTCATCACACACACGAGTCCTTGAAACAAGCCTCCAACACCCGTGCGGGAGCAGAACAGCCCCCATGGTCACTGACATCACCATCCCCGGAACCTGCGACTATAGTGCCACATGCAGCCAAAGGGACTCTGCAGATATGGGCAAGTTAAGGACCCCGAGAAGGGGAGATTATCCTGGAGGATCCTGGTGGGCTCAATGTAATCACGAGGGTCCTCAAAAGTGGGAGAGAAAAGCAAAGTCAGAGTGGCACGAGAGGAGACTTTCAAGACAGAGGAAGGAGCCACAAGCCAAGGGATGCAGGTGCCCCTGGAAGCTGGAAAAGGCAGGGAACGGCTTCCTCCCCTGACCCACCATAGAGGACCACAGCCCTGCCGACACTTTCATTCTAGCCCCGTGAGGCCCACGGTGGACTTCTGACCTCCACAGCTGTCAGATGATAAACTGCATCGTTCAAGCCTCTTGGTTCGTGGTCATTTGTTACAGCAGTCACAGGAAACTAGCACAACCCCCAATCGCCACTAGGGAAACTGAGGCACGTGACACCGTTTGCCCAAAGACATGAGGTCAGCGAGGGGGGAAGCAGGATCCACACCCGAGCTTGTCCTTCCCCGACACCACTGCTTCTACCTGCAACTCTGCACACACCTGCCCCCAAGACTGTGTTCTGCGCTGAACTGTGTCCCCCCGCCGAGTTCACACATTGAAGTCCTAGCCCTCCCCTCCCCACACCTCAGAATGTGACTGTATTTGGAGACAGGGTCTTTAAAGAGGTGATCAGGGACTTCCCTGGTGGCGCAGTGGTTAAGACTCAGCACTCCCAATGCAGGGGGCCCAGGTTCGATCCCTGATCAGGGAACTAGATCCCACATGCAAGCTGCAACTAAGGAGCTGGCGAGCCGCAACTAAGGAGCCCGCCTGCCACAACTAAGGAGCCCGCCTGCCACAACTAAGACCCAGCACGACCAAATTAAAAAAAACAAAACAAAACAGGTGATCAAGGTGAAATGAGGTCACAGGATGGGCCCTAATCCAATAGGACTGGTGCCCTTACGAGAGGAGACTAGGACACAGTCCCACATGGAGGGAAGACCACATGAGGACGTAGTGAAAAGGTGGCCGTCTACACACCAAGGAGAGAGGCTCTCAGAAGGAACCAGCCCTGCTGACACCTGATCTCAGTCTCCCAGCCTCCAGACTGTGAGAGGATAAACCTCAGTTGTTGAAGCCCCCCAGTCTATGGTACTTTGTTACAGCAGCCTGAACTGACGAATACGGCTGCTTTATCCAACTCCCCGGGGAAATGTTTCTCGGTTGAAGGGGCCAGGAGCCTGAGGGGGCACTCTGAGGCCGCAGAGAGCCCCCGAGGAGGAAGGCACCCACTGCCAGGACCAGTGCCCCCGTCTTGTGGAGATACTGAGGCTCAGAGAGCTGACTTTACTACTGCCAGGCGGCCCTGTGGGCCCACGGCAGAGCTGGGAGCTGCTGCGATGCCCAGCATTTCCACCAGCCACGCCGCCTCTCCCCTTTGCGGCTTGTCTGGCCCCAGCTCTGCTGGGGATGCGGGCGCTGACCAGGCTCAGGGCCCCCATCCTTTCTCCATGTCTGTGTGAAGAGCAAGCTGGCCGACCTCTGTGGTCTCCAGGAGAGATGAGAGGGTGGGGGCGAGGGGACACGGTCCTGGGGCCCCAGGGCCAAATCCCCATTTTACAGAAGAGGAACAGACTTGCCCAAGGTCACATGGCCCGCGGGGCCGTCACTGCGTGGGGACGGGCCTCACCCATGATCTTGGCGGCGGTGGACGCCCCGATGATGATGGAGAGGTTGGGCGCGATGAAGGACATGCGCGACTCCACGTACTCGTAGATTCGGTGCTTGGAGGCGTTGAGCTCCAGCGCCATGTCACAGGCCTCCTCCAGCCGTTCCAGCTCCTCCTCCGACAGCTGCTGCCTGCGGGGCGGGGGCGAGGTGGGGGTGAGGCTGGGACGGACCCGATCTTCGAGCTTCAGCATGTCCCATCTGCGTGGCCCGGGAGCCCGCGTCCTCCCAGCTGCGTGTGTGTGCGCACACGTGTGTGCAGCTTCACCACAGGTACTGCTCCTGCCGGCCCTGAGGCCTGGAAGCCAGGGCTGCCGGGAACCAGTCCGCGGTGCCACCGCACTGCCCCGTCCTGTCTCCGTCTGTGGGAGGCGCCCCTGCCCAGGCCATGCCAGAGCTGGGCCTCTGCAGGCGCTCCCTCTTCCTGAAACGCTCTCCCGCTGAGGCCCCCCACACCCTGCAGGCCTCAGCCCTGCTGGCCACCCCGGCCCACCACCCTGCCGCTTCCCTCGGAGCACGGTCACCGCTGCGATCAACCATTCCAGAGCTCTGCTCTGCGGTGACAAATGGCCCCTTCTCCTAGGCGCAGCACGGACGCCAGAGGGGCAGGTGGAGAGCCGGCATTCACCCTAGCAAGGGGATGACACGCCAGAGACGGACACTTCTAATTACGGGCCTGCCCCTTGCCTCACCCTCGAAACCCTGGGCGAGGCTGGCTTCTCATGCCCGGGGAGCCCCGAGCCCAGCACGGTGCCTGGCTTGCGAGCTGAAGTGCCCTATCCCCCTGAGACTGACAGCCATGCCGCTGGCCCAGACCGCCGTGCACCATCAGAGGGGCCCCTGTGCACACCCCTGGGTGGTGGAGGCAGTGACGCTGACGACCATGATAGTGGCATTGGTCAGGATCTGCTGCAGGTTCTCGTTGTTCTTGCACTTGTCCAGGCTGTTGCCCAGCTCCTGGGGGGCGAGAGGGCAGGACAGGGGCCTGGGACTCAGGAAGCTCCAGAACCTCTCGTGCTCCTGCACCCACCCCATCTGTACCCGGGGCACTCCCCTGCCTCCCCCCACTCCTGGCAACTCCGCTGCTCAAAGGATCTGCACCGTCTGCCCCGTGCGGGCTGACCCGGAAGCAGAGCTGAGCAGACGGGCCACCCAGGGAAGACCCGCTGCCGCCACAGGCCTGCAGCCCATGGCCACTCAGAGTGCGGGTCTGACCGTGTCACTTCCCTGGGTGGGCATCCCCTGCCACCGCCCCCATCCGCCCCTGGACTCATGGGGGGCCCTGCGCACTGGTGAGCCCGCCTTCACTTTCCCTTAAGACCCAGGGCCTCTGCAATCCGCCTCCTCGCCTCCTCTCATTCCCAGAATGCTCCAGGGCCTGTTGCCGTCTCGGGGTCTTGGCACTTAGGACTGCTTCCCCGAGTCTCATCCCGTCTCCAGCCCAAGGCTGAGCGAGGGGAGCCTTCCCCTTAAACCTGGGGGTCCGAGAGCAGGGCCCCGCCGCCCCTTCACATTAGTGGCCGTCGGGGAGCCCACTTCTTCTCATTTACCTTGACGGTGCGGATGTAATCAAGTGCATTGGGGACCAGAGACTCCAGTTCGGGGAATCGCTTCGAGTACTTATCCCGGATGAACTTATGGATGATGTCTAAGGGGGACAGGGCGGAGAGGAGCCCAATGAGGGGCAGGAAGACTCTGCTGGCTCTCTCAGTACCCATTTCCCCTTCTTCCTTCAGTAGCAAAACCCCTAATTATAGCTGGGCTCACGGACACACAGCACAAAGCTACATTTCCCGGCTGCCCTTATGGCTGGATGCAGCCATGGGAGTTAGTTCTGATCTACAAGATGTGAGCTGAAGTCACATGTGCAACTTGCAGGCCACTCCCTCAAAGGAAAAAAATGTGCCCTCCTCTTCTCTCCCATCTTTTTGCTGATGAGGATGTGGAGGTGATGGCTGGAGGTGGGCAGTCACCTTGTACCATGAAACAGATGGCAGATCAATGAGACAGAAAGAGCCTGGACTCCTCATCCAGACTTTCATATGAGAGGAAAATATGCTTCCTTCTCACGTAACCACTTGTTACAGCAGCTGAACCTGGATTCCAGCTGATACAGGGGCTTGGGGGCAGGACCCTGGGAAAGGCCAGCAGGGAAGACGGCCTGTGATCCTGCCTGCCCCTCCCTTGAGGATGGGAGGAGGCTGTGGGGGACACCGGGCAGGGCTGTCTCTGCTTGCCCTTCCCGGCACTCACTCAGCTCGTTCTCGATCTCCACCGTCAGGTTGTTGGCGTCCACAATGACCCGGTACTCGGGGGCCGCCTCCACCGGTCCCATCACTGTGAGGATGAGAAAGAACCTGGTGTGGGTGTGTGTCTATGCACCCACCCCGTTCCAGATCCCACAGCTCAGGGAGACTGGGGATGCAGCTGGAGAGGAGCAGGGAGGGGCTGAAGAGGAAACTGGGGGGCAGGTTTGCATATCTGCAAACCTCCCATCTCTCCCTCCAGGCCAGTCTAGACTTGACCCCATCTCGCCCTGAACCTAAACCCTCCTGGGGCTCACCACACCCTTAGACTAACAGCCCAGCTACCCAGAGTGATGTTTGAGGCCTCCCAAAAGGCTGGCAGCTCTGCAAGGACAAGTACTGGGTCTGTTTCCTGTGGCTGCACCCCGATGCGCCTGGCCCACTGCAGTCGCTCCGTGGACACTTGCTGACTCAGTGACTCCAGTCTGGTCTCTGCACCTTCCTGGCCCCATCCTCTCATCACACCCCCGCTTTATTTCATTCCAGCCATTAAAGGACTGATTACAGTGCCCTGAACACTTGGCCTGCTTCACTCTTCTCTTGGCCTTTGAATATGCTGTTCCCTCTCCCTGGTACATCCCTTCCTCGTGTCTGTTTCTGGAAAACCCTTCAAGCGCTAATAATAACAACGATAATGACAATGATGACAGTATTATCACGAGCAACTGACACAGACACGACTTACTGGCCATACGATACTGTTATAAGTGCCTTACGGGCATTAACTTATTTTATCCACAACCAGCCAGGGAGGTTGGTGTTAAATCAGGCCAACGTTGCAGAGAAAGAAACGGAGGGACTCGGCCTGATGGCACAGAGCCAGCAGATGGCAGCGCTGAGATCTGACTCCCGAGTCTGCGCTCCGAATCCTGATGCTCAAATGCCTCCACGTCCTCAAGGCTCACAAGGCGCCTAAGAACCCCTCCCGCACCTTTCAGGAGGGGTCAGCTGTCTCTCTGTGCTCTGCCACACTCCTGCCACATCCATTAGACACCGTCACCACCCAGGTTGAGGTGTTTCATGTCCACCTTCCCCACCAGACATGGGGTGTGATTGGGTCTGACTTAAAATCCCCGAGCCTGGCCCACACCAGGAAATGTCACTTTTATGATTCCCCATGACTCCCTGGCCTGGCATTTGAAACCCCGCAGGGTCTGGTGCCCTGCCAGCCTCCCCACCACTATGGATGTCCAAGGTTTTGCAGGTGCAGCTCTCTTTCCCTGGGCGCACCCCCCCCGCCACCCCATTCTTGGCCTGTCATGTGTATTCATGCTTCAAAGTCCAGCTGAGACATCAGTTCTTCCCTGACCGTGGCAGGGTCAGCCAGCTCCTCCTGTGGCTCCCGAGTGTCCTGGGCTCCCTCCACCCCAGCAGGCGCCGCCCACCAGTAACTGCTCCGCCAGCCCCTGAGCGTTCTGAGAGCAGAGGCCCACACAGGCCTGGCCCGCAGGGCGCCTCACGAAAACTTTAAAGAAAGTTTTAAAGGTTTCAAGTTTAATCCTCGTGGTGCAGTGGTTAAGAATCCACCTGCCAATGCAGGGGACACGGGTTCCAGCCCTGGTCCAGGAAGATCCCTCACGTCGTGGAGCAACAAAGCCCGTGCGCCACAACTACTGAGCCTGCGCTCTAGAGCCCGCGAGCTACAGCTACTGAGCCCGTGTGCCACAACTACTTAAGCCCGCGTGCCTAGAGCCTGTGCTCCACAACAAGAGAAGCCACCGCAATGAGAAGCCCGCGCACCGCAACTAGAGAGAAAGCCTGCGCACAGCAACAAAGACCGAACGCAGCCGACAAGTTAATTAATTAATTAATTTTTTAAAAAAGAAACGATGGAGCAAGTAAGTCTCCCTGAAACTCTGCTCTGACTATACCATTCCTGTGCCAAAAAGCTTCCCTTGGCTTCCCACTGCCTAGGAATTCAAATCAAGAGCCACAGCTTTCCAAGAAAAACAGGGGTGATGACAGCACTGTCCTCTTAGAGCTGGTCTGAACACTCAAGAGACAACCCAGCTTTGCCCAGAGTTAGAAGTGAGGAGAGATTTTAATAACTTTTATGGATATTTTTTTATATTTTCATGGTTACTTTCTATTTAACAAATGACACCAGTTTTCCATCCACAGTAGCAATATCTTTCCTTCTTGCGTAAACTGAAGGAAAAAGTATGTGGATTTAAAAATGTGAAATAGGGCTTCCCTGGTGGCGCAGTGGTTGAGAGTCTGCCTGCCGATGCAGGGGACAGGGGTTCGTGCCCCGGTCCGGGAAGATCCCACATGCTGCGGAGCGGCTGGGCCCCTGAGCCATGGCCGCTGAGCCTGCACGTCCGGAGCCTGTGCTCCGCAGCGGAAGAAGCCACAGCAGTGAGAGGCCCGTGTACCGCAAAAAAAAAAAAAAAGTGAAATAATAAGTGTTTTACAGGTGTGGCAAAACTCTATAACTGATCACGTTATCAGTAAAGTTTGGGAAGCCTTGAGATAAATCCTATCACAATTAGCCAGCGCTCAGCACAGAGCAAGGACTTAAGAAGTGTCAGCTTTAGGGGCTTCCCTGGTGGTCCAGTGGTTAGGACTCTGCGCTTCCACTGCAGGGGGCCTGGGTCTGATGCCTGGCCGGGGAATTAAGATCCCGTATGCTGTGCAGCACGGGCAAAAAAGAAAAAAGAAAACTTAGAAAGAACTTACCAGCTTTGGAATGCAGTACACTCTTAGGAGAGAAGGGGACTGGGCTGGGATGGAAGAGAAGAAGAGGGCTCTGGCAAAGGGTGACGGGAAGGGCCAACTTCCAAAGTCACCAGCAGCAAAAGAGCCAAGGGCCCTGGCCGGAGCAGAGCCGGGGCGGGCGAGGGCGAGGGCGACGGGGAGGGAGAAGTACCTTCCGAAGCTTTGGCCTGCTTGCTGATATACTCCTCAATCTTCAGCATGATCTCAGCGAACTGTCCGGGGAGGAGCGGAGAGTCAGAAGCCGGGACTCTCCAGGCAAAGGAGCTGCTGCCCGTGTCACCCCCCAGGAGCTCCTCTCACCATCTTGCTGTCCCACAGCTTGGCGATGCTCTTGACCGAATCTCCGGAAAGATCCAGCTGGGTCTCCTCCTGCACATCCTCGATCGCCGGCTCCTCCTCTTCCTCCCCGTAGCTTCCTCCTTCCTCCTCTTCTGCCGCCTCCTCGAGGTCAGCTAGCAGCTCGTCGGCCAGAGACATCCCGAGGCCTGCGGGCAGGGCGAGCGGGATTCCCACTCATTACTGGGACAGGCCTCCCCTGCCAGGTGGCCCTGGTCCTTCTTGATCAACCTCACCAGCATGCAGGCTCCACAAGGACAGGTACACTCTTCTGCTTTTTTCTCTAGCTCCTAACTGCGCCTGACACATAACAGATGCTCAGGAAACGCCTGCTGAATGAATCCATGAACCCACTTCCCAGAACCAGATGGTCTCCAGTCATAAGTCACACTACCCACCCTTCTCACCTTCACTTCACTGGACAGGACACTGCACACCCCTCACACCACCACTTCGCTAAGACTTAAAAGATACATCCCCTCCCTTGATAAGACCTCTCCTCACATCCTTTCCTTCCCCCCACCAGCAAAGGCCCCTCCCCACCAACTGTTGGGCCCCAAATGGGTGACAGACACCCTGATCTCCTCAGTCATCAGGACAACCAGGCAGGGCCTAAAATGTCTAGAGCCTCCAGGCCAATCACCTCGGGCTATGAGCAGCTCCTACCCCCAGGTGCTGTACAAATATTAGTATTTTCGGTGAATCCCACACAGTGGAAAAGGCTGCAAAGGCTGCGAAGCACTACTCTACAAGGTACAATCCCCACCACTCTGTCCTCCCCAGTGCTTTTTTTTTATTATTAAAATAAGAAATGCTCCCTCTTCCTGTTCTCCTCTTTCAATAAGACAAATGTAGGGGGAAGGGGGGGAGAAATAAATGTGAGACTGGGATGGACATATACACACTACTATGTATAAAATAGATAACTAATAAGAACCTGCTGTATAGCAAAGGGACCTCTATCCAATACTCTGTAAGGACCTATATGGAAAAACAATCTAAAAAAGAGCGAATATATATATATGTATAACTGATTCAGTTTGCCATACAGCAGAAAGTAACACAGCATTGAAGACCAACTATACTCCAATAAAAATTTAAAAAAAAAGACAAATGCAACATGTACACACTACTATATAAAAAACAGATAACCAATAAGTACCTATTGTACAGCACAGGGAACTATACCCAGTGTTTTGTAATAACCTATAAGGGAAAAGAGTCTGAAAAAGAACAAATAGGTATATACGTATATGTATAACCGAATCACTTTGCTGTGTACCTGAAACTAACACAACATTGTAAACCAACTATACTTCAATAAAAAAATGAAATTAAAAAAGAACTTAAAAAACAGGGGAATTCCCTGACGGCCCAGTGGTTAGGACTTGGTGCTTTCGCTACTGTGGCCCCGGGTTCAATCCCTGGTTGGGGAATTAAGATCCTGCAAGCTGCGTGGTGCAGCCAAAAGAATAAAGAAATAAAATAAAATTTACAGAAAGACAAACGGAGGCTGCAAACCTCCATGTCCCCAGAGGCTAAGTGGGTGACATAAGTGAGAAGCAGGCTGGGGGTTGGGCAACTGGGGAAGTGGAGCCTGGAGAGCGAGGGAATCATGCCTGATGTGAGAGCTCAGCTGACGCGACGCTTCAGACACACCCTGCCAGTGGGAACACGGGCTCCATGTTGCCAGGTTTTCTAATTTTTTTCAAGAAAAGTAAGAGAGTCAGAATTTTTATGTGTAACCTCCCAGTCTGAAAAGTTTCTTTTTAAGTGGCTAATTTAAACAGACCACCATGGCAAAGGCCAAACTAAACGACTACAGGAAAGATTTGGCCCTTGAGCTGCCGGTTTAGGACCCCTGGATGTTCGGTGTCTCTGAGCTCAGTCTCCCCTCATACCCTCCTTTCTCCCTAAGATGCAATGTCCCCTTTATACTCACTTCTCTTTATAAGACACAGCTTTTCCTTGTAAACGCACCCATGTTATCTCACACACATCTTTCTCTAAAACTCTCGTTACTCTTGCTTTCTCTGAATAAGAGGAACTTGTCCTTTATTGGACATGATCTGCTCTCCATACATTAGACTCAAGTATCTCTTCTTATCCTCTCTTCTCTGTTTCCCCACTAAACTGTAAGCAAAACCAGGGGTGGTTATCTGTCTGTTCACCGTTATATCTCCACCATCTAGCAGAATCTCTAGCACGTTGTAGGTATACAAGAAATATTGGGCAAATGAATGAATGAACTTTATTTAATCTTTATACCAACCACATTATGGTTTCCTTTCTCCGGCTCTCTGGATATATTATTTTTTCATCCCAAAGGTAAGGGCACAAACATTATTTCTTGCAGCGTGGGTTATCTCTGACCCTGAGACTAGATGCTATCTTGCTGTTATACATCCTATGAACCCTTCAGTTCACTTCAGCACTTGAGATTCTCTAAATTTCTAACGTTTTGTTTAATGTCCATCTTCCCCATTAAGCTTAAATTTGTAAGGAAAGAGGGACCGTGTCCATTTTGTTCATTGCACACTATTTCCATCGCCCAGCGCAGCACGTGGCACGGATTAGGTACCACGACTTCGCTTGATGCCAGCCAACCTCTCCAGCCTCAGCCCCCGCCACTATTCCCCATGCCCCTGAATCCTTCTCACACTTTTTTCGCTTACCAACTTCTTCCCCTCACTTTAGGTCTTCATTTCCTCCCTTTTTACCAGCTCAACACCTCTTCATCCTTCAGTTCTCATATTCCAGCTCCCTGACCCACGCACCCCACTCTAGAGTAGATAAGTTGCTTGGTGATATACACCCCGCACGCCCTGTGTGTACCCTAAAGCACTTCACACATTTGTGGTTAAGTAATTACTTGATTAAGCCTGTCTCCCCAGGCACCATGTAAAGCGCTAATAGGGCCGGGAACGATTTTTTGCTGCCGCTATATCCCCAGAGCCTTAACAATGTAGGAGCATTTGAGACCTTTGGTTAGTCGGTCTACGAAGGCCCGCCTTTCTCCTTACACACTTCCTCCCCCAGACCCAGGAAGCCAACCTCCCGCCCTTCCCTCGTCTCCATCACACTCACCTCTTCTCTTCTCGCACGACGGTTTCTAAGAAATTAGCTTCCCAGCAGCGGTCGACGCTCACTGATGACGTTTCAACCATGCGCCGTCGTCGAAGCAAAGCTGCGCTCTGATTGGCCCCTGCACCGCGTCTTTCCTGGCTGCGTTTGGAACAACAACTTTATTAGCACCTGCCGCTAGGCGGAGAAGGGATGATCCGGAGAGAAGAGGCGCTTTATCCGGCTCACGCCCGTTGTGGACTGAGCCTGATAAGCGGAGAATCGCCATAATCTGACGACAGGGTGTCAAGACAAGAATAAAGTCGAGGGCAACTCAGACCACTGGTGGAGGAGTTCGACGAGAAAGCAAGGCTTTCAGCCAGGAGTCGAGGTGGAGGTGGAGGGGTTGGGGAGCGGAGCCGGAAATAGGAAACTACAGCTCCCAGAAGGCGTAGCGGCAAAGGTCCCGGATGCTGGGGTCGTGAAGCCTGATGGGAAAGGTAGTTTTGCGAGCGACTTAACCTAGAGGTTAGCGAGGTTGGAAGTTCTGAGGCCCGGGGCCCCCGGAGTCGGAGAGAGATGGAACTGGAGCAGAGAGAAGGGTGAGTGGATTTGGGGAAAACTACGAATCCCAAAAGACATTGCGGCTGCATAAGAGCGGTCTTCTGCGCGGAGGACTGACGGGGATTGCAGTTCCTGCAACTCCTTTGGCTTATAACTCTTGTAGGGACTGGGGTCCGTACTCGAGCATCCTGGGGGAAAAGGCTACGGGTCTAGACTCCTGGATCTGACAGGCGAGGCGGTTGGAGGTCAGGACTCCTGGGTCTGAGTGAGGGCTTGGGGGGCTTGAACTCCCCGTGGAACTCGGGGAAGAAGGGGCTGGAAGTCTGGACTCCTTGATACTGGGAAGCGGGTGCTGGGGCCCTGGACTCCTGGATCCTGGGAGGAAGGGGTCGGGGCTCGAACTCTTCTGGATCCTGGGAATGGTGGGCTGGGGGCCTCGGACTCCTGCATCAGAGAGAGGAGGGGTCTGGGAGTTGGGCTTCTGGTCTGTGGGAGGAGGGACTAAGGGCTAGGTATTCAGGGTCCCTGAACCCACTGACCCTACAGGACCATGGCAGCTGTGGGCTTTGAAGAGTTCTCAGCGCCGCCAGGCTCAGAGTTGGCGCTGCCTCCTTTGTTCGGTGGTCACATCCTGGAGAGCGAGCTTGAGACAGAAGTGGAGTTTGTGTCTGGGGGTCTGGGTGGCTCCGGGCTCCGGGAGCGAGATGAAGAGGAAGAGGCAGCCCGGGGCCGGCGGCGGCGCCAGCGGGAAGTAAACCGCAGGAAGTACCAGGCGCTAGGTCGACGCTGCCGGGAGATCGAGCAGGTAGGTGAGTGTGGATTCCCCTCTTTTGGGGTCCCCTGGCCTCTATTACCAATCCTTCCCAGTCTCTGCCTGTCTAGATGCCCAGCCTTCCTTGCCCGGCTGAATGAATTTTCCATTCACTTATTCATTCATTATTAATTTATTTAGCACCTATTATATGTCAGGCACTGTTCAAGGCACCTTGGAGAGATGTCTCCTCTAGGAGCATCATCTGACAACCCAGATCAGCTCACTGATGTTTCACAGGTGCCTCTCTTGCTGCCCACCTATCAAACTTTTCAAATCTCCCATACCCTTGACATCATTCGCTCCTGTCCTGTGTCCTGCCTCTCAGATCTCTCTGGGGTCCTTCTCCTCCCCTCCATCCCCACGCCTCTGCCCAGCCTCAGGTTCTTTCTGCTGAATCACTGCATTAGCCTCCTTGGTGAGAATGAGGATGGAGCAGTAAGCAGGGCCCAGATCTTCAAAGGCCACAAACACCAGAGCCAGAGCTTTGGATTTTTTTTTTTTTTTTTTTTTTTTTTTTTGAGAGTGATGGGGAGCTATCAAAAGGTTTCAAACAGGGGAGGGACAGGGTCAGTGCTTGAAAGACTCTCTGAATTTGGCTGGACTCTTTTGCTAGGGCCGCTGTATCAAGAACCACAAACGGATGGCTAAGTAATAGAAATGTACTGCCTCACGGTTCTGGAGACTAGAAGTCTGGGATCAAGGTGTCAGCGGGGTTGGTTCATCCGGAGGGCTGTGAGGGAGAATCTGTTATCTGTTCTAGGCATCCTCCCTAGCTTCTGGTGGTTTGCTGGAGATCTTTTGTGTTCCTTGCTTGTAGATCTCTGCTTTCATCTTCCCGTGCTTGTGTGTGTGTGTATATCCCAATTTCTTTTAATAAGGACGCCACCAGTCATATTGGGTTAAGGCCAATCACCTCATTTAACTTGATTACCTTTGTGAAGACCCTGTGTCCAAATACGGTCACATTCTGAGGCACTGGGAGTTAGGACTCCAACACACCTTTTTTGGGGGGACACCATCCAACCTGTAACAACACTGGTGGGGGAGTTCTGGAAGGGGGCTGGTGTAGTGGCCCAGGCAGGAGAGGAGAAGGCTTGAGCTAGGGTAGAAGTCAAGGAGAGGGAGAGAGAGAGACGACTTAGAGAACTAATAAGGAGGTGAGGTTTGAATCAAGTCTTAGATTAAGTAGGAACACGTCAAGCTGGAGGGAAAGGTACGTTTAGGACTCTGTGTGGCGTAGGGCTTACTCAGGATTGGAGAGCTGTCTGGTCTGATGGGGACGCTGGGGAGGGGACTCGAATGCCAGGCTGAGGGCAGTGGGCTTGGAGCAGGTCAGCTCCAGGCATTGAAGTATATTCCCCTGAAGCTGCACAGAGGCTGCACCTATGCATACCCTGTGGCCAGCTGTCCCAGTCCTCCCTACGGACCCAGCAGACAGACATACAGACACACACCTGATGACAGTTAACCTGATGACGTCCCTAGCAGTACTGTTTGGTGTTTTTTGTTTTGGTTTGTTTGTTTGTGTGGCCTGTGGGATCTGAGTTCCCCAACCATGGATCAAACTTGCGTCCCCTGCAGTGGGAGCGTGGAGTCTTAACCGCTGGACCACCGGGGAAGTCCCTGCAGCACTCTGTAATATGGTTTTATGTACGTGTTAATATAAACTTACATAATATACATAAACCAGATACTATGTATCTTTTACCAGGTAGCTTTTGCCTCCGCTTCATCCTTCAGCTCACCCCAACCTCTCTTCTCTCCATGACCACTCCTCTCTCTTCTCCCCCCACCACCCCATGATTTCACGACTCCTCACGTCACTGTGTGTTCACAGGGTCTGACAGCAAGGGTGGTGCTGTCAGAGCAAGCACTCTCACCTGTGAGCACCCACTGCGTGCCAGGCCTGCTCTGGGGGCTTTACGCAGGGACGTCTGGGAACTCTTTCAGCGCCCCCCAAGCAGCAGGCATCCTGAGCCCTTTTTAACAGATGGATGCTGGGGTCCAAAGAGACTCAACCATTTGCTCAAATGGAGTTGCATTTGAGCCTCTGCTCTTAGCTCCCCCGTCCCCCGCCAGGAATACGTTGTTATTATTCTCCTTTTACCAGTGCAGAAACCTGAGGCTCAGAGAAGTTAAGTAACTTGCCCAAGGTCACAGAGCTGAGAAGTGGCAGGCTGGGATTCAAACCCAGGTCTTTCTGACGCAGGAGCAGAACATACTCCTTCACGCTTGGGCACACATCTCCTCTGATGACCTTAACTAAAGCGGCCACCTCCTGCCCTTATCTCCAGCATATCTACCAGTTTGGTGTCCTTCAAGCACTTTATCACTAGGTGAAGTCATTTGTTTAACAGTATTTAGGGAGCACCCCCTCTGCCAGGGTCTGCTCAAGGCACCGGGGACAGAGGCACAAATCCTGGTCCTTTGGGGCTTCTGTTCTGTTGGGGGAGACGGAGAGTGAGAACACTGCATAGAGAGAGAGGCTATAGGCGATGGAAAAGTGGAGCTGAGAGGGCGGGGGGGGGGGGGACGCTCTGGTGTGGGAAGTGGGGGAGGGGCTGCTGCAATTAACGAGAGGTCTGAGCAGGTAGCCTTTGAGTGCAGCCTTTGAGAGAGCTAGGCAGGCACCTGGGGAAGAGCACGTGGAAAGCCCCCAGGACAGGACGGTGTCAGGGGACTCAAGCGTGAGCTTGGAGGCCAGTGTGAGCAGCGTGGATGAGGGAGAGAAGCAAGAGAGGCAGTGAGGAGGGGGAAGGAGCAGGCCCTGGGGGCCCCGGGATGGCCCTGGGCCAGTCGCCCTCCAGCTGGGCCCCATTCACCACGTGTTGAGCATGCGGAGTCCGGCTGACCTGTGTTTTCTCCCACCTCCCCGCAGGTGAACGAGCGGGTCCTGAACAGGCTCCATCAGGTACAGAGGATAACTCGGAGACTCCAGCAGGAGCGGAGGTAACCCCTTGCACACCTGCTCTGGGCCTGCATCGCTTGCTTCTGCTCCCCAACCCCTGTCACCACCACCTTGGGCCTTGGAAGGAAGCTGAGCCCTGGGCCTTGGGGGAGAGGTGTGCTCCCTTTGTATGGAGTGCAGCGGAAGGCAGGAGACCAGACTTAGGGCCACAGACTCAGCTTCGAGCGCCGTTCTGCTGTGTGACTCAGGGCAAGCCACGTCCCCTCTCTGAGCCCCAGTTCCCCGTCAACTAAGGGTTAACACTGAGATCACAAGGCTGCTGAGGGTTAAATGGGAGCCCACAGGGGACGAGCTCAGCTGAGCCTCCCGCCTCGGATCACCGCAACCCGGATGGGGAGTGAGCTCTGGGGCCGGCCCGCCACTCCACTGGGTCCCCACCTCCCTGAAACGTGGAGAACAGGCCTCATGACAGAGTCTCCATGATGCCGAGACCCCCGGTCAGTCCCCAGCCCTCCACTTACCTGACCCAGTGGATACACCCTCTTCTTTGAAGCACTTTCTTGGCCAGGTCACTCATCTGCCTCAGTTTCCCCTCCTCCTGGCCATTGATTCTTGCCTCTTTGCTGGTTCATTCACTTCCCCAAACCCTGAACCTGCAGTAGCCAGGGCTCAGCTCCTGGGTCCTCCTCTTGTCCACACCTGTGCTGTCCAGGATGCCAACTGCAGGTGGTGACTTTATTTTACATTGAAGTGGAATTTTAACATTCATTAAAATAAATTTCAATTCATTCAAATGAAATTGAAAATTCAGTTCCTCAGTGGTCACAGGCCAAGTTTATTAAGACGAAGTGAAATTGGAAATTCACTCCCTCAGTTGCACGAGCCTCATTTCATGTGCTTGGTAGCCACGTGGTTCGATTTTCATCTGAATTAACTAAAATCAAGCGAAATTTAAAATTTCCATTCCTCAGTCACTCTCGCCACGTGGCAGACGCTCAAGGATGGTGACAGATGATCAGTGGCTTCCGTGGTGGATAGCACAGAGAGGACACCTGATACCTACTTGTAGAATAAGAGACTGTGCGCGTGAAACGCTCCACCCAGGCGCTGGCTTACGGGGACCATCTAATCAGAGCTTAAAACAAACAAAAAACCGAAAAGCTTTTAGAAGCAGGCGTGGGGAAGAGAAGGCAGCATCACCAGTGAGAGTGCTCCGGGCCCGCCTCCCAGGGAGTAATGAAAATAATAACTTACGTTTGACCGTTTACAAGCCGAGTACTGCAGAGCTGTCATCAAGCTGCAGTGTCGTGGTCAGCGGGCCGCCCAGTGGGGTTGTCACCTCCAGATTACAGAACAGGAGCGGAGGTGCAGGTCACCTGGTCCTGCCCAGAGCCCCACTGGCTGTCTCAAGTGCTTGCCACCCGGGTGTCTCAGACCTTCTGGGTCCAGGACAGCCTTGGCTTCAGTCAGAGCTGGGCTGTCGTGGGCCCCCTTCCTAACCGCCAGAAGATAAAGCTGCCCCCCCGGCGGCTTCTCTCCGGCCGCAGGTTCCTCATGAGAGTGCTGGACTCCTACGGTGATGACTACCGCGCCAGCCAGTTCACCATCGTGCTGGAGGTGAGTGCGAGCGGTCACGGGTGGGCTGGGAGAAGCGGGAGCCCAGGACGCAGCCTTCACGCGCCCACCTCCCTGTCTGCCAGGACGAGGGCAGCCAGGGCACAGACGCCCCCACCCCAGGCAACGCCGAGAACGAGCCTCCAGAGAAAGAGGGGCTGTCCCCGCCTAGAAGGACGCCTGCACCCCCAGAACCTGGCAGCCCGGCCCCTGGCGAGGGGCCCAGCGGGCGGAAGAGGCGGCGAGCACCCCGGGACGGCCGCCGAGTGGGAGCTGCGCTGACTCCAGAACTGGCCCCGGTGCAGGTGGGGGCAGCCTGGAGTCCAGGGGTCCGCAGGGCGGGACTGAGGCTCCTGGGCTTCCCTGCTGCGCTGCGGGGGGGCGGGGCCGGGCCCTGCAAGGCTGGGAGAGCTGGAAGGCTTGGACAGGGCTGGCGTTGGCCGGGGAAGGAGAAAGCATTGTAAGACGCCAGGCAAGGGGCTTGCGTGGAGGCAAGGAAGATGTGGAGGCAGCTCTGGGGAGAAGAAAAGATAACCGGGGAGGGTCGGCGGCAGAGGAGGGAGAGAAGGCAGGGGAGGGCGGTGACACTGCACGGGATGCCGGGACTTCTGGTGAGGTGCACAGAGGACGCCGTCTGGCCTGGGAAAGAACAGCGAGGCCGGGGCCCTTCTCACGCCTGTTCTCATCTCCCCCAGATTAAGGTCGAGGAAGACTTCGGCTTTGAAGCGGACGAGGCCCTAGACTCCAGCTGGGTTTCTCGGGGGCCGGACAAGCTGCTGCCCTACCCCACCCTAGCCAGCCCCGCCTTTGACTGACCCCACCCCCACCCCAGTAAACCAGCCCCTACACTCGCCTCGGCCGCTGTCCACTGCTTCCACCTGCAGCCGCACACACTCAGACGCTGGGTGTGGTTTTCACATTTTTATTGGGGGCCGTCAGGGAGGGGGCCTCTCCCTGTCAATGGAGGAGCTCACAGTTTCTTCAGCCACTCCAGGCTTGGGCCCTGGGGGTCCTGCGGGTGGCTGGGCACATCAGGCATGTTCCCATCGTCTCGGAGGGGCACTGTGGGACAGGAGGGTGGGCCACTGAGACGAGCAGATCGCTGGGGGCCCACAGAAAAGGGCTGGCCTGTCAGCTTACTTTCAAAGAGGGAAACGGGACCCCGGGGAGAGAGAAGAGAGAGTAAGGATCAGAAAATCAGAGATGCAGGGAAGTGGGGAGATAGAGACCTAGAGACATGGGAAACCAGAACGATACAGAAAGGAGACCCAGAGAAAGACCCAACAGACACAAGGAAGCAGAACAGAGACCTGGAGAGGTGGAGACCCAGGAAGACAAAACTCCAGAAAGCAACAGAGATTGCGAACCCGGACAAGGACAGAAATCTGGAACCATGACAGAAACTCAAAGTGCAAAAACAAGACAAAGCGAATTTTACGGCATGTGGATTATATCTGTTGAAGGAAAAAAAGAGAGTCCAGACTGCACTGCAGAATCTTGGATCCCTGCAGAGGAAAGACCTGCCCATCATCATTCCACTCCCAGCTCAGCAAGGTCCAAGGCTGCTGCCCTGGCTCCCACTCACCTGGGTAGTTGTAGGGTGTGGCCTCATTGATCATGATGGAGTACTTGACGTAGGGGCTGAGGGCAGGTAGAATTATAGCTGCGGAGAGACACAGGGGTGAGGCCCAGGGGAAGGAGGTGGCGGCGGGGACCGTAGCTGAGCCTTTTCAAGATGGGGGTCAAGTGCATGCGGGGAGGGGAGGAGGGGGGTCCAGCGCCTCCAGGAGGCCCCTTGGCACCCTGGGAGCCCCGTACATCAGCAGAAGGGTTTATAAGACTTTTTTTTTTTTTGGAAGTGAGGGTGGAAGCCAAGCATCCAGAGACTTGTGGGATCTAGAAGACACAGGAAGGAAGAAAGGGTTGGTCACAGGATGAGCGCATTTGAGTCATGGAGCACATTAAGGGGTGTGGGTCGGGGGTGTCCTGGGAACGTTCCAGAGAAATCATGAACTGTTACAAACTGAGGAGAAGGTTTTGTACAAAAAACAGTCATTGTGAAATTATAGTCTACCTGGGGTAGGAGCAGGGAGTCATGGCGGGTGGGGCAGGGCATGTAAAGGAATATTCTGGGTCAGTGCTGTCCGACATAAATATGAGAGACATGTATGTAATTTTTCATTTTCTAATAGCCACATAAAAGTTAAAACATACAGGGATTCCCTGGTGGCGCAGTGGTTAAGAATCCGCCTGCCAATGCAGGGGACGTGGGTTCGAGCCCTGGTCCGGGAAGACCCTACATGCTGCAGAGCAACTAAGCCCGTGTGCCACAACTACTGAGCCTGCGAGCCACAACTACTGAGCCTGCGAGCCACAACTACTGAGCCCTCGTGCCGTAACTACTGAAGCCCGCGCGCCCAGAGCCCGTGCTCTGCAACAAGAGAAGCCACCGCAATGAGAAGCCGGCGCACCACAACAAAGAGTAGACCCCGCTCGCCGCAACTAGAGAAGAGCTGCGTGCAGCAACAAAGACCCAAAGCAGCCAAAAGTAAATAAATAAATTTATAAAAAAAAGTTAAAACATACAAATTAAAAGATAAATTTAACCTGGTATACCCAAGGCATTTCAACATATCCTCGGCATAAAAGACATTGATATTTTATATACGCTTTGTTATACAAAGTCTTTGAAATCTCGTGTATGCTTTACATCAGGGTAACATATACCATCTCAATTCATACTGGCCCCATTTCAAGTGCTCAGTGGCCCGTGCGACCCGTGGCTGCCGTGTGGGACAACTGTGTTCTAGAACCTCACTCAGTGTGTGGCCTGCCAACCAGCAGTATTGACAAGACCTGGGAACGTGTTAGAAATGCAGCATCCCCAGACCCACCCCAGACCTACGGAAACAGAACCTGTATTTCACCAAGACCCACAGCATTACCTTGAAATCTGAGTAGCCCAGTTCTACAGCTGAGGTTCTCAATCGCAGAAGCACGTAAGAATCACTGGGGGATTTTCACAAGACACAAGATTCCCTAGCCCCACCTCCACCCCACCCAATTCAATTCAGAATCTGGTGGGGGGGCGATGAGGGTGAAAGGGGAGGATAAGGACATTACTTTTCATTTATTATTATTTTTTTTTAGCTATTATAATGCACAGCTAGGGTTGACAACCTCTTCTTTGAAGGGATTCTGGACCTCTTGGGTGGGTGTGTACGGGGTGGGGAGCGATGGGGTAGTGGAGGAGTCATAATACTAGGGGTGGGGGGGGGTTGGCATACAAGTGGGGACACGGAACGTTGAGGACGGCGGTCGGGCCTCGGGGATACAGGATGGAACGATGGTGGGGGGGGCGATGGAGCACTGGTGAGGGGCAGTGGGACCTCTAGGGGGTGGAGGAGATAAAGCCGGGACGCCGATTGGGGGTGATGCACTTTCGCGCCTGGGGCACTCACGCACCGAGACCCCCGATGGTGAGGGATGCCACTAGCACCGGCTCCTTGGCCCAGACATTCCTGAGAAAGGCGGCGATTCCTGGAAGGGTGGGCGAGAAGGGTCACCCCTGCAGGTGATACCCCCGGTGACCTCTACCCCTCTCGCGCCACCCCCGCCCTGGAGGAGCTCCCTCGTGACCTCTGCGCCCCCCTCCGGCCCGGACCCCACCGCCTCCACGGGGGCTCCGTCTTGCCCTACCCCTGGCACCACCCGGGGTTCCCGGTACCATCCCCGCGCGCTGACCGAACCCGCACTTACTCCCGGCCATCTTGGTCTCGGCAACGGCGGCGGCGGCTGCGGCGGCGAGGGCGCGGAGCACTCTGGGACTTGTGGTCCCTGGGCACGGCCTCCGCAGTCGGAGTCCGCGCGTGCTCATTGGCGCAGAACAGCAATCCCAGACGGCGGCGGGGGTGCGGAGCACTCTGGGAGTTGTGGTCCTGGCCCGCTAGCCTCCACGGGCTAAATCCGCGCGTGCGCACTGGCGCAGAACAGCGGTCCTAGACGATGGCTGCGGGGAAAAGAGGTGATGCTGCAGATATAAGCGCAAACCTGTCTTGGCGCACCTGCCGCCGCTCTCTTTTTTTCTCTCCGCCTAGAAAGTCGTTCCAGAGGAGTAACTTTCAGTCCTACTGCGGCCCAGCTAAGGCGGAATGCATCAGTCCTCATTTTATAGTTTACTTATGAGAGCCCATTTTACAGATGGGCAAACGGAGGCTGGGAGAGGACGAATCACCAATTTGAGGTATCAGCTTAAAATCAGTTCGTCCTGCAAGCCCTAAGTCTCATCCCAGAAGGGTTAGGGACCTTCTGTATACTCTCACAGTGCCCTATGTGACCTCCGTTATAGCGTACATCATTTTGTTCTGTTTTGTTTTAACTAACCTGGTCGGAATCTGCCTTTCCATCAGGCTGGGAGCTACTTGAGCACTGTAATGGGGTCTGACTCCCTTCTGTGCCCCTTTCCCCCAACCGTGTAGCACAGGGTCTGGCACATAATAGGTGCTAATTTTTTTTTCCAAAGTTTAATGAACAGAACAGTTATGACTGCGCCCTCTCCCAACTTTTTCCACAGCACCATGGGGCTGTGACACAGTCACCCAGGGGCCCCCACCTCGCTCCTTCCTTCCTTCAATAGGGCTCTGGCTTCCTGATGTTGCCTCATTTCCTGGTAGGGGGGAGGGCACAGCCAAGCCCTGGCTCCTGTTCCTGCTCCAGCCGAGAACTGCCCACCATGGCCCTGGTGATGAATCTGCAGCTGCTGACTCTCTGTGAGACACCCCACCCCCTTCTCCCTGGGCCCCTGGCTGGGCTGGGGTCTCCCTGAGGGCAGGTGCAGGGTGATCAGGAGGCACGAGCTGAGGGTTTGGAATTCTAGGCCAGAATAACAGGACTGGGGCTCAGACCCCTGGGTCCTAAGGCAAGAGGACCCAGGGGTCCTGAATTCCTGGGTTCCTGGAAGAGGAGGAAGTTGGGGGCAGGATTCTCTAGATCTTGAAGCAGGAGAGGGCTAGGGATCTGAATTCCTGGAGACAGAGAACCTATGGTCCTAGATCTTGATGTGGGAGGGAGATGGAGAAGCCAAGACACCTGGGAAAGAAGGAAACTGGGGGCCCAGACTCCTGCAGCCCAGAGAGGAGAAACTGTGGGCTCAGATTATTATCTCCTCGAAACGGTGGAATCCAAGGGCCTGAACTCTTGGGTGTAGAGGCAAGATGGGCTTGGGTCCAGACTTTTGGGCTCTTGAATAAGTGGGGACTGGAAGTCTGAATTTATGGCTACTGAGGAGAAAGTATGGGCAAGATTTCTGTTTCCCAGAGGATAGAGGGCCTGGGGACTTAGATTCCTGGGTGCTCAATGAGGTGGGGCCGGGAGCAACCGAAGGCTTTGACAAGACCAAACCCCTTCGACCTTCTATAGGGCTGGTGTGTCACGCAGACATCATTCCAACTGGTGAGTAACACTCTGCACCCATTCTCCTGTGTGTTGCTGACACCCCACTTCCAACGACTCAGATTTTATTTTGGTGCCTCCCCTCCCCCCAGATTTCCTTACTTCCCTCCCCCTTCCTTTATTTCTTTCCCTCCTTCCTTCCTCATTCATTTTAGTGACCAGTATAGGTAAGTAGTGAAGATCATGAACTTTGGAGTTAAAGAGACCTAAGCTGGAACCCCGGTTTCACCATCGTATTCATTTATGACCTTGAACAAACCACTGAATGCTGAGACTCAGCTTATTTCTCTGTAAAATGGGCTGTTGTGAGGATTTAATAAAATCACATGCATAAAACCCTTGGCTCAGAGCTTGGCGAAGTGCAGGGCTCGAGAAATAGGATCTCCGGCAATGCCTATTATTCCCCTTTGGAAAGTAGGGTCCTCCACCCTGAAACAGCGCTGGGTTTCTTTCCAGGGTTTCTGATGGGTGAGACCTCTTCTTCCTCTCAATTTCCCTCCATTACACTCCAACTTCAAATAAGAATCACCTGGAGAACCATTACTACCTTAGCTATCAATTTATTTTAATTATTTTTTAAATGTTAAAGCTAACATATATTCATGGTTTTAAAAATTATTATCAAGGGACATATAACAACCTCCTTCTTCCCCTTCCTCATCTTCCTTAAATAATCTCTGAATCCTTATAAAAAATTTCCATGCTTTCAAACACACGTATGTATTTTTGTACTTCTTTTTCTCCCAAAGCAAAACTGATATTTCGTGACTCACATGGTTCTGCATCTTACATTTTTCACTTTGCAATCTCTCTTGGAGACATTTCCATGTCATTAGAGCTAGCTCCACCTTTTTCTCTCTTTTTTAAAGCTGCTGTCTAGCATTTGCCATTGTACGGCTGGATTCTAGTTTACTTGGTCCTCCTGATGCATATTTAGGTTGTTTCCAACCTTTCCCCTCACAATCACTTTTAGATGAGGAAGAGAACGGGGAATCTTACCACCTCGAGCACTTGCAAAGTGATTCACGGGTTTTGACACAGCGTGTCCTTTGTTCGTCACCCATAAATTCTCGGTTTCCAAGATGTCTGTATGGAGATGTGATGCATCTGGTACAGCCTCTCTTTTCTGTTTTCTCTTGTCTGCTTCACTCTACTCAGCCTTCAGGTCTCAGGTTAGATGCTGTTTCCTCTGCAGACCCTTGCCTGACCCATCTGTGCTCCCACAGTGCCTTGTCATACCGTGATTATTTATCACGCTCTGTATTAACTCTCTCTCCCAGACTAGACCACACGCTCCTGCCAAGAGGGA
Source organism: Tursiops truncatus (assembly GCF_011762595.2). Taxonomy (NCBI): domain Eukaryota; kingdom Metazoa; phylum Chordata; class Mammalia; order Artiodactyla; family Delphinidae; genus Tursiops; species Tursiops truncatus. Next base: position 54,507,626 of record NC_047052.1, on the reverse strand, counting down.
CCAGGTCATTTTATCTCCACATCTCCAGGGCCTGGCACATAGGCGGGCTCAGGAAACACGCACATTCTGACTGGATGACTCTCCATGCTGAGGGCTACGTAAGCAGGCTCCGTATGTGTACCCTTTTATGGTGGGCAGAATAATGGTCGCTCGAACATCTGGTATCCCAGTTCCCGGAACCTGTGACTATGGTATACATGGCAAAAGGGACTTAACAGGTGTGATTTAATTAGGAATCATGATATCGGGAGATTATCCTGGATAATTTGGGTGGATGCCACATAATAATTTTAAGAGGGAGGCAAGGGGGTCAGAGTTTGAGAAGGCAATGTGGAGATGGAAGCAGAGGTCAGCGTGATGCAGGACCACAAGCCAAGGGATGCAGGCCCCTCTAGAAGCTGGAAAAGACAGGGAATTGGATTCTCTGCTAGAGACTCCAGAAGCAACACAGCCTGCCGACCTGTTTTGGACTTCTGACCTCCTGCACGGAAAAATAAAACATTTATGTTGCCTTACGCCACTTAGTTTGTGAGAGTTTGTTACCACAGCAATAGAAACATGAACGCTATTAGATACTTTTGTCTACTCTTGTCCCCGCGCTGGCTTCCCCCAAGGTCTCATTCATCTGCTTATTGCACATTTATCTAATGGCCACCACGAGCAAGGTACTGTGCTAGGTGCTGGAATTACATGGGGAGTAACAGCAGACATGAACTCTACTCTCTTGAAGCTCACAGAGAAATTTATACTCACCGTCTTGATTAGGGGGCACTTTAACCTGCCGTGACAAATCCCCAAGAAAAAGCTATCTATAATTTTATTTCTCTCTCACTTAACAGTACATAATCGAACAGTCTAGAGCTGTTTATCAACATTTTTGCTTTTATCAACATGTAGCTTTCATATGTAGTTCAGAGCCAGCAAGAAAGGAAAAGGAGGGAGGGAAGGAGAGAGGGAGAGAGAGACAGAGGGAGAGAGAGACAGAGAGACAGAGAGACAGAGAGAGAGAGAGAGACAGAGAGAGAGAGAGAGAGAGAGAGAGAGGGCTCATACAATTATTTTTAAGAGCAGCACCCAGATTTTGAACATGTCTCTGACCAGAACTTACAGGCCAGGTCTAGCTGCAAAAGTGTCTGGGGAGGTGGGGGCATACAGGCTCTAGAGAGCGCCCTTCTAAAAATGGGAGGGGTTTTCTGTTACTTAAAGGAAGAAGGGAAATTTGGCTGCTGGGAAACCGTTAGCCGTCTTCACCATTACAACTATAGCAAAAAGAAGAGGGAGTTTCGCAAGGAAGATTTGATCTCATCCTTGAGATCTCTGAAGAAGTGATGTGAGATCTGAAAGACGAGCAGATGTTAACTAGGGGTCTGGAAGGGTGTTCTAAGCAGAGGGAACAGCATGTGCAAAGGTCCTGTGGAGGAAGCAAGGTGTGGTAAGGGACTGAAAGTCCTGTCCTACTGCCACCTTGTGGTCGCATCTTTTTCCTTGATCGGCACTGAAATCCCTGAACTCACTACAGGCACATAATAGGGCTGCACCTGAAAGATGGTCAATGTGGCTGAAACAGATAGCATAAGGTGAGAGAAAATGCAGTAGAGGTAAAGCTGGAGTGTCAAGCTGACCTATGCTCAACTTTGTAAGTTATAATGATGTTTGTTTTTCAAAGGGAGATCTGACAAACATGGCCCTGGCTGTCATGGAGATTAGAATCTAGGAAGGATTTTCTAGAAAAGTTCTTAGATGAACTTCTCTTTCTAAGCCTGCATCTTCCTTATCATGCATTAAATATTTATTTATTTTCCTTCTCTCCAAGGGAAATATGGGAATAAAACAGTGTGAACACTTCCCAAATAAGTCCCATTAAAATCAGCATGCCCCTCCCTTATGTTCACAGCAGCACTATTTACAGTAGCCAAGACATGGAAGCAACCTAAATGTCCATCAACAGATGAATGGGTAAAGAAGATGTGGTGTATATATACAATGGAAGATTACTCAGCCATTAAAAAAATGAAATACTGCCATTTTCAGCAACATGAATGGACCTAGAGATTATCATGCTAAGTGAAGTAAGTTAGAAAGAGAAAGACAAATACCTTATGATATCACTTATATGGAATCTAAAATATGATACAAATGAACTTATTTACAAAACAGAAACAGATTCACAGACATAGAGAACAGACTTGTGGTTGCCAAGGGGAAGGGGATGGGGGAGGGATGGACTGGGAGTTTGGGATTAGCAGATGCAAACTATTATATATAGGATAGATAAACAACAGGGTTCTACTGTGTAGCACAGGGAACTATATTCAATACCCTATGATAAAGCATAATGGAAAAGAATATGACAAAGAATGTATCTATATGTATAACTGAGTCACTTTGCTGTACGGAAGAAATTAACAAGACATGATAAATCAACTCTACTTCAATTTAAAAAAATCAGCATGCCCCTTTCTTAGAAAGACAACATGGTAGTCACTTCTGTTGTTTGCCAGTGTTGGGGAGGGGGAAATTTCCCCCTCTACCCCTTGAGTTCTTGTGGCTGGACTAGTAATAACATTGACACAAGACAGACTAACAGTAAGACAGGTAACCAACCAGGACCTACCGCACAGCACAGGGAACTCTACTCAATATTCTGTAATAACATATATGGGAAAAGAATCGGAAAAAGAATGGATATATGTATACGTATAACTGAATCACTTTGCTGTATACCTGAAACTAACACAACATTGTAAATCAACTATACTTAAAAACAAAAAACAACCCAAGGACTTCCCTGGTGGTCCAGTGGTTAAGACCCCTCGATCCCAATGCAGGGAGCCCGGGTTCGATCCCTGGTCAGGGAACTAGATCCCACATGCATGCCACAACGAAGATCCCGCGTGCTGCGACTAAGACCCGGTGTAGCCAAATAAATAAATTTTAAAAATTAAAATAAAATGATGCTCAGAGAGTGAACAAAAGCAGGCGGCTTTTATATTTTTTTACACAATAAATTTGTGAGGATTTGACAGGACAAAAAACTTAGATGTGGATGCTTAATTAGTAAGGAATTTAATGCAAAGTTTGGGCTTGGGTAGTAACTTTAATTCAAAACCATCAATATGCCATTGAAGCACATTTTGGGGTGGCCTGCCTTTTGACCGAACACCAAGGATCTCCAAATGATCCCCATTTGGGACACTAGTATATAAATGAGCCAAAGAAGGCCTCTGTATATGCGTGTACTTCTTCACAGCAGGCTGAGATCCGTTAGCTCAAAAGCCCATTGGCGCCAAACTCAAAGTTTTACACATGCAATTGTTTAAAATATAGACCCAAGAAGCAGATTTTTAACTAGTTGGAGCCTGCCTGCTTTGCATACCCCAAGAAATTGCAGCCAGCGTCTGCTAGCCATAGGTAAACCCTGCACCACCACAAGACCCCAAACTGCTGCTGTGGGCTGGAGCTCTCTGACCCGAGGCTCCCTGCCTCTGCAGGGGAACAACAGCGCCTAGACCCAGAAGCCTCCTCTTCAATAGCCCTCTTGTTCCCTAGCCCACCTCCCCTTCTGGGTAGCAGCCCCCAGCCCTTTGCCTTTGGCAGGTTTCAAGCAGCGAGGACCCTTCTCACGTGCAAACCTGTCCAAACAGCCTCCAAAAGAAAATTCCTTGTGTGCTACTGCCCCCTTGTGGTCATATATTTTTCCTTGCTCGGCGCCAAAATCCCTGACCTCATTAGGGGGCCAATACGACGGCATTCGCGGGCTTTGTTGTCTGTCCTGGACGATGAGTCGTGGATGGCAGTGGCGAGCGTCACTCTGTTCCCAGCTCTCTGTTCCACCTGACACAGTGACCAGCAATGCTTGAGAAGAGATTCTGGCCTCTCCATCAGTCTGGGTACCTGAGCGAGAGAAGGAACAGCGACCCCTGCCGGCTGTCTCCACTATGGGCTACCTGCCCCGCCTGGCTCCAGGCACCTCTAAGAGCCAATCAACGTTACCGTCTTTTTTTTTTTTTTGCCTTGCTGCGTGGCTAGGGATTGAACCCGGACCATGGCAGTGAAATCCCCGAGTCCTAAGCACTGGACCGCTAGGGAATTCCCAATGTTACCGTCTTTTTGTGCACCTGTTTCAGTCAATTAGGACTTTTATAACAAAATACCCTAGACTGGGTGGCTTGAACAACAGAAACTTATTACTCACAGTCTGGAGGCTATGAAGTCTGAGACCAGAGTGCAAAGAATGGTTTTGGTGACAGCCCTCCCCTGGCTTGCAGAGAGCTGCAGAGAGGGGGAGAGGAAGAGAGAGAAAGAGAGAGAGAGAGAGGGAGGGAGAGAGAGATCTCACCTCTCTCATTACAAGGGCACTAATCCCATCATGGGGGCTCCACCCTCATGACCTCATCCTAATTACCTCCTAAAGGCCCCATAATACCAGCACATCTAGAGCTAGGGCTTCGACATAAGAATTCGGGGGAGACACAGACAGCCTCATGACAGCTTGCGTCTGGAGATCTTGTATCCATTGCTTATATCTAAAGAAGTATGGAAAGTTCATGCCATGGTAAGGGGGTGGTTCTTCTATGGCATCCTGGAAACTTTTCACATATTCATTTAGTCAGAGGCTTGAACTGTAGCCAATCTGAGTCTTGGCAGAAAGCTTAAAAAAAAAAAAAAAAAGCTTATGATCCTCCTGGAACATGAGAAAATGAGAGGCTTGTGAGCAGCTGCTATCTCCCATCTCCCACTCACTTCTTTTTTTTTTTTTTTTGGCTGCACCGCGTGGCTCAGCTCCCCAACCAGGGATTGAACACAGGCCACAGCAGTGAAAGCCCAGAATCCTAATCACTAGGCCACCGGGAACTCCCTCCTACTCACCTTTTTATCTTCCCTGGAGGCTTTCATGAGACAGTTTCTCATCGCTTCCTGGGTTCTGATGAGATGTCTTTCTGCCCAGTGCCCCTCAGATTGGAGCTGCAGAATATAAAAATGCTTAGCTGTAGTCTAGAGTTGACTCTTATACTAGACTAAAAAGGTATGTGGCCTTTGCTCCTGGCTGCTGGCACAGAGCTCCCACAACCCTCATAATTTCCTGAGTGAGGGTGGTGGGAGTGCCTTGTGTTCTAATGAGGCCACTCTCGGCGGGTCTCTAGGGGCTGGTCATCAGAAAGACCAAGTCTTGATTAGAAGCGTGGAACTTTCATCACCACCCCCAACTTCCAGAGAGGGGAGAGGGGCTGGAGATTGAGTTAATCACCAATGGCCAATAGTTTAATCAATCATGTCTATGTAACGGAACCTTCATAAAAACCCCTAAACAAAGGATGAAGATCTTTCTGAGTCATAAAACTGATTTAAGGAATCTGGTTAGATAAAGTGCCGAGTTGAAAGCATTCCCAAGAACATCAATCTCGTTTTCTGGTGGAATGTGGAGAATTACATGAGTATTCATAACTCTTACCGAATTGTTCTCTTCTCTGTTGAAATAAGTTCACACACAAGAAGTGGTATTTGAACAAAAGGGTCTCATAAGAATCTCAAGATTTAAAAAAATCACTGCCACATCTTTTGAAAATAACTTTCCAAGAAACACCTGTAATTATAATTGGTTTTCCTCCTTGATAATTTGTTGCCTTGTTGATTTTTCTATGTTCCTAAATGGTAAGACAAGACCTATCAAGACAACAGAGCCTCAGGACTATTTTTGCTCTTCTTCCAAAAGAAGGATGGAAAAAACAATAAAAACCTGTGATTTGCTTGGTTTCTCATTTTAACGAAAGATTGAGAATTTCTTTTTATTTAAATTAGCATATCTATCAAATGCAGTTTGTAGACTTGTAGTTTAAAGATTTGGATCCTGATTTTTTTTAAAAAAAAACTGGAGATTTCTGAGATCATTGGGGAAATTTGAATACTATCTGAATATCAGATAGTATCAAGGAAGTACTGTTGGTTTTCCTAGTGTGATACTGCTGTGCTGGTTATATATTTTTTTAAAAAGATTCTCATCTAATAAAGACATCTGTGTACTAAAATATTTTGGGATTAAAAAGATGAATTTAAAAACTAAAAGCTCTTCCACTGGAGGAAAAAAAAAGGATAAGTTCACAAGAAAAATCACTCAATACAATTTACCTATTACTTTAATAACTACTATTATAATTATAGCATATCAGGCATAAGCACAATTCTGGTCCACGTCCCTCCACCCTCGAAGGCAACCATAGCTTGGTCCATTTCTGAACATAAAGGTGCAAAACTGGATCTGGGATCATTTTCCCAGACACTTTTGGGGTTTTAGTTTGAGGTCCCCAAATCATTCCCTGTCTTTTCTCCATTATCAGGAGATCTATGGTTGTCAACTTATGGTAAAGAAGGAAGCAATAAAACACTAGTCAGGGGCTTCCCTGGTGGTGCAGTGGTTGAGAATCCGTCTGCCAATGCAGGGGACACGGGTTCGAGCCCTGGTCTAGGAAGATCCCACATGCCATAGAGCAACTAAGCCTGTGCGCCACAACTACTGAAGCCTGCGTGCCCTAGAGCCCATGCTCCACAACAAAAGAAGCCAACGCAATGAGAAGCCCACGCACTGCAACGCGGGGGCTACTCTTTGGTGCAGTGCATGGGCTTCTCACGGCAGTGCCTTCTCTTGTTGCGGAGCACGGGCTCTAGGCACATGGGCTTCAGTAGTTGTGGCACATAGGCTCAGTAGTTGTGGTGCACAGGCTTATCTGCTCCGCGGCATGTGGAATATTCCCAGACCAGGGATCGAACCTGTGTCCCCTGCATTGGGAGCACAGACTCTTAACCCCTGCGCCACCAGGGAAGTCCCACAGGTGGGCTTCTTAGTTGCGGCTCCAGGGCTCCTTAACATGGCTCGCTGGCTCCTTAGTTGAGGCACTTGGGCTCCTTAGTTGTGGCATGTGAACTCTTAGTTGCGGCACGCATGTGGGATCTAATTCCCTGGCCAGGGATCAACCCCGGGCCCTCAGCATTGGGAGCATGGCGCCTTATCCACTGGACTGCCAGGGAAGTCCCAACATAACACTATTATATATAAAATAAACAACAAAGTCATACTGTATAGCACAGGGAACTATATTCAGTATCTTGTAATAACTTATAATGGAAAAGAATAATTCATAAGAACCTGTTGTATAACACAGGGAACTCTACTCAATACTCTGTAATGACCTATATGGGAAAAGAATCTAAAAAAGGGTGGATACATGTATATGTATAACTGATTCACTTTGCTGTACACCTGAAACTAACACAACATTGTAAATCAACTATACTCCAATAAAAAATTTTTTAAAACTATAATGGAAAAGAATATGAAAAAATGTGTGTGTGTGTGTATATATATATATATATGTATGTATGTATGTATAACTGAATCACTTTGCTGTATACCCGAAAGTAACACAACATTGTAAATCAACTATACTTCAATTTAAAAAAAGTTTTTTTAAAAGGTATGGATTGGACACTAGTACCCAGCTGTGCTCTTCTTCTATGTGATCAAGACAGAGAACTGAGAAGAGAATGACTTTCTCACACAGATTCAAGGTTTTGAATCTCATGTCACTGTACGAACCTAAAGTCATTTTCCATCTCTTAGAAAAATCCTGCAGAAGCAGTACTTGTCCTTGTTCTGCATTTGAGGAGCCTGAGATGGACAGCTGACGTGACGTGCCAAGCGCACTCAGCTACTCAGTGGAGAAGCGGAATTCAAATTCTGGTCTGTGCAGTTCCCAAGACCCTGATTTTCCACTGAGCCATACTAGGAAATTTAAAAGGTCTTAGTTTGGGGTAGAAAACTGTGGAGTGTGAATGAAAGGTGTAGGGGTTGGGAAAAGCTCAAGAAGATAAGTGAACAGTGAATCCAGTGACCTTCGTAGGTGTTGGCAATCTCTTTATGTAAAGGGCCAGAAAGTCAGGGAGGCTCAGTGGGCCACAGGGTCTCTGTTGCAACTTCTCAACGCCTGTTAGAATTGGGAGGGGGGGTGAGGTGGGGGGGGCATCAAAAAGACAAGAGAGGGGAATTCCCTGGTGGTCCAGTGGTTAGGGCTCCGAGCTTCCACTGCAGGGGGCGTGGGTCATGGGTTCCATCCCTGGTTGGGGAACTAAGATCCCTCAAGCCAAGCAGTGTGGAAAAAAAAAAAAAAAGTAAAAGTAAAAGAAAACAAAGATAAGAGATATAGTGTTGGTGGAGGTGCAGAAAAGGGAACCCTCATGCACCGCTGGTGGGCATGTAAACTGGGGCAACTGTTAACAGAAACAGTATGGAGGTTCCTAAAAAAATGAAAACTAGAACCACCATAGGATCCAGCAACCCTACTTCTGGCTTCAATAGTGTATATGTGTCAACCCTACTTCTGGCTTCAATAGTGTATATGTGTCAATCCTAGTCTCCCAGTTCCTCCCACCCCACACCTTTCCCCCTTGGTATCCATACATTTGTTCTCTACGTCTGCGTCTCTATGTCTGCTTTGCAAATAAAGTCATCTATACCATTTTTCTAGATTCCATATACATGTGTTAATATATGATATTTGTTTTTCTCTTTCTCTGTATGACACTCTCTAGGTCCATCCACGTCTCTACAAATAACCCAGTTTTGTTCCTTTTATGGCTGAGTAATATTCCATTGTATGTATGTACCACACCTTCTTTATCCATTCCTCTGTTGATGGAAGTTTAGGTTGCCTCCATGTCCTGGCTATTGTAAATAGGAATTTCAATTTTAGATTTTTGAGACTTACTTTGGGGCACGAAGGAGATTACTCCTGGCCAGTTGTAATGTCAGAGATACATTTAGACTATTCTATGAGAGCAGAAAGAAATATCTCAGGGCAGAAGACTGTGTTTACAGCAGCTAGATGTCCTTTCACAGGGTGAGGGTCTCCCCACCTCTTTTCCCCACTCTTCAGTTGATGTGGGTAGTTATGGTCTTGGAAGGAGACTGCAACACATGGCAAGGAATTGGGGGAATCACTGTGATTCCTGGAGCTTCAATAATCTTTGCAAACGACTCTCTTCACATACGGCTTCAACTCAGTCAGTCAACACGTATTTACTGAACATTTGCCAAAATCTAGGCACTTTCTAAACACTGAGGATGTAGTCCCTGCCCTCAAGGGGCTTAATTTCTAGACTCCAGATACCTTTTTTTTTTAATTGGAGAAGAGTTGCTTTATAACGTTGTTAGTTTCTGCTGTTCAGCAAAGTGAATCAGCTGTATGTGTACATATCCCCTCCTTTTTGGATTTCCTTCCCATTTAGGTCACCACAGAGTATTGAGTAGAGTTCCCTGTGCTATACAGTAGTTTCTCATTAGTTATCTATTTTATACATAGTAGCGTATACATGTGAATCCCAATCTCCCAATTCATCCCATCACCCCCTTCTCCCCTTGGTGTCCATACGTTTGTTCTCTAGGTCTGTGTCTCTATTTTTACTTTGCAAATAGGTTCATGTGTACCATTTTTCTAGATTCCACCTATATGTGTCAATATATTTGTTTTTCTCTTTCTGACTTACTTCACTCTGTATGACAGTCTCTAGGTCCATCCATGTCTCTGCAAATGGCATGATTTCATTCCTTCTTATGGCTGAGTAATATTCCATTGTATATATGTACCACATCTTCTTTATCCATTCATCTGTTGATGGACACTTAGGTTGCTTCCATGTCCTGGCTACTGTAAATAGTGCTGCAGTGAACGCTGGGGTGATGCGTCTTTTGGAATTCTGGTTTTCTCTGGGTGTGTGCCCAGGAGTGGCTCTAGATATCTTATGATTTCAAGAGCATCAGGAATAATAGGTGTCATCAAACCCTAAGTGCTTCTTCCCCAACCAAGTGGTTTTTGTCATCACTGATGTCTCTAGAAGCCAGGCACCAGGGGAGGGGAGGGGTACTATACTTTCTACAGTGTTGACACACTCAGGACACACCATGGGTGACACACTTGGGTGACAAAGAAGATCAGGAGTGAAGTCTAGTGCCTCTTGTCCTCTCCCCGACCATGAAATCTAGAGATGACATCACAGGATAGTATAGAAGAATAAGATGGATAAAGATGGGTGGTGGGGAGAAATGGGTGGGTTCTGGGGCAAAATGGCAGGACCATTCAACATCCAGGGGCATTGTGCTGTGTGTACTACCAGACAAGAGCCCCCTTCTTGGCCTCACAACCCAGTGATCACCTTGAGATTTGGGTGGCGGGTAAGGTTTTGCATGATTTGAGGACTTTTTTTTTTTTAATTTATGTGATTGACTAGTCATCCCCTGACTCTCATTTCTACATCACTTGCACTATCTCCTCTTTTTAACATCTTTGCTTTCTTAACTTCTTACTCCTTTGCTTTTTTTTGATATAAATTTATTTATTTTATTTATTTTTGGCTGCATTGGGTCTTTGTTGCTGTGCACAGGCTTTCTCTAGTTGCAGTGAGCAGGGGCTACTCTTCGTTGCCGTGCACAGGCTTCTCACTGCGGTGGCTTCTCTTGTTGTGGAGCACGGGCTGTAGGCGCACGGGTTCAGTAGTTGTGGCTCGCGGGCTCTAGAGCGCAGGCTCAGTAGTTGTGGCGCACGAGCTTAGTTACTCCACGGCATGTGGGATCTTCCTGGAGCAGGGCTCGAACCCATGTCCCCTGCATTGGCAGGCGGATTCTTAACCACTGAGCCATCAGGGAAGTCCCCCCATGTCTATTTTAGATTGCATTTTTTCTCTTCAATTATATCCCCCTTTTAACATGTATTTGAAATCATTATAGATTCACAGGAAGCTGGAAAAATAGTTCAGATACTTAATGATCCATTATTCACCCGTAACAATAAAAAATCCAAGAAGTTGACGTTAGGCAGATGACATGATACTCTATATAGAAAACCCTAAAGACTCCACACAAAAACTATTAGAACTAATAAATGAATTCACCAAAGAGGTGAAAGAATCAATGAATTAGCCAAAGAGGTGAAAGACCTATACTCTGAAAACTATAAAACGCTGATGAAGGAAACTGAAGATGCTTTGAAAGGATGGAAAGATATCACATGCTCTTGGATTAGAAGTATTAATAGTCAAAATGGCCATACTACCCAAAGCAATCTACAGATTTAATGCAATCCCTATCAAAATACCCATGACATTTCTCAGGATCTAGAACAAACACTCCTAAAATTCATATGGAACCTCAAAAGACCCCAAATTTGTAAAGCAAGCTTGAGAAAAAAGAACTAAGCTGGAGGAGAAAAGAATAAAGCTGGAGAAAAAAGAACAAACCCTTGCAGACTTCAGACTATACGACAAAGCTACAGTAATCAAAAGAGCATGGTACCAGCACAAAAACAGCCACATAGATTAATGTAACAGAATAGAGAGCCCAGAAATAAACCTGCACATTTATGGTCAATTAATTTATGACAAAGGAGGCCATATACAATGGAGAAAAGACAGTTTCTTCAATAAGTGGTGCTGGGAAAAATGGACAGCTACATGTAAAATAATGAGATTAGAACATTTCTAGGGAGCTATATTCCACATCCTGTGATAAGCCATAATGGAAAAGAATATTAAAAAAATGTATATAGGTATATAACTGAGTCACTTGCCTGCACAGCAGAGATTGGCATAACATTGTAAACCAACTAGACTTCAATAGGGACTTCCCCAGTGACACAGTGGATAAGAATCCGCCTGCCAATGCAGGGGACACGGGTTTGAGTCCTGGTCCAGGAAGATCCCACATGCCACACAGCAACTAAGCCCATGCACCACAACTACTGAGCCTGCACTCTAGAGCCTGCGAGCCACAACTACTGAGCCCATGAGTCACAACTACTTAAGTCTGTGTGCCTAGAGCCCGTGCTCCGCAACAAGAGAAGGCACCACGATGAGAAGCCCGCTCACCGCACCTAGAGAAAAGCCTGCCTGCAGCAATGAAGACCCAACGTAGCCAAAAATAAATAAATAAATTTATTTTTTAAAAAAAAAGACTCTGTAAAAAGAAATCCTTGGGGCTGGATTTGTCAATTCTGTGCACTGGAGTTTTTAACTGTGAGAAATAAGTATTTGTTGGTTAAGCCACCCTGTCTATGGTATTCTTTTAGAGCAACCTGAGCTGACAAAGACACATACAAATGCAGCTGTACATGCGACAGGGGAGGAATGTGTGTTTTCCCTTTTCCATTGGATTTTTTAAAAAAATTAAAGTGGATCCCCACTTGAGGATTCCCCTTACTGGGCTGTGGGAACCCCCAAAGGCTCAAGTGCTAAGCATACTCCTACCCCACTCTGCTGCCATCCCCCCACCTTTTTTTCTCTGCCAACTTTTTTTTAATGCACACGCTCCCAACCTTAGCAGCAGGTCAGCTCTGCTAAGAGAAACCAAAAACTTGTGCTACAGTGCCACCTTCTGGAACATGAAAGAAAGGCTCCCAAATATCAATCTCTTGAACTGTTAGAATCAAAGTAAACAAAGCCTTGGAGGTGACGTCAGCATCATGGTGGTGTGAGATGCTCCCTTTGTCTCTCCCCTTCAACCTCAACCAGTAGAACATCCGTAACTCAATAAGGGTTCCTCTGCTTAACACACCAGGATGCTGGAGAGTTTCACACATCTGTATATCTAAAGGTGGGGGGAATGGAAAACGTAGAAGAGGTGAAAACAGGTGAACAGTGGAGGTGATGCCCACAATCCAGGGGACCCTGGACACAGCAGAGGCACCTGCTATCCCAACATCCCAGGGTGTGATGCCAGTGACAGCAGTGACATCAGCAGCAGCAAGGCACCAGTGACCACATAGGCACAAGCAGTGACAACAAGGACACCAGGCAACACCTCTGGCAAAGGCTGTTGGGGGGCGATTCTCAAATATAGCCAGAGGCAGCTCAAGTAAGACAAACAAAAATCTTGCGCTATAGCGCCACCTACCGAAAAAAGAAAGTCCACTAATTACGAACCTGTTGAATCGTTAGAATCAAGTAAAAAAAAAAAAAAAAGGATTTATCTAAAAAAGAAAGCTGTTTGCTACTTCAAATGCACCAGCAGAGGACCAACTCATCAAGCGCCATGAAAAACCACAGCAAAACAGTATCACAAAAAGAAAATGACAGTTCTCCAGAAACAAACTTAAAGTCATGGAATATTGTGATCTAACGGATAGAGAATTCAAAATAGCTGTCATGAAGAAACTAAACAAGCTACAAGAAAACTCAGAAAGGCAGTTCAATGAGCTCAGGAATAAAATTAATGAACAATGGATGGACTTAGAGATTGCCCTACCAAGTGAAGTGAGTCAGACAGAGAAAGACACATATCATGTGATATCACTTATATGTGGAATCTAAAAAAATGATACAAATGAACTTATTTACAAAACAGAAACAGACTCACAGACTTAGAAAATAAACTCATGGTTACCAAAGGGGTAAGGGGGGAGGGATAAATTAGGAGTTTGGGATTAACATATACATACTACTGTATATAAAACAGGTAATCAACAAGGACCTACTGTATAGCACAGGGAACTCTACTCAATACTCTGTAATGACCTATATGGGAAAAGAATCTGAAGAATAGATACATGTATATGTATAACTCCATTGCTTTGTTGTACACATGAAACTAACACAACATTGTAAATCATCTATACTCCAATAACAATAAAAGAAAAACGACGAAGTACTAAGTGCTGGCAAAAAAATAAAAATAATGAACAGAAGGAATACTTTTTCAAAGAGATTAAAACACTAAAAAGAACCAAACAAATTCTGGAGCTGAGAAACTCAATAAATGAGATGAAAAATGCATTAGAAAGCACTAGAAATTGATCAGACCATGTGGAAGACAGAATTAGCAAGATCAAAGAAATCTAGAGGGCTTCCCTGGTGGCGCAGTGGTTGAGAGTCCGCCTGCTGATGCAGGGGACACGGGTTCGTGCCCCAGTCCAGGAAGATTCCACATGCCGCGGAGCGGCTGGGCCCGTAAGCCATGGCCGCTGAGTCTGCACGTCCGGAGCCTGTGCTCCGTGGCGGGAGAGGCCACAACAGTGAGAGGCCCGCGTACCGCAAAAAAAAAAAAAAAAATCTAGAAATGATACAGGTAGAAGAGGAGAAAGAACTAAGATCTTAAAAAATGAGGAAATTCTACAAGAGCTATCTGACTTCATTATGAAGGGCGACATTAGGATAATGGGTATCCCAGAAGAAGAGAGGGAGTAAGGGAGCAGAGAGTTTATTTAAAGAAATAATAGCCGAGAACTTCCCAGATTTGGGGAAGGAACTGTATGTCCTTGAAGCTAAGAGAACACCTTATTAACTCAACACAAAAAGACCTTCTCCAAGGGGGCTTCCCTGGTGGCGCAGTGGTTAAGAATCTGCCTGCCAATGCAGGGGACAGGGGTTCGAGCCCTGGTCTGGGAAGATCCCACATGCCACGGAGCAACTAAGGCCATGCACCACAACTACTGAGCCTGTGCTCTAGAGCCCACGTGCCACAACTACTGAAGCCCGTGCACCTAGAGCCTGTGCTCCACAACAAGAGAAGCCACCACAACGAGCAGCCCAAGCACCTCAATGAAGAGTAGCCCTGGCTCGCCGCAACTAGAGAAAAGCCTGCATGCAGCAATGAAGACCCAATGCAGCCAAAAATTAAAAAAAAAAAGACCTTCTCTATTATATTAAAACTGTCAAAAGTCAATGACAAAGAATTTTAAAGGCAGTCAGGGAATAAGGATGGTAATCTACAAAGGAACTAGGCTATCTGTAGCAGAAGCTACAGGCCAGGAGACAGTGGAATGACAGTCTCAAAATACTGAAAGATTAAAAAATGTGTCAAGGGCTTCCCTGGTGGCGCAGTGGTTGAGAGTCCTCCTGCCAATGCAGGGGACACGGGTTCATGCCCCGGTCTGGGAAGATCCCACATGCTGCGGAGCGGCTGGGCCCGTGAGCTATGGCTGCTGAGCCTGCGTGTCTGGAGCCTGTGCTCCACACGGGAGAGGCCACAGCAGTGAGAGGCCCGCATACCGCAAAAATAAAATAAAATAAAATAAAAAAATAAATTAAAAATATGTCAAATGTGCCCAAGGATACTCTATCCAGCAGAGTTATCTTTCCAATATGAATTAGAAATAAAGGGGGACACAGAGTTTTGAGGACATTAGCCCACTGTGGCCCCCTTTGCTCGGCAAAGCAATAAAGCTATTCTTCCTGTCAAAAAAAAAGAGAGGGCTTCCCTGGTGGCGCAGTGGTTGAGAGTCCGCCTGCCGATGCAGGGCACATGGGTTCGTGCCCCGATCCGGGAAGATCCCACATGCCGCGGAGCGGCTGGGCCCGTGAGCCATGGCCGCTGAGCCTGCGCGTCTGGAGCCTGTGCTCCGCAATGGGAGAGGCCACAACACTGAGAGGACCGCGTACCGCAAAAAAAAAAAAAAAAAGAAAAGAAAAGAAATAAGCCTTTCTCAGACAGAAAAAAGCTGACAGAGTTCAACACCAGACCTTCCTTACAAAAAATGCTGAAAGGAGCTCTTCTACCTGAAACAAAAAGGCAAAAGTACACAAAATGTTGAGGAAGGTGATAAACAGATGGATATATCAGAAAATTGCAACTCCATATCACAATAGGTTTTTAAACACTTAATTACAGCATAAAGGTTAAAAAGGAAAAAGTAGTACAAATAACTATAGCCACTTCAATTTGGCAACAAGCTCACAACATAAAAAGGGATAATTTGAGACAACAAAAACAGAAAAGGGAAGAGAAAAAGGATAGAACCCACATAGGCAAATGAAGATAAGATGGTATCAGCAGGAAAAGGACTATTTCATCTATGGGATGTTTCATACAGATCTCATGGGAACCACAGCACACAAACCTAGAGCAGAGACACGAAATATAAAAAAAGAGGAAACTAAGAAAAATATCATAGAAAAGCACTAAACTAAAATGGCAGACAGAAACCCACAGAAAAATAAACAACAGAGCTACAGAGCAACCAGGAAACAAAAGATAAAGTGGCAGGACTAAGTCCTCCTCTATCAATAATTACCCTGAATGTAAATGAATTCACCAGTCAAAAGACACAGAGTGGCTGGATGTGTTAAGCAAAAGCCCAAGGCCCAACGATATGCTTTCTCCAAGAGACTCATCTCTGGGTTTCTAAAACCAAATGCTGGCTCAAAGTAAGGGATGAAAGATGATACTCCAAGCAAATGTCAGCCAGAAGAAAGTGGGTGTAGCCATACTCGTATCAGACAAAATAGACTTCAAGCCAAAAAAGGTAACAAGAGACAATAATGGACATTATATAATCACAAAGGGAACAATTCATCAAGAACACATAACAGTTACCAATACAAATGTACCTAACATAGGAGGACCAAAATATATAAAGCAATTATTTTTTTAAATAAATTTATTTATTTACTTTTATTTATTTTTGGCTGTGTTGGGTCTTTGTTGCTGCGCGTGGGCTTTCTCTAGTTGCGGCGATCAGGGGCTACTCTTCGTTGCGGTGCACGGGCTTCTCATTGCGGTGGTTTCTCTTGTTGCGGAGCACGGGCTCTAGGTGCACAGGCTCAGTAGTGGTGGCACGTGAGCTCAATAGTTGTGGCTTGCGGACTCTAGAGTGCAAGCTTGGTAGTTGTGGCGCACGGGGCTTAGTTGCTCCGCGGCATGTGGGATCTTCCCGGACCAGGGCTCGAACCCATGTCCCCTGCATTGGCAGGCGGATGCTTAACTACTGCGCCACCAAGGAAGTCCCAATTATTTTTTTTTAATAAAGCAATTATTAACAGACCTAAAGGGAGTAAATGACAGCAACACATTAATAGTAGGGGACGTTAACACCCCACTTACATCAATGGATAGATCATCCAGACAGAAAGTCAACAAGGAAACTATAGCCTTAAACAAAATATTAGAACAAATGAATCTGACAGATCTGTACAGAACATTCCATTCAAATGCAGCAGAATACACATTCTTCTCAAGTGAACATGGAACATTCTCAAGCATAGACCATAGGTTGGGACACAAAACAAGTCTCAATAAATTTAAGAAGACTGAAATCATATCAAGCATCTTTTCTGACCACAGTGGTATGCAGCTAGGAATCAACTAAAGAAGAAAGCTGGAAAAATCACAAACATATGGAGACTGAACAACATGCTACTGAACAACTATTGGGTCAGTAAAGAAACCAAAGGAGAAATTTTAAAATACCTGAAGATAAATGAAAATGAAAATATAAGATACAAAAATCTATGAGATGCAGCAAAAGCTAAACTTCTAAAAGTGAAATTTATAGCAATACAGGATTACCTCAAGAAACAAGAAAAATCTCAAAAAACAATCTAACTTTACACTTAAAGTAATTTAAAAAAAGAACGAACAAAGCCCAAAGTCAGTAGAAGGAAGGAAATAATAAAGAAAAGAACAGAAAGAAATTAAATAGAAACTAAAAAGACAATAGAAAAGATCAGTGAAACTAAGAGCTGGTTCTTTTTTTTTTTTTTTTTGCGGTACGCGGGCCTCTCACTGTTGTGGCCTCTCCCGTTGCGGAGCACAGGCTCCGGACGAGCAGGCTCAGCGGCCATGGCTCACGGGCCCAGCGGCTCCGCAGCATGTGGGATCTTCCCAGACAGGGGCACGAACCCGTGTCCCCTGCATCGGCAGGCGGACGCTCAACCACTGCGCCACTAGGGAAGCCCAAAGCTGGTTCTTTAAAAAGATACACAAAACTGACAAACCTTTAGCCAGACTCACTAAGGAAAAAAAGAGAGAGGGCTCGTAAATAAAATCAGAAACGAAAGAAGAGAAATGACAATGGATACCACAGAAATACATTTTTCCAAAGAGGACATCCAAATGGCCAACGGGCACATGAAAAGATGCTCAACATCACTATTAGGGAAATGCACTTTCAAACCACAATGAACTATCACCTCACACCTGTTACAAGTGCTATCCTCAAGAAGACAGGAGACAACAGGTGCTGGTGAGGATGTGGTGAAAAGGGAACCCTATACAGTGTTGGAGGGGATCTAAATTGGTCCAACCACTATGGAAAACAATATGGAGGTTTCCTCCCAAATTAAAAATAGACCTACCATATGATCCAGCAATTCCACTCCTGGGTATATACCGAAAGGAAACAAAAACAGGATTTTGAGGAGATATCTGCACTCCCATGTTTATCACAGCACTAGTCACAATAGCCAACATAATGGAAACAACCCAAATTGATCAACAACAGATGAATGGGTAAAAAGATGTGGTATATATACACAATGGAATATTATGCAGCCATGAGAAAGGAGGACATACTGCCATTTGCGACGACGTGGGTGGACCATGAACTCATTAAGCTAAGTGAGATAAGTCAGACAGAGAAAGTAAGTACTCTATGAAATCACTCACTTAGAAGTGGAATCTAAAAAAGTCAAACCTGTAGAAAAGAGAGAGTAAAACTGTGTTACCAGGGGCTGGGGGCTAAGGTTGATAGTGTTTAAGGGTACGTATTTGTAAGGAGGAGTAAATAAGCCATAGAGATCTAATGCACAGTAAAACGAACATAAACAGTAACGCTATCGTATAATGATGTAATGTGATATTGTTACAACATATATGATGTATCAAAGGAACAGCTGTACACCTTAAGTTTACACAATATTACATGCGAAATTTATTCAATTAGAAAAATTGACATGACAGAGTGAGCACGCCTAGCACGTCCTATTTTAAGACTTTTAAAAGTATCAGATTGTCTACAGTAACAATGAACTCTCGAGAGAAAAAGAATCCCTTGCATATTTAGGGAGCTCTTTGGGATGCCACACCCAAAGCACCTGGAATCAAAGAACCCCCTCTCCTCCGGGCAAGCCTGAGGCAGCGGGAGAGGGCAGGCAGGTCTCCTGGCCCTCCCCCACCCCCAGCGCCGTGAGGAGCGCCGCCAGCCCCACCTGCTGGGCCCCCCGCCGCCCCCCCAATGCCACCTGCTCGCCCCTCCGCGCCCAGGCCCGACAGAGGCGACGGGGTGCACCTCGAGGGCGCGCGCGGCCGCTTCCGACGGCGGGGCTCGAGAGCATCTCCCCGCCTCCCCGGGAACGGCCGCTCATCTAGCGACTCCGGTTGTCACCAGAGAGCTCGCGGCGGATACTCACCCGTCGGGGATACTGTTCTTCCTCACCATGATGCGAGAGGCGTGAGGCTCCTACTCCCCAGGAATCCCACTCTTAGGCTTCTTCTAGAACATACAGCGGATCAGCTGCGGCCGCGGGCGTGCACACACGGGAGGCTGGTGAGCAGACGGTGCTCACAGGTTACCGAAGGCGCACGCGTTGCGCGCGCTCGGACCAGGCGGCGGAGGGGCGCACAGCGCATGCTCCAAGGCCGCCTTGCCTGGCGCGCCCTGGAGAGCAAGCGCGAAGCTGAGGGCGTGAGGCTGCGCGTGTTGGGTGGGCGCGTAGGGAGCGGTGAGGATGGGTTGGTGACCTCTCCTAGACCGCGGTAGATGGTGCGTCCTGCATTCGCTGCCCAGAGAGAGCAAAAGTGCACTGTCCATCCAGATGAATGTCATACTGCCCGTTAGAGCCAGCCCCACCCTTCCGCCGACCATCCCTATTAAATCCTCCAGTATTTGTCTGGTGGGAGCTCTGCTCAATGGAAAAACCCAGCTCCGTGTCCCTCCCCCACCCCCCCCCACCCCAGCTCCCGGTAACCAGGGCCAGACCCACACGGGTCACTGGGACTTGTAGTCCTCAGGGCCTGGCCCACCCACTGTGCAACTCCTTTGGGAATTAGCCGCGCTTGATATGCATCAAATCCGGGTCCCTATGATTTAACGAGGGCCTACTGTGTACTGAACACCTTGCTAGGATTGGTGGGAAGCAGATGAGTTCATGCCCCAGCTCTCGTCCAAGCCCCAGCTCTAGGTTAAGCAAAAATGTGAATTTGCGAAGTACAATGTAATGAAGAAAAATTACGAATTATAGTGCTGTTGGAGGTCACGGAAGGGCCAGAGTCAGAAAGAACTTCCTGGAAGATGTGGGGTTGCAATCAGCCTTTGAAACCTGTACCGATCTAGGTTAGGCAGAAATTGCAAAAACCAGAGGATGGAGGTGGCAGGGAGTATAAAGGAGAGTTTGATCTGGTCATCTGGAAGGCTTAAAGGGGAGAGTGGTGAGCCGGGCTCAGTTGGGCAAGTGGACGCTTTCAAAAAGGGCCTCCATTTTGAGTTCCTCTGCAGTGGAGACATAACTACAGGCACTTATAGGCTTAAATAAAGACACCATCACAGGATTTACTTGTGTGTTTCCGGACTTCGGGGCTCCTGTTTAGGTAAATCTCCTGTAAGAGAAGGGAGGGATTTGAGGCCACAGGGAGAAGCCTTGGGTCCCCCACTCCCCCTGTTCTCCTGGCAGGGGGTTCTCATGGGGTGTGGGAATGACAGATACCTGATCTCACCCGCTTTCTTCTCTGATTCCAGGAAGGAGATTTTGCCTCCTACAAGCCCTGGATAAAACCAAGGTCTCAATTCTGGCCCTGTCTTTCTCCATCTCCCCCTCCGCAACCACTGGAGAGGAACTCCCCTCCCCTCCTTCCTCTGGTTCCTCCCTCATTCCCTGTCCCTAGGGAGACCATTTGTCATTCTGAGGCACCCCCTCCTCATCTGTCACCAGTAGAAGCAGGACACCACTGAGCTATGAACCTATGTGGGGGGTGGCCTTTTCTGTAGCATTCACGGTGTACTCTCCAGCATGACTGGGTTTTAGATGAGTCAGCTGAAGTTCAGCCAGGCCCTCTGTAGAGTCAGGTGATTGCAAGAACTACAAGATATCTCCTTCCTTTCTGAGAGCAAAGTTTACATCCTTGGTGGGAGTCCAGCATCGCAGGGTCACGTTCCTCTGGGCAGGTACCACCGAGCTGGGCCAGGCACTGAGGGAGGGCTTCAGAAGTGCCTGGAAGGAAACAGATCTCAGGACTGGAAGTGATCCACTCACCTGCTCTCAGGAAGCCCATTTAAAGAAGGGAGAGGGGAAAGTGGGACCTTTGGTGGGGTGAAGGGTCAAGGAGGGTTTATGAAGAAACACTCACCATCTCTTCTTATGTCTCCTTGGCCAACACACAGCCCTGCAAAGAATCGTCCTTGAGACACAGGCACCTGCGTCCTCACCTCCTGGTCCCTGAGGGGCCGTCTCAGGGCTCATACGTGTGGGAGCTCTCACTTCCCCACGCTGGACTCTGGCTCCTGCTCTGCTCTCAGCTCCTCCACATGTCCCATGAAGGTTCCCCTGTGCTGCTGTCACCTCCCAAGGCTCCAGGGCCTTTCTCATTTCCACAAAAATGCCACCAATCCTCTTATTTTCTCTTTCTACCTAAACCACTCTTGGTGCAAAATCTATGTCTGAACATAGTCAAATTCAGACCTCAAATTCTAACGCACCTAGATAAGCCAGGAATGCTGAAAGCCGGGATGCTGTTGGGGAGATGGAAAAAGTTGATACAGAGAAGTAGAGAATTTCCTGGCCAATAGGAAAGATGCTGGACCTTAGAAGAGAGTGAAGGGGTCAATGTTAGTGAACATTGAATGACTGTGATTTGAGGTCCATGTGCAGAGAAGGAGCAAGACCATGGTTCATGCATTTAAAAACAAATCCAGGGCTTCCCTGGTGGCGCAGCGGTTAGGAATCCGCCTGCCAAGGCAGGGACACGTGTTCGAGCCCTGGTCTGGGAAGATCCCACATGCCGCGGAGCAACTGAGCCTGTGCGCCACAACGACTGAGCCTGTGCTCTAGAGCCCACGGGCCACAACTACTGAGCCCCCGTGCCACAACTACTGAAGCCCGTGCGCCTAGAGCCCATGCCCCGCAACAAGAGAAGCCACTGCAATAAGAAGCCCGCTCACTGCAACGAAGAGTACCCCCTGCTTGCCACAACTAGAGAAAGCCTGCACACAGCAACGAAGACCCAATGCAGCCAATAATTAATTAATTAATTAATTGATTAAAATTTAGTCTTAAGTTACACTCGTGTCAAGTTTTAAGTGGGAAAATGTGACAGCCATTAGTAAGTCAAGCGTATGTTGTTGTGATCAATAGGGTAATCTCGAAAAGAATTGCACAAAAAGTAATGTAGATAGAAACGTTAAAAATAAAATAAAATAAAGAGACACGCAACGCCCTGAAAAAAAAAAAAGTAAGGTAGAGGTAAAGAAAGTTGAAGATTTAAAATGCATATTATTGGTGAAGCTAAAAAAAATTAAAATAGCACAGTAAAAAATAATTTTTAAAACAAAGAAATTGGAAATGAGGAAACATAAAACAGATGGGCAAATAGAAAGATTAGAAGATTATAAACTTTCATCCTATAAATAAGTAATTACATAGAACATCAATTGGCCCTGAAATTCAATGAAAAGATCTAATGGATGTTTAAAAAAAGACCTAAATAAATGCCAGAGAATGTTTTTCAAGAGAACACTTTGAGTATTGGTATATACAGAGGTGCCTGGAAAGCAAAAAGATACAAAAAGATATACGATGCAAACACCATCAAAACAAAGGTGGTATGACTATATTAACATCACATAAAGTAGATTTTAAGGCAAGAAATAGTATTCAGATATGAAGGGGAACGTTTCCTAATGATAAAATAGGTCAAGAAAAATATGTAATAACCCCAACTCTGTAGGCACCTCATAGATACAAAATCCAATAATATAGATACAAAATCTATAAAAGAATTGTTGACAGTATTAAAGAAGCTAAGCCTATAATCATATTTTGTATTTTGACATGCCTCTCTCATTAACTGCGTTGCACATGAAAAAGTCCACAAAAAAAAAGAAAAAGAAAAGAAAGACATTTGCTATTCCAAGAAATCAAACCCGGAAAAGTAAATAAAATGTCATTTTGCATTATTAATTTGACAGTTTTTAATGCTAAAATCTAATGTTAAATAGAATTTGGAAAAATGATACATCATCAGTTTTTCGAAGGATAAATCAATACTAGTTACTAAGGGCAACGGGGTTATGAAGCTCATCCCTGCCCCCCAACATTTATAGCCTTCCGCCTGAGAATTTAAATCCCAGTAGTTTACCCTAAGGAATAATTAAGGCTGTCCAAAAGAATTACAAGTTGTTATTTTTTATTATGATTATAGTAGCAAATGAGTTGGAAGTAATATAAATGTACAAGAGTAGGAGGTTGGTTAGTTACAAGTTTTCACTTTTATAGAGTGGAGGACGATTCAGCAATTTAAATCATGTTATGGAACATAAAAATAAAATTTCCATGTTCCAAGAAGATATGATAATGTATAAACTAATAAAAGAACCAAAATAAAAAATTAAATCATGTTGTGGAAGCAACTTATAACCGTGTGTGGGGAAGCATTCGTTGGCATGAAACACTTTAAGTTTTATAGGTTTATGACAAAATAAGGTAACAGTTTAGGAAATATAGATATAGATATTTCTTGGGAATTTTTTCTTATCACTCTCAAATATTTCTAAAAAAGGTGAGCTTTTTTTTTTTTTTTTGGCTGTGTTGGGTCTTCGTTGCTGCGTGCGGGCTTTCTCTAGTTATGGCGAGCAGGGGCTACTCTTCGCGGGCTTCTCACTGAGGTGGCTTCTCTTGTTGCAGGGCATGGGCTTTTAGGCATGTGGGCTTCAGTAATTGTGGCCCACGGACTCAGTAGTTGTGGCCCGTGGGCTCTAGAGTGCAGGCTCAGTAGTTGTGGCGCACGGGCTTAGTTACTCCGCAGCATGTGGGATCTTCCCAGACCAGGTCTCAAACCCATGTCTCCTGCATTGGCAGGTGGATTCTTAACCACTGCGCCACCAGGGAAGCCCTGGCAGGCGGATTCTTAACCACTGAGCCACTAGGGAAGTCCAACGGTGAGTCTTTTAAAATGAAGACCCTTTGTTTTGCTGAGCACAGTGGTGGGCTTGGGTGTAAACGTTAAGGAGTCAATTGCTAGATAATCTGAATTGCTCTGCATAAAAATGAGTTAAGAAATTTAGGGTGGGGATTTTAAAAAAAAGAACCTAGATGAATGACATCAAGGAAACCAGAAACATGTGCACTGCACTGGGAAAAAGAGAAGGGAAATCAGCAGTGGGTGGGTGATATGAAACTCCTCTATCTCCTCTGTCACATAGCGGTCAAAAATCTACATTGACCACTCATGACTTTTGTGGAAGCAGTGAATAGCTGGGAGGAAAGATAAATGGATATAGTTTTAGAGAGGAATCAACTCCTTTAATTCATTAATGTTTCCTCCTTAGCTCCTAGGCAATGGGATTATGCTCTTCCCATTTGGGAAAATAATTGAATGGACACTTTCCAATTTCCCTTGATTACTTTCTCTTTCTCTAAAAGAAAGCACATTAAAAACCTAACTGTTGGGCTTCCCTGGTGGTGCAGTGGTTGAGAGTCCGCCTGCCGATGCAGGGGACACGGGTTCATGCCCCGGTCTGGGAAGATCCCACATGCCGCGGACCGGCTGGGCCCGTGAGCCATGGCCGCTGAGCCTGTGCATCCGGAGCGTGTGCTCTGCAACGGGAGAGGCTGCAACAGTGAGAGACCCACATACTGCAAAAAAACAAAACAAACAAACAAAAAAACCTAACTGTTTCCAGCAATCCCACTCGTTGGCATATATCTAGAAAAAACTCTAAGTCAAAAAGATACATGCACCCCAATGTTCATAGCAGCCCTATTTACAATAACCAAGACACGGAAGCAATCTAAATGTCCATCGACAGATGAATGGATAAAGAAGATGTGGTACATATATACAATGGAATACTACTCGGCCATAAAAAAGAATGAAATCATGCCATTTGCAGCAACATGGATGGACCTAGAGATGATCATACTAAGTGAAGTAAGTCAGACAAAGACAAATATTATGATATCACTTATATGTGGAATCTAAAAAAAAATACAAATCAACTTATTTACCAAACAGAACAGACTCACAGACATAGAAAACAAACTTACAGTTACCAAAGGGGGGAGGGGGGAGGGATAAATTAGTAGTTTGGGATTAGCAGATACAGACTATATAAAATAGATAAACAATAAGGTCCTACTGTACAGCACAGAGAACTGTATTCAGTATCTTGTAATAAAGCAACATGAAAAATTATATATATATAATATACATATATATCTGAATCACTTTGCTGTACACCTGAAACTAACACGATACTGAAAATCAACTATACTTTAATAAACTAAAAACCTGACTGTTGCACGACCCAGTTGTCAAGGCTTACTAGGGAACAAGTTTACTCTGTCTCAAAGGCAGAAACATCCATTTCTGTTCTCTTGTTGACCTACCTGCTCTCAGGGCCAGTGAGTGTCCAGCTCTTATCAGAGATCACTACATTTTAGGTGGTAGTATGTGCTTGCCCAGCCAGTGTATTGTGTTAATGCCGATTTCCCGGTTTTGATAATGTACTGTAGTTATATCACCATCAGAGAAGCTGACTGGTGGGGTACTGAGAACTCTGTACTATTTTTTTGTGACTCTAAAGCTATCAATATTTAAGACAGAGAAAGACTAATACTGTATGATATCACTTATATGTGGAGTCCGAAAAATAATACAAACGAATGTGTACAGCAAAACAGAAACAGACTCACCGATAGAGAAAACAAACTAGTGGTTACCAGTGGGGAGAGGGAAGGTGGGAGGAGCAACATCGGGGTGGGGAATTAACAGATACAAACTACTGTGTCTAAAATAGATAGGGCTTCCCTGGTGGTGCAGTGGTTAAGAATCCGTCTGCCAATGCAGGGGACACAGGTTCAAGCCCTGGTCCGGGAAGATCACACATGCTGCGGAGCAACTAAGCCCGTGCGCCACAACTACTGAGCCTGTGCTCTAGAGCCCGTAAGCCACAACTACTGAGCCCATGTGCCACAACTACTGAAGCCCGCATGCCTAGAGCCCGTGCTCTGCAACAAGAGAAGCCACTGCAGTGAGAAGCCCATGCACCGCAACGAGTAGTAGCCCCTGCTCACCACAACCAGAGAAAGCCTGCGTGCAGCAACAAAGACCCAACTCAGCCAAAAATAAATGAATAAATACATTTATTATTTTTAAAAAGATAAGCAGGACTTCTCTGGTGGCCCAGTGGTTAAGAATCTACCTGCCAGGGGCTTCCCTGGTGGCGCAGTGGTTGAGAGTCCGCCTGCTGATGCAGGGGACATGGGTTCGTGCCCCGGTCTGGGAAGATCCCACATGCCGCGGAGCGGCTGGGCCCGTGAGCCATGGCCGCTGAGCCTGCGCGTCCGGAGCCTGTGCTCGGCAACGGGAGAGGCCACAACAGTGAGAGGCCCGCGTACCACACACACACAAAAAATCTTCTAACGGAAGGGGGAAGGGTAAGCTGGGACAAAGTGAGAGACTGGCATGTACATATATACACTATCAACTGTAAAATCGATAGCTAGTGGGAAGCAGCTGCATAGCACAGGGAGATCAGCTCGGTGCTTTGTGACCACCTAGAGGAGTGGGATAGGGAGGTGCAAAAGGGAAGGGATATGGGGATATATGTATATGTACAGCTGATTCACTTTGTTATAAAGCAGAAACTAACACACCACTGTAAAGCAATTATACTCCAATAAAGATGTTAAAAAAAATCTTCCAACAAACAAAAGTCCAGGACGAGATGGCTTCACAGGTGAATTCTATCAGATATTTAGAGAAGAGTTAACACCTATCCTTCTCAAACTCTTCCAAAACATTGCAGAGGGAAGAACACTCCCAAACCCGTTCTATGAAGCCACCATCATCCTGATACCAAAACCAGACAAAGATATCACACGAAAAGAAAATTACAGACCAATATCACTGATGAACATAGACGTAAAAATCGTCAACAAAATACTAGCAAGCACAATCCAACAACACATTAAAAAGATCATACACCATGATCAAGTGGGATTCATCCCAGGGACGCAAGGATTCTTCAATATACAAAAAACAATCAATGTGATACACCATATTAACAAATTGAAGAATAAAAACCATATGATCATCTCAATAGATGCAGAAAAAGCTTTTGACAAAATTCAACACCCATTTATGATAAAAACTCTACAGAAAGTGGGCATAGAGGGAACCTACCTCAACATAATAAAAGCCACATATGACAAACCCACAGAAAACATCATTCTCAATGGTGAGAAACTGAAAGCATTTCTTCTAAGATCAGGAACAAGACAAGGATGTCCACTCTCACCACTATTATTCAACGTAGTATTGGAAGTCCTAGCTACGGCAATCAGAGAAGAAAAAGAAATAAAAGGAATACAAATTGGAAAAGAAGAAGTAAAACTGTCACTGTTTGCTGATGACATGATACTATACATAGAAAATCCTAGAGATGCCACCAGAAAACTACTAGAACTAATTAATGAATTTTTTAAGTTTGCAGGATACAAAATTAATGCATAGAAATCTCTTGCATTCCTGTACACTAACAACAAAAGATCAGAAAGAGAAATTAAGGAAACAATCCGATTTACCATCGCAACAAAAAGAATAAAATACCTAGGAATAAACCTACCTAAGGAAGTAAAGGACCTGTACTCAGAAAACTATAAAACACCAATGAAAGAAATCAAAGATGACATAAACAGATCGATAGATACACCATGCTCTTGGATTGGAAGAATCAATATTGTGAAAATGACTATTCTACCCAAAGCAATCTACAGGTTCAATGCAATCGCTATCAAATTACCAATGGCATTTTCCACAGAACTAGAACAAGAAATTTTGCAATCTGTAGGGAAACACAAAAGACCCCGAATAGCCAAAGCAATCTTGAGAAAGAAAAACGGAGCTGGAGGACTCAGGCTCCCTGGCTTCAGACTATATTACAAAGCTACAGTAATCAAGGCAGTATGGTACTGGCACAAAAACAGAAATATAGATCAATGAAACAGGATAGAAAGCCCAGAGATAAACCGACACACATATGGTCACCTTATCTTTGACAAACGAGGCAAGAATATACAATGGAGAAAAGACAACCTCTTCAATAAGTGGTGCTGGGAAAACTGGACAACTGCATGTAAAAGAATGAAATTAGAACACTCCCTAACACCACACACAAATATAAACTCAAAATGGATTAAAGACCTAAATGTAAGGCCAGATACTATAAAACTCTTAGAGGAAAACATAGGCAGAACACTCTATGACATGAATCACAGCAAGATCCTTTTTGACCCACCTCCTAGAGAAACGGAAATTAAAAAAATAAACTAATGGGACCTAATGAAACTTAAAAGCTTTTGCACAGCAAAGGAAACCAAAATTGAGACAAAAAGACAACACTCAGAATGGGAGAAAATATTTGCAAACGAAGAAACTGACAAAGGATTAATCTCCAAGATGTACAAGCAGTTCATGCAGCTCAATATCAAAAAAACCCAAACAACCCAATCCAAAAATGGGCAGAAGACCTAAATAGACATTTCTCCAAAGAAGACATTCAGATTGCCAACAAAAACATGAAGATGCTCACCATCACTAATTATCAGAGACATGCAAATCAAAACCACAATGAGGTATCACCTCACACTGGTCAGAATGGCCATCATCAAAAAATCTAGAAACAATGAATCCTGGAGAGGGTGTGAAGAAAAGGGAACCCTCCTGCACTGTTGGTGGGAATGTAAATTGATACAGCCACTATGGAGAACAGTATGGAGGTTCCTTAAAAAACTATTTATAGAACTAGCATATGACCCAGCAATCCCACTACTGGGCATATACCCTGAGAAAACCATAATTCAAAAAGAGTCATGTACCACAATGTTCGTTGCAGTTCTATTTACAATAGCTAGGACATGGAAGCAATCTAAATGTCCATCAACAGATGAATGGATAAAGAAGATGTGGCACATTTATACAATGGAATATTACTCAGCCATAAAGAGGAATGAAATTGAGTTATTTGTAGTGATGTGGATGGACTTAGAGTATGTCATACAGAGTGAAGTAAGTCAGAAAGAGAAAAGCAAATACCATATGCTAACGCATATATATGGAATCTAAAAAAGCGGTACTGATGAACCTAGTGGCAGGGCAGGAATAAAGATGCAGACGTAGAGAACGGACCTGAGGACACAGGGGGGAAGGGGAAGCTGGGATGAAGTGAGAGAGTAGCATTGACATATATACACTACCAATGTAAAATGGATGGCTAGTGGGAAGCCACCACATAGCACAGGGAGATCAGCTCGGTGCGTTGTGACGACATAGAGGGGTGGGATATGGAGGGTGGGAAGGAGGCGCAAGAGGGAGAGGATATGGGGATATATGTATACGTACAGCCGATTCTATTTGTTGTACAGCAGAAATTAACACATTTTAAACAACTACCGAGCCTGCTCTCTAGAGCCCTTGAGCCACAACTACTGAGCCAGCGTGCCACAACTCCTGAAGCCTGCGTGCCTAGAGCCCATGCTCCGCAACAAGAGAAGCCACCACAATAAGAAGCCCACGCACCACAATGAAGAGTAGCCCCTGCTCATCCCAACTAGAGGAAACCCACATGCAGCAACGAAGACCAAACGCAGCCATAAATAAATAAATATTAAAAAAATAAAAATAAACTATTGAAAAGACAAATTATTTTTAAAGAAAATATCTTGGGCAGGACTTCAGATGAGACAGGAGAGATCTCAGGGTGGGTGGAGGAAGATGTTATCATTGGTGACTTCTGGTTTCCTGAGTCAGTTGTGAGAAGGAAGCTGTACATGAAGTAGTGGAGAAGCAAAGTGTCAGAGCAAAACCTCTCGCCCCACCTCCTCTGGACAGAGAGAGCAGGAGGGAGTTCCAATTGCCCAGTGCAGTTTCTTCCTTTGAACTGTAAGACTGAACACGGCATCTTGGTCCAGGCAGAAGGGACGCTATGATCACAGAATTCCTGTCCCTGCTTTACCTCGGTGAGTCTCCAGGACGGGGACAGATGGGTTTGGATGGGTGAGAACATTCACGGTGGAGTGGGGGTTAACACGGGGGATGTGACAAGTACAGAAATTATGGCTTCTGTGTGTTGGGTACAATGTACTGGCTGTGGTACCCACATGCTCTCGTTTTGGTGCTCACACAAAAGGGATGAGGGAGCAGAGGTGCAGAGACGTGTGGTAATACCCTTGGTTTAACTGGCTGAGATATGCACAGCTCCGATGGGACCTCCACGTGTGTACCATCTACATACCACCGTCTCGCCTTGAATGTTCCACTGGCATATAGGAGGGCAGGGTCTACAGGGTGTGAAAAGCTGTGAGTTTGGTTATGAACGAGGAATACAGAAAAGACCTACTGTTACCGAGTCCAAACTTGTACTGCGTGCAGCATGACGGACCAATAATTCAAGAGAGACAAGTTGTTGGGGCAAGGAATAGTGCCAGCAGATCAAGAAGATGGTGGACTAGTGTCCCCAAAAAACCATCTTGCCGGGGGTCTGGATGCGAGTTTCTTTTCTAGAACCAAGAGGGAGAGGTGAGGAGGTAAAGTAAAAAAAAGGCAACAAGTTGTTACAAATATTTCCTGTTCCCACGAGACTTCGGAGAGGGTACATTAACTTCTTCTTTCCTGCAGCCATTCACTGGTGGGTCTGGTCAGGATGTTTCCTGTGAGCTGAACAAAGGTATTTTAGCTTAAGGCTCAGGCATGGGAGCCAAGGTTCCTAGAAATAGGCCATTATGTCTACTTTCAGTTTATAGGCAACATCCCTTTAGTGATTAACTTGTAGCAAAAGCAATAGAATACAAAGGTTAAAGGAAAAGAAACAGATCCAATGTGGAGTCAGATTTGCTCTCCCCTGTGACCCTAAGGCAGCGAACAGTGGATACGAAGAACATTTTCTGACCAGCCCCATCCTTAGCCTGATTTCAACCATCCTTAACTGGAACATAAGGTGATCAAACAGACCTCAGCTTCTAGGATGGAAGACCTGGAATAGAATCTTGGCTTGGTCTCACGGGAGCCCCAGAATTTGAAACAGGAGTCCCACCAGACTGAGTCGCGAGTTCCTCCTGCGTGAGTGGGGTGGGGTGGGGGAAGGGGTGGTGTGGAGGACATTAGGACTCAACATCTGCCCTAGTTCCTTCTTCCTTCTTCTGGGTTCAGCCCTTCCCTTTGAGGTCATGCTTCTCCCACGCACACATTTGAGCGTGAGAGGCCGGTCACCATACCCCAAACCTCCAGCTGCAGGGCAGAATAAACGGGGCGGTCACCGACCTCGTCCTCCTCACCTTTATTTCCTGGGGCTGCCGTAACGAATCACCGCAAATCGGGCGGCTTAAAACAGGAGACATCTATTCTCCCACCGTTCTGGAGGCCAGACGTCCAAAATCCAGGTGTCAGCAGGGTTGATTCCTTCTGGGGGGGAGGGGGGTGCTCTGAGGGAGAGTCTATTCCATGCCTCTCTCCTCGATTCTGGTTGGGAGATGGCTGGCAACCCTTGGCATCCCTTGGTGTGTAGACGCATTACTACAAAGCCTCACACGGTCACGTGGCCATCCTCCCTCCCTGTGTTCTGTCTCCTGCTGGGTTAGGCTCCCCGCCTACTCCAGCATGACCTCATGTGAACTGTCGACTGAAAAATGAATCGCACAACTTAGAAGTTGAGAGTTACGTTTCATTCGGTGGATATTCTTAGGACTTCAAGCCCAGGAGACAGCATCTCAAGTAACCCTGCAGGATATATAGGAGTTTTGCAACAAAGGGCAGGTACTTTGAATGTCAAAAGATTATTGTTAATGAAAGAAAACCAGATATCTCAAGTTAAGGCATTTAGCGCCTTTCTGTATATGGGAAGATGCAAGAGACTAGGCTTACTGAAACCATTCCTTTGACACACATCTCGGCTATCTGGGGTCAGTATCCTGCGTTTTCTCATCCTGAGTTCCCTCAGGGCTCACCGTGGGGACTGGCTGCAGTCTGATGGCTGCTAGATGGCGGGTATTCTTTTTTTTTTTTTTTTTTTTTTTTTTTTGCGGTACGCGGGCCTCTCACTGCTGTGGCCTCTCCCGTTGCGGAGCACAGGCTCCAGATGCGCAGGCTCAGCGGCCATGGCTCACGGGCCCAGCTGCTCCGCGGCATGTGGGATCCTCCCAGACCAGGGCACGAACCCGTGTCCCCTGCATCGGCAGGCGGACTCTCAACCACTGCGCCACCAGGGAAGCCCGGCGGGTACCCTTTGTTTCCTTCCTGAGTTCCCTCAGGGCTCACCGTGGGGAGTGGCTGCAGTCTGATGGTTGCTAGATGGCGGGTATCCTTTGTTTCCTTCCTGAGTTCCCTCAGGGCTCACCGCGGGGAGTGGCTGCAGTCTGATGGCTGCTAGATGGCGGGTATTCTTTGTTTCCTTCCTGAGTTCCCTCAGGGCTCACCAGCTCACTGGGGGCTCTCATCGCTGATGACTGTGACATCCTTTGTTTACTGATATGGCAGGCAATATTTTATTTCTCAGAATTCAGTTAGGATTCTGCATCCAATTCCAGTGTGTGTGTGTGTGTTGTGGGCTTTGTCTCCCCAAGGACCGAGCAACTCTCTGACACCAGCTGGGTGTCCCACAATTCGACTCCATTGTGACACTATCTACCTGGAGATACTGTCCAATCCCACAGATTAAGGGCTCTGTCCTAAAAGACGGCCTCCCTCCCACTTAAGATGCTAGTCAGAAGCCCTGGTGGCCACGTGTGTTTCTGTCCAACTGGCTATAGATTGAAGGTTCCAAAAATCCCCTCCTTGGGTTCCACTAGTTTGCTAGAACTCAAATTTGCTAGAACACAGAACTCAGAGAAACATTTGACTCACTAGATTACTGATTTACTGTAGAAGAATTGAACTCAGGAATGGCCAGATGGAAGAGATGCACAGGGCAAGGTATGAGGAAAGACCTTCTGAGCGCGTCACACTCAAAAAATCTCCACATGTCCAACAAAGAAGCTCTCTGAACCCCATCCTTCTGGGTTTTTATGAAGGCTTCACTACATAGGCATGATTGATTAAATCCTTGGCAATTGATGGCCTCCCCAGAGGTCAGGGGGTGGGGGAGGGTGAGACTGACAGTTCCAACCCTTCAATCACGTGGTTGTTTCTGTGGTAACCAGCGCCCCCATCCTTAGGTTACAGAGAGACTTTCCAAAAGTTACATTAACATAGGAAAAGACACCTTTACATCTCTCAACACTTAGGGAATTCCAAGGGTTTTAGGAGCTCTGTGCCAGGACCAGGGACAAAGACCCAATACATGTTTCTTTTTCTTTCATTTTTTTTTTGTTTTGTTTCTGTTTTTGGCTGTGTCGGGTCTTAGTTGCGGCAGGCGGGATATTCGTTGAGGCATGTGGGATCATTCGTT
Source organism: Tursiops truncatus (assembly GCF_011762595.2). Classification (NCBI taxonomy): domain Eukaryota; kingdom Metazoa; phylum Chordata; class Mammalia; order Artiodactyla; family Delphinidae; genus Tursiops; species Tursiops truncatus. Next base: position 54,474,219 of record NC_047052.1, on the reverse strand, counting down.
GAGGCACGCGGGCTTCTCTCTAGTTGTGGCGTGCGGGTTTTCTCTCTCTAGTTGTGGCGCGCGGGCTCCAGGTTGCCGGAATGTTGCCCGCACCACGCGGGATCTTAGTTCCCCGACCAGGGATCGAACCCGCGTCCCCTGCATTGGAAGGCAGATTCTTTATCACTGGACCACCAGGGAAGTCCCTATGTTTCTTGTTATAAGTCACAACATCATAGTAATTTTCCCCTTCTCTAGAGAGCTATGGTTTCTAGTGTCACCCACTCCTCCCTTTCTAGCATGGGAATTGTACAGCTCTCCATGTGGTGTATGTGAAGACCATACTAAATGTTAAATGTGTGATGCGTGGCTGAGTCAGGCAGAGAGGGTGGCTGTATGGTAGAAGACAGTTATCTGTGAAGGACCTGCTAAATAACGTAAGTATGTAAATGGCTGACGTATGTAAAGAGACTACCAAATGATAAATACTCGCCGATTGGTAGCTATTTATTGTAATTATTTCCAGTGAAGTGTGCTTACTTATGTTGCCCACTGCTCCCGACCTCAGAATTCTACTAAACTCCAAGGAGCTATCCCTTTATTCTTTGCTTTTTCAAGCTACCCTACATGCCAGTGGGTCTCTTCCCCTCAGTAACAAGTGTCTTCATTGCAGCCAGTTCTCTGCCTAAGTCAACTGTGGTCCTTTATTAAGAAAGAAATAAGGGCTTCCCTGGTGGCGCAGTGGTTGAGAATCCGCCTGCCAATGCAGGGGACACGGGTTCGATCCCTGGTCCGCGAATATCCCACATGCCATGGAGCAACTAAGCCCATGCGCCACAACTACTGAAGCCCGCGCACTCTAGAGCCCATGGGCCACAACTACTGAGCCCATGCACCTCGAGCCTGTGCTCCACAACAAGAGAAGCCACCGCAATGAGAAGCCCATGCACCACAATAAAGAGTAGCCCCCGCTCGGCGCAACTAGAGAAAGCCAGCAACAAAGACCCAACACAGACAAAAATAAAGAAAAAAATAGGTTCTGAGGATCTAATGAACAGCACAGTGACTATAGTTAATAATATCGAAATTGGCTCAGAGAATGGATCATAAACATTCTCACACACACAGAAAAGGTAATTTTCTGAGGTGAGAGATGTGTTAACTAGCTTCAATATGGTGATCATTTTACAATGTATACATACATCAAATCATCACGTTGTACACTCTGAATACATTACAGTTTTATTTGTCAAAAACAGAGAACCCCTCTCCCAATGTTTACCTACTCCTTAGTAGGGTTTCTTGATGTAAAGTGAACCTAAGGCAATTATGTGCTTATTAAAAATAAAAAAGGAAGAATAGGAATCACCCTTTGAGCAGAAGACTGGCTGATAACACAGCTGAGGTGACGTGAGACTAAAAGCAGAATACGCGGAGGGCCTAAAAAGAGACCATGAGACCTGGGACCCCCTTGACCACCCAGAAACTGATTTCCTACCAGTCAGTGTACCATTCTCACTGCTAATGCAGCCTCGGTCCACTGTCACTCCCCCACCTCCCTGCTTCCTGGTGAAGCTTGGGGGCTTGTGTTTTGAGTCCATCCCTGAGTGGAAACAAGGGCCAGATGTCCTGAGTCACTCTCATGTCTACAGAAATTCTAGCTTCACCCATTAACAGAGGCCTGAGACTGGCATCCATTTCCCCCACAATATGGGACTGGGGTCCCTTATTTCCGTCCGTGGGTTAACGTCCCCATCCCAGAATGAAATATAAAGAATAGAGCACAGAAGAGGTAGGGGCTAAAGTACGTAAGGATCAAAGCTGCAAGTGCGGGGAGCATCTGGGACCAGAAAACATCTTCAATTCTTGGTGAAAAGAACGACCCCGTCGTGGAGAGCAAATCCTCCCTGTTTGAATGTGGGTGGAAACCCACATGGACACTCCACAGTAAACAACTGTTGCATTCTTTCAGTGGAAAGCATAAAAATTGCAGTCACAGAAAATGTAGGTAAATGTTCAGTGATTTCCGGATGGAAGAAGAAGGACTAATTACGAAAGGAATGCAATATATCAGAAAAAGTTGCTGGCATTTTTTACATAAACATAACATTATTTTATTTTTTGAGATGGTGCCTGGGAAATAACTTTTATGTACTTATTTATTTTTAATTGAGGTATAATTGACTTACAATGTTGTATTAGTTTCAGGTGTACAACATAGTGACTCGGTATTTTTATACGTTACACAACGATCACCGTTGTAAACATAACTTCCGAATGACAAACAATGGGACAAAAGTAAAAGGTGAAAAAATAAACCCAGGGAAGCACCTGCAAGGAATAAGGCAGATCTTTAACAGATGAGTCACACAGTCTCTGCCTGATTTTTACTCAAAGACAAGCATAGAGAGATTATCATACTTAGTGAAGTAAGTCAGAGAAAGACAAATATCATATGATATCACTTATATATGGAATCTAAAAAAAGATATGAAAGAAATTATCTACAAAACAGAAATAGGGGCTTCCCTGGTGGCGCAGTGGTTGAGAGTCCGCCTGCCGATGCAGGGGACACGGGTTCGTGCCCTGGTCTGGGAGGATCCCACATGCCGCGGAGCAGCTGGGCCCGTGAGCCATGGCCGCTGAGCCTGCGCATCTGGAGCCTGTGCTCCGCAACGGGAGAGGCCACAGCAGTGAGAGACCCGCGTACCGCAAAAAAAAAAAAAAAAGAAAGAAAAGAAATAGAATTACAGACATAGAAAAAAAACTTATGGTTACCAAAGGGGAAAGGGCGGGGAGGGATAAATTAGGAGTTTGGGATTAACATATACACACTACTATGTACAAAATAGATAACCAACAAGGACCTATCATATAGCACAGAGAACTATACTCAATATTTTGTAATGACCTACAAGGGAAAAGAATCTGAAAAAGAATATTATATAACTGAATCACTTTGCTGTACACCTGAAACTAACACAACATTGTAAATCGAAACTCTACTTCAATTAAAAAAAAAAAGACAAACATATAATTCATCTCTCATGAGAGTTTCTCTTCCAGGGCTTTGTCTGGGCAATGAAGATGAGAAAACTCATGGTAAGTTGTCTCCCACTTAGACTCTGTTCCTGTGCCCCAAGTTTCATGACCTTTTCCCTTTCATCCTCTGAATTCTAGGAGGGTTTTGGTGGTCACCAAGATGAAGAGTCAAACTAACTCCAAATTCTTTCCAGAGAAATTTTCCAAATCCCTCCTCCATGCCTTGCCCAGCTCAGAGGTTGAACACAGCAGCAATGTGACCCTCAAGTGCCAGTCTGACGTCCAGAATGTGACATTCGTGCTGGGGAAGTTGCAGGACTCTGGGTACAAGCAAGAATGCAACTCAACAGGACAGGATACTAAATTCCTCCTCACTGACCTGAAGCCTAAGGATGCTGGACAGTACTTTTGTACCTACAAGACAGTGGCTGTAGAGAAATGGGAACTCAGTGTGAGAATAAGGCTCTTATCCGGGATTCTGAATGGGTCTCAAGGATGTGAACGTGGGCGAGTGTTTTAGAATAGAGTTTGTTAAAAAAACAAAATTCAACTGAGTACATTTTAAAGATCTAATTGGCTTTCTCAAATAATTCATGAAGGAGGAAGCATCCCTTCTAGCAAGTAGAGAGGAGTTCCACAGGGCTACAGAAAAGGAGAGGTTTTTTAAAACCAGACAAAGAAGTCATAAATAAAAAAGATCATTTCGTTTTTAGGTTAACCTACCTATGGAGTACGGAAGGGATCTATGTGGCAGATTACCTCATGGTCCTCTGGGGATGGAGGAGGCCCCTGTGATGACCTCATTGGTGTGACCAGAAAATTCCCGACTGACCACCTAAGACAACATTTTGGGGGGCGGGGTGGGAGGGATGCGGGTTTGAAGCTTCAGTTAGGTTAGGTAGTGAGCCCCATCATGGTCTACATAAATGATTCCATTTTGGGCCTGTGGTTTGCTTTTTTTTTTTTTTGCGGTACGTGGGCCTCTCACTGTTGTGGCCTCTCCTGTTGTGGAGCACAGGCTCCGGACGCGCAGGCTCAGCGGCCATGGCTCACGGGCCCAGCCGCTCCGCGGCATGTGGGGTCTTCCCGGACCGGGGCACAAACCCGTGTCCCCTGCATCGGCAGGCGGACTATCAACCACTGCGCCACCAGGGAAGCCCTGTGGTTTGCTTTTTAACAAGGTATTAATAGAAACTTTGAGGTACAGTAAGGCCAAAGATAAGGATACGATGGTCATTGAAAAGATAGTTTGTTAACAGTTCCTAAGAAAAGGGGACATGTCATGCCACGCCGTGCAGGACCACATGGGGAAGCACCCAGTCAGGACATAGAGACAAGGGGAGGAGTGTTGGCAAGAGCCTTTACTGTGGTTTCTGTGGGAAATAACAGTCTGAGGATTGGATCTGGGGTATAGAGGCTGTCCCTGGTTGTCTGGGACCTGGGCCTGGGGTGATTAGGGCAGAGGAAGTGTCCCTGAGTATAAGAGAACAATAAGGGATGTGGCTGGAAGTGTGGGCTCTGGATAGACTGGTTTGCATTTGAGAGGTGTGCTTGAGGGAAAGTTTTTTCCTATCCCTAGAAATTGGATAACCATGGGAGGAGAATCCCTCTAGGGTCAGCAAGGTCCCAAGATGTCACAGCATCAAATGTAGAAAATAAAAGACATGGTTAATACAGAGAGATGGGTGAGAATGCCCCCAGGTGCAGTGGAAAAGGGGAAACCCTGGTCCTTCCCTTCACCCCCATTGCCTTGTCTTCTTCAGGATCAGTCCTAAAACCTTCCCTCTCAGTCAACATAGGCCCTGAGATGACTCCAGGTCACAGTATGACACTCTTCCGTCTGATTCCTCACAACAGAATGGAATGTAGTATTCTTTACTCTGATGAAACTGGGGCTCTGAGAATGCTTACAAGTTGAGAAAGTAGGAAAAGACCAAACTGAGCATCATGGCAGCATAAGGCATCCCTTGTTTTTGTATCTCCATTTCAACAACAAAAATATAGCATCCATCCATGAACAAAAGTGCCTCTGTGGGAGTTGTGGGACCCAGCACCATATACCAGGAGGAATCTCACCCACGTGTGCATTGGGTAATAGGCAGACACACCTCTCAGTACCAGCTGTGGAACCTGCAGGAGACTGTGACCTGGTTCCAGCCCCTCTTGATCATGGTCTGGGAGAACATGGACATGGGTAGTTACCTATGGACGAGAGAACCTTTGTGAGGTTTACAAACCAAGACTGAATAATGAAGAAATAGAAAACTGGAACAGACCAATAATGGACAAACAGATTGAATCAGTAATCAAAAACCTCCCAATGAAGAAAAGCCCAGGACCAGATAGTTTCACTGGTGAATTCTACCAAACATTTAAAGAGGAAATAACACCAATCATTCCCAAACTCTTCCAAAAAATTGCAGAGGAAGGAACACTCCCATGCTCATTTTACAAGGCCTGCATTACCTTGATATCGAAACCAGATAAGGACACTAAAAGAAGAGAAAACTACAGACCAATATCCCTGAAGAATATAGACGCAAAAATGTTAGCAAACCAATTTTTAAAGTGCATTAAGGGCTTCCCTGGTGGCGCAGTGGTTGAGAATCTGCCTGTTAATGCAGGGGACACGGGTTCGAGCCCTGGTCTGGGAGGATCCCACATGCCGCGGAGCAACTAGGCCCGTGAGCCACAAGTACTGAGCCTGCGCGTCTGGAGCCTGTGCTCCGCAACAAGAGAGGCCGCGATAGTGAGAGGCCCGCGCACCGCGATGAAGAGTGGCCCCCGCTTGCCACAACTAGAGAAAGCCCTCGCAGAGAAACGAAGACCCAACACAGCAAAAAATTAATTAATTAATTTTTTAAAAAGTGCATTAAAACCTCATATACCATGATTAAGCAAGATTTATCCCTGGAACGCAAGGATGGTTTAACATAGACAAATCAATAAATGTGATACATACGTTAATAGAAAGAAGGATAAAAATCATACGATTATCTCAATAGATGCAGGAAAAACCTTTGACAAAGTACAACATCAAGATAAAAACTCTTAATAAACTGGGTGTAGAAGGAACAAACTTCAACACAATAAAGGCCAATACAACAGGCCCACAACCAAGGTCATACTCAATGATGAAAGGTTGAAAGCTTTTCCTCTAATATCAGGAACAAGGATACACACTCTCACCACTTCAATTCAACATAATACTGGAAGTCCTAGCTAGAGCAATCAGACAAGACAAAAAAAAAAAAAAAAGCACCCAAATTGGAACGGAAGAAGAAAAATTGTCTTCATCTGCAGATGATATGATCTTATATATAGAAAACCCTAAAGACTCAACCCAAAACTATTAAACTAATCAACAAATTCAGTAAAGTTGCAGGATATAAAATCAACACACAAAAATAAGTTCTGTTTCTATATACTAACAACACAATATCTTGAAAAGAATAAAGGAAAAATCTTATTCATGATAGCATCAAAACCAATAAAATATCAATACTTAGGAATAACTATAACCAAGGAGGTGAAAGATCTGTACACTGAAAACTACAGGACTCTGATGAAAGAAATTGAAGAAGACAATGGAAATGGAAAGCTATCCCATGTTCACAGATCAGAAGAATTAATATTGTTAAACTGTCCATATTACCCAAAACCTTACATAGATTTGATGCAAATCTTTATCAAAATTCCAATGGCATTTTTCACAGAAATAGAACAAACGATCCTAAAATTTGTAGGTAACCACAAAAGACTCCAAATAGCCAAAACAATCCTGAGAAAGAAGAACAAAGCCATAGGCATCACACTTCTTGATTTCAAACTATACTGCAAAGCTATAGTAATCAAAACAGTATGATCCTGGAATAAAAATAGACACACAGATCAATGGAACAGAACTGGGAACCCAGAAATAAACCCTTGTATATACAATCAACTAAATTTGACAGGGAAGCCAAGAATGCTCAGTGGGGAAAAGATAGCCTCTTCAATAAATTGTGTTGGAAAAACTAGACAACCACTTGCACAAGAATGAAATGGGACCTCTACCTTCAACCACTTACAAAAATTTAACTTGAAATGGATAAAAGACTTAAACATAAGACTACAAACAATAAAACTCCTAGAAGAACACAAAGGGAAGAAGATCCTTGACACTGTTCTTGGCAACAATTTTTTTGGATATGACACCAAACGTACAAGAAACAAAAGCAAAAATAAATAAGTGGGACTACATCAAACTAAAAAAGCTTCTGCACAGCAAAAGAAACAATCAATGAAATGAAAAGGCAACCTACCAAATGGGAGAAAATACTTGAAAACTGTTGGTGCTCTTTCCTGGGATAGGATTGGAAGGTGGGGTTAGGATTGGAAGTAGTGTCATTCATAAATATTTTTGTTCTTAAAATAATAGCAAACTTCAGCAGTATTAAGAGTAGTAGTCTAGTGCTCTGGCCCTGGTTTGGGAACCTAGTGAGCACCTGGAGAATGGAAAAGACATTCTCTTCCCTGCTCCCCAAAGAAGGCATGGAGTCCATAGACAGAACTTGAGGATTTACGTCCCCAAGGTTCCCATATAAACATTGTGATTCCTTTTCTTGCATCCTGTTTTCTAGATAAAGATGATGAAAGTGGACCTGACCCTGAAAAAACAGGTAATATAATTAGAGAGGACCTGTTTTTCCCAGTTGTATCCACCTCATGAGGCAGAGGATCCCCTTCTGATTAAAAGGCACAAGGAGAATCTTAATGCCCCCTCTCTCCATGTTGGGAAGATGCTCTCTAAGGCACTCCCAGGTTCTGAAAACACTGGTGAAAAAAACAGCACAAGGTATATAATCTGCCATTTTACATAATGAAAAACTACAGTGGAGCTTCGTGAAGAATGAGGGTGAGTTTGTGTGACTGGTTTGGGGAATGGGACTGGAACCTGTGGAGTCCAGGTACTTTGGGAATATATATGATCAAAGACTTGTTAAAACTTTAAAGTTCTCAAAAAATGGTGAATATTAGATTTTTTTTCTGATATTGCTTTTCCGTGAAGAATTGACTAGGATTCTACCCTCAGAGATTTGTAAAAACTAGGGCTTTCTTCAGGTTTAGACTGAAATGGGCTTATCCATAAAAGGATTTATTTTTGCCATGCCCTGCGGCTTGTGGGATCTTAGTTCCCTGACCAGGGATCAAACCTGGGCCCCTGGCAGTGGGAGCAAGGAGTCCTAACCATGGGGACCACAGGGGAATTGACATAGATGCTTAATGGTTTTTTCTTTCAGCAACTCATAACCTTCCTGTAATCTACTCCAATGAGCCAAAATTGTTCAAGGTTGCCATTAGTATAATAGAATTTTTTTTAAAAGATATCCTCGGGACTTCCCTGGTGGTCCAGTGGTTAGGGTTCTGTGCTTCTACTGCAGGGATCATGGGTTGGATCCCTGGTAGGGGAACTAAGATCCCACATGCCACCCCACCCCACACATCCCCGGCGCGGCCAAGAAAAAAGAGAAAAAAAAAGATATCCTCCACTGTATTTCCTCTTTGAAAATGTTTTTATTCAGTATTAACAGGCTTGGGAAAATGACTGCAGCACCATCCAAAATGACTGCTACTCTATCCAGTAGAGTCAAAGAACTTGGAAGTATCAGAAGTGAGAGGGAAAGTCAAAGCTTTCCTATTTTTAGCTCTTCTATCATTTATTTTCTTTCTTTATTTTAATGATATATCACTCCCATTCCATAAATTCACCCTTTTAAAGTGGACAAGGCAGTGGCATTTGGTATATTCACAAGGTGGTGCAGTCATCACCACTATCATTCCCCAAATGAAGTCCCATTAAGCAGTCACTCTTCATCCCCCCTCTCCTGACAGGCCCTGCCAACCATTAATCTGCTTCTGACTCTATGGTTTTGCCTTTTCTGGACATTTCATGTACATGCATTCACAAAATGTGTGAGCCTGGCTTCTTTCACTTAGCATAACATCTTCAAGGTTCATCTATGTTGTAGCATGTATCAGTACTTCATTCCTTTTCATTGGCTGAATAATATTCCATCATATGGGGCTTCCCTGGTGGCACAGTGGTTGAGAGTCCGCCTGCCGATGCAGGGGACACGGGTTCGTGCCCCGGTCCGGGAAGATCCCACATGCCGTGGAGCGGCTGGGCCCGTGAGCCATGGCCGCTGAGCCTGCGCGTCCGGAGCCTGTGCTCTGCAACGGGAGAGGCCACAACAGTGAGAGGCCCGCGTACCGCAAAAAAAAAAAAAAAAAAAAAAAAAAGTACTTTCAGAGTTCACTTTTTTTTTTAATTTATTTATTTTTGGCTGCATTGGGTCTTTGCTGCTGCATGCAGGCTTTCTCTAGTTGAGGCAAGCAGGGGCTACTCTTCACTGTGGTGCGCGGGCTTCTCTTGTTGTGGAGCACAGGCTCTAGGCGTGGGGGCTCAGTAGTTGTGGCACACGGGCTTAGTTGCTCCACGACATGGGGGATCTTTCCAGACCAGGGCTCGAACCCATGTCCCCTGAATTGGCAGGTGGATTCTTAACCACTATGCCACAAGGGAAGTCCCAGAGTTCACATTTACACCACCACAATTCTAAACAGAGTAAAATATCTGTAAACACAGATATGCTGTCCCCAGCCTGTACACACATGCCTCCAAAGGGACCCTCTACTCCAGTTCTGTGCAGAGACCAATGATCAATGTCATCACCTAACTTTGCCACAAATCCGGGCTTTCTTTCTGGTGCCTGTGACTTCATTTATGCCCTGTGTCAAGCTGTATCCCTTTGCTCTGTCAGATGCCTTAGACCAATAGCATAGACCTTCTGCAAATTTATCTTTGTAATTTGTAAATAGTGATGCAAAGTCTAACCAGGATATGTGGACATCTCAGGGTAAACCCAGTTTAGTGGGCGGTGGACAGTTTTGCAATAATTTACTTCTCCTTTCTAGGGAACTGCTATGTGAGAGAAACTGTAGGGTAGTCAAGGGGAGGATTGAAAGCATAAGGCAAGGCAGATGTTTCTATGCCTCCATCCAGGAACAGCTGTTCCTGTCCCATTTTTACATGTCCATGGGGATGCACTGCTCCCACAAATGGCAGCAGTTGGTAAAGGGGTGCTCTGGGCCACATAAATCCCAAGGCATCCTTCCAGGCAACCCCCCAACGAAGACATCAAAGTGCTCACGCTGGAAAGGGGAAAAAGCCATGATCTAGCATGCATCAAAATGGCAAAGGAATCTGGGGGAACACGGGTGGAGGAACGTTGACAGCATCTGTTACAGACGGAGATGGGTGTGGGTAGAATATTGGGTGAGAATATAATCATGATCACTGCGATCTCATTATCTTACACATTGAGTCAGATTCTAGACTGAATGCTTTAGAGCCAGTATTTTTCATCACCACCTCTCTCTTCAAGTGAGGTATTCGTGTTTTTTTTTGGAGGGTGGGGGCATGCCAGAAGGCATGTGGGATCTTCCCCAACCAGGGGTCAAACCCGAGCCCCCTGCAGTGGGAGCACAGAGCCTTCACCACTGGACCTCCAGGGAAGTCCCAAGTGAGGTATTCTTACCTCCTTTTCCCCCACCTCCTTTCCCACCGTTTCCTGGAGGTATAATTGACCAATAAAGCAGTAAGATATTGAAAGTGTACAACACGCTGATGATTTGATACATGTGTACATTGCAGAAAGATTCTCCCCATAGAGTCAATTCACATGCCCCTCAACTCATCTCATAGATTTACTTTTGTTTTTTTTTTGGTTGAGAATGCTTAAGATCTACTCTCTTAGTAAATTTCCATTATATGATACAGAGCCATAAACGAGGGTTCATGCGGTCCGTTAGATCCTCAGACCCTATTCATCTGAAACTGACAGTTTGTACTCTTTGACCAACCTCTCCCCATTTCCCCCGCCCCCAAGCCCCTAGCAACCACCATTCTACTCTCTGTTTCTATGAGCTTATGACAGATACTATGCAGTATCTGTCTTTGTCTGGCTTATCTCACTTGCATAATACCCTCAAGGTTCATCCACATTATTGCACACGGCAGGATGTCCTTCTTTCTCTTGGCTGTATAACATTCCGTTGTATATATACACCACACGGAAAATTCTTCTTCTCTTTCTTTTTTGTTTAGAATGCTCTAAGATTTATTCACCATCCTTTTTCGGGGGGTATTTTTTAATTGAAATAGAGTTGACATACAATATGAATTTCAGGTGTACAACACAGTGACTCGATATTTTTTATACATTACAAAATGGTCACCACAATAAGTCTCGTAACCATCTGTCACCGTACAAAGTGACTAGAAGACTGTTGATTATATTCCTTATGTGTATATCACATTCCCCATGACGTATTTATTTTGCGACTGGGAGTTTGTACCTATTAATCCCCTTCACCTATTTCATCCTTCCCCCCAACCCCTCTCCTCTGGCAACCACCAGTTTGCTCTCTGTATCTATGAGTCTGTTTTCGGTTTGTTTGTTCATTTGTCTTGTTTTTCAGATTCCACATATAAGTAAAAGCATATGGTATTTGTCTTTCTCTGTCTGACTTATTTCACTAAGCATAATACCCTCTAGGTCCATCCACATTGTTGCAAATGGCAATTTTCCATCCTTTTTTACGGTGAGTAGTATTCCCTTCTTTATCTATTCATCTATCGATGGACACAGGTTGCTTCAATATCTTTAGAAAATGATTCTTGGACTTTGGTTTGTCTGCTGTTAGACTTGTCATCACTTCTATAGCAACACAGTTAGTTTGGGAAAATGTGGTTCTCACCAGATTTTGAATTCTCTGGAACAGGTTCAGAATATCGCTTGTCTTGAATGTCCACACCCAGTGGTCAGCACAGAACAATCCTGACCTTGTGGCAGACTGGCCTAAAAGGGTTAGACATACCAGAGTCCAAAGCCCATCCTGTCCGTGTGACTTTGGGGAACTCGATTTACTTTCTGGTACTTGATTTATGTATGAACGAAATGGGGACTGTAAACCTATCTTGTGTGCTTATTGTCAAGATGATAAAAAACAGGGAATCCCCTGGCGGTCCAGTGGTTAGGACTCTGGGCTTTCACTGCCGAGGGCCCAGGTTCAAACGCTGGTTGGGGAACCAAGATCCTGCAAGCCGAGTGGCAAAAAAAAAAAAAAAAGATGAGAAAGAATGCACGTGAATGCTAAGTGGCTCACAGTAAATAAATATTATTCCTGGGGATGAAACATTTACTGGGTATTTCCCATCTGCAAGGCACTGGGCTAGCCCTCTCTGTATGTACTGACCAGTCAATCTCCCTACCACCCAGTAAAGTAGCCACGATTGCTATCCTCACTTTGTATAAATTTATTTATTTATTTATTTTTGGCTGCCCCCACGAGGGGCTACTCTTTGTTGCGGTGCGCAGGCTTCTCATTGCGGTGGCATCTCCGGTTGTGGAGCATCAGGTCTAGGCGTGCGGGCTCAGTAGTCGTGGCTCGCAGGCTCAGCAGTTGTGGCTCGCGGGCTCAGTAGTTGTGGCTCGCGGGCTCTAGAGCGCAGGCTCAGTAGTTGTGGCGCACGGGCTTAGTTGCTCCGCGGCATGTGGGATCTTCCCAGACCAGGGCTCGAACCTGTGTCCCCTGCATTGGCAGGCGGATTCCTAACCACTGCGCCACCAGGGAAGTCCCGCTATCCTCACTTTGAATGGGAAAACAAAAGCTCGGGGAGATGAAGAATTTCCCTAAAGCATAATTGGACATTCCTGCTCTGAGGTGGTCGCTCCGAGTTTTGAAGCCAGGCTGTCTGGCTCCTAGAGACCGTTCAGCTAAGGCCGATCAGTGTGCTTCTGGAGCCAGTCTCGCTCTCTAACCCACCCTTCTCCCACCAGACACCAACGTCACCTTTGTCGCCACCTTCTGCTGCCTCTGTGTCCTTCTCCTCTTCATCGTCGTCTTCTTCATCTACAGATGCACTCGGCACGGTAAGTGCAGAGAAGCACACGTTTAAAACTCTGAGGAAGGGAGTAAAGTGAAGGATTCTCTCAGGAGATAAATTCCTCCCTGTGTTTTTTTTTTAATAGATTCATCACATGAAGAATCCGCCAAGAGGTAGATATACTTGACAGATCTCATGCCCTAACTCCCACTCCATTCTTCAGAGACCCCACTGGTCCATCGGTGACTCGTATGCCCAGCCCCGCTACTTGCAGCCCTATCTTCTCCCCCAAATCTTCAGATCCCATACTTTAATATGTTTCTCTCTCTCAGAACCAGCCATTCCAAACTTCCCGAGCAGGGAGCTGCAGGTAAGTGATCAGGGAAGAAACCATAAGGAATCTTGGGTTAGAAAGACGAAGATCTGACTCTTGCAATCTGAGAACTGATTTTTTTTTTCTTTTACTCACATGCAGGTGTATCCAAACTGGAAGGAACATCTGAATCGGTGAGTTCTCCCCTTTGGAATAACCCAAGAGCTCACTTCCACCACAGGCGGGTCTGTCTAGCTCATACGCTGGTTATATAGATAAGGCCAATTAATATTGAGTTAAAAAACATGTACTTTAATGGAACTCGTAACAAGAGATCAGAATGGTGGTTACGAGGGGCTGGGGGGGGGATATGACATTTAAGGGAACGAACTTGCAACTTGTTCAGGAATAAGTCGTGGGAATCTAACGCACAGCACGGGGATCACAGTCAACAACACTGTATCATACACTTTGGAGTTGCCAGGAGGCTAAATCATAATTGTTCTCACCACAAAAAGAAGTGATAATTATGTGACAGGATGGAGGTGTTAGCAATGTGATAGCCACAGTGCAATATATCAATGTAGCACATCGACATGTGGACACCTTAAACTTGCACAATGTTATGTCAATTATCTCTCAAACAAACAAAAAACCCCACACGCTTTGAATTCCGGAGTAGCTGGATTCCAGCTCCCAATGTCCACTATTTATCACCAGTGTGGTCTGAGCCAAATCACAAAACCCCCATGATTTGGACCCTTCCTTTCCTTCCATATCTAAGGGGAATCTAAAAGGCTTGTGAGAGTCTAGTGATGTCATAAACATAAAGGGTTTATTGGAGTTTCTGGCAAATTTTAAGGGTCAGATGGATGGCAGGAAAGCATCATTTAACAAATATTAACCAATTTACATCCATCCAGTTTTTCTACTTAAAAGACTGCTTATTTGTGATTTAACATTAATGAGCATTATAATACCTAAGAGCAGTTGCACATCTGAAATGCATCTGGTGAGACGGAGGACCTCAATTTTTAATTTAATTTAAATTCGTTTGAATATAAGTCACCGCGCGTGGCTCGTGGCTACTGTTATTTGGCATCTCAGCTCTACATGCACGTCTCTTTTCCTCAAAGCCTGAAGAATCCCAGGGAGTGATCTATGTAAAGCTAAACGCCAACGCACTGTCTGAGGCGGCTTCTGTCCCCACCATGGAGCCCCCAGGGTCGTGTGACTACGCAACACTGAAGGTATAGAACTGAAGGAAGAGCTTCTTCCCTGGGAAGGAGAGAATGGATTAAGATGGCGGAACTTATGAAAGCCCAGGTGACTCTGTGTCTTTGGTTCATTATCCATAATAATAAAATATTTTCCCTTCTCACTTCCCCTCCTCTCAACAATTACTGGGTGGGTTTTCACAAAACTGGAGCGTAACCTTTGTATGGTTCGACTTAAAACATGGGCTAAGAATACGTATGGTATCTATGGGCTGGTGGTACTCATAATACTCACTTAGGGAGTTCAGGACGGTACCATGTAAAGAGAAAATGGTTCCTCAGAGAAGACTACGTGATTGCTCTCTGGTGAGCCATCCCACAGACACAGAGATTTCAAAAAGGAGCACAAAACTACAAGCCATGAAGGGAGACACTCAGTTGTGAATTAACAAATTCCTAATTCCTAATTCCAAATTACCATGCACCAAGGTAAGCAGCTAAAAGGCTAAAAGTATTGGGGACATGATTCGTTCAGGCCGTGCTGGGCAGCCCTCAAGTCAAGACCAGTTTCCTCTTTGACATGAATGAAAGGGTTTTCTTACTGCCATCGTATTCCTGTTTATATTCTTTCTTTCTTATTATTAAAATCAAAGGCTGCAATAAAGTTAGACTTACAAAATCTATGTGGGTTTTGTCACTTGGTGCCCATAACTTAACTCACGTTAATACAGCATTGTAAGGATTTTTCTGAGTCTGGGCTTTTTTGTGTATGTGACAGTGGTACTGACCACTTATAGATGGATACAAGTACAAATATATGAGCTTTGCTTCCAAAGTTATGTCACTCAATCAGGTTTCAAAGCCATCTTAAAATATATGAATGAACTGTAAATATTTGGAACATATATATAAATATTCTTAACTCAGTAGCATATGCTGGATAACTTTTTTACTTTTTGGCCGTGCCGTGCAGCTTGTAGGATCTCAGTTCCCCGACCTGGGATTGAACCCAGACCCTCGGCAGTGAGAGCAGGGAGTCCTAATCACTGGACCACCAGGGAATTCCCTGGATAACCTTATTAAAGTTTTTAATTATGAAACAATTCTATGATAAAGAAAAACACCCAATAATATAAGTGGAAATATGCACTGACCTTATTTTCAAAACATTAACACTTTGCTGTGTTTTCATTCTAGCTCTCCCAATCCATTTTCCTTCCTCTCTTCCTAAGAGGTCGACATTACCCAAAGGAGTATATATGATACCGATGCATTTTTTTCATACTTTTACTCCTCAAGCATCTATCAATAGTCAATCTATGGTAATATTTTGTGTGTTATTACAACATTATACACATATATGGAATCATTATTACAGTTCTGTCACCTTTTTTATTGCCATCGACATTATGCTTTTGAAATTCATCCAGGTGACTTTTGTGTCTCTATCTCATTGCCTGCCGTACAGAATTCAGTTGTTAACCACACCATGGAATATTATTCAGCCACAAAAAAGAATGAAGCACTTTTACATGCCACAACCTGGATGAACCCTGGGAACATTATGCTAAGTGAAAGGAGCCTGGGACAAAACGCTTCATATGTAGGGTTCCATGTATATGAAACATCCAGAAAGGAAAAATCCTTAGAGATGGAACGCAGATTACTGGTTGCCGGGGGCTAGGGGAGGGGAGGAATTTGGAGTGAGTGCAAACAGGCATGGGGTATCTTTTTGGGGTGATGACGATGATGTAGAATTAGACAGTGGTGATGGTTGCACAACCTTGTGAATAAACTAAAGACCATTGAATCGTACACTTCAGAAGCATAGATTTTATGGTATGTGAATTATATCTCAATAAAAGAAAATTTTTAAAAGGACTTGGTTGTATGCACAAACCGTGGTTTCTCTTCGTTCTTTCCCGGACTGCTAGATGTTTGGGTTGTTTCCAATGCTATGCTGTCAGCAAAATGCTGCAATAAACATCCTTGGAGCTGCCTTCTCGCTCACCTGTGTGATCTCCCGAGGGTTTACATTTAGAAGTAAAATCTGTCTTCTATGATGTCCACACCTTTTAACCCACCAGAAGAGGCAAATGGATAACGAAGGTAGTTTCCCCTATTTATTCTTCCCCCAAGGATGTATGTTTCCAATTCCCTGCATCCTTACCAATTCATAAGTGTATTAAACTTTGGAATGTTTGCTGACGAAATATGTGAACCCATAGCCTGTTTTAAGCTGCTTATATAAAGATACCTCATTGCTGCTTTAATTTGCATTTTCCTGGTTATGAATGAGGAATATTGACCAGTCGGGGTTTCTTTTCTGTGAATTGTTGGTATTTTCTGTACTGATTTAAAGGGCATAATTATATGGTGGGCACACCTTTCCTTTGTAAGCTATATGCTGCAAACACCTCCAGTAAATCTATGACTTGTATTTTCATTCTTCTTTGTATCTTTTAATATTGGCTACTCTAAGTAATTCATCTTTTTGTTTCTATTTGGAGAGATTTCTTCGTGTCTGGAAACTTAACATGAGAAATAGTCTCTCCTCTATGTTCTCTGAAACTTAACATCTTAAAAATTTTGTTTTTTAAAAAAAAAGTTTTAATTTGGTTTTCATATTTAATCCATCTGAAATTAATTTTTGTCAAGGAGTGAGGTAAAGATCTAATTTTTCCATTTGGATAATCAATTGTCCCAGTACCCCTTATTGAAAAGCTTGTTGTTTTTCATTTGATGAAATGCCTTCAATTTGATGAAATATGATCATTTCTATTTTCATCTGCACCACCTTCCATTGCCAGCATAGTTCAGACACTTGGATGGAAATGACAAAAGGAAAAACCTAACTTGAAAAGACTTTAAAAGAATAAAGAGGGACTTCCCTGATGGCACAGTGGTTAAGAATCCGCCTGCCAACGCAGCGGTCACGGGTTCGATCCCTGGTCCGGGAAGATCGCACATGCCGCAGAACCACTTAGCCCGTGTACCACAACTACTGAGCCCGCGTGTCACGGCTACTGAAGCCCGCGCACCTAGAGCCCGTACTCCACAGCAAGAGAAGCCACTGCAATGAGAAGCCCACGCACCGCAACAAAGAGTAGCCCCCCGCTTGCCACAACTACAGAAAGCCCGCACGCAGCAAGGAAGACCAACGCAGCCAGAGAAAACAAAACAAAAAAACAATAAAGAAAGAAGGAAAGAAGGAAGGAAGGGAGGGAGGAAGAAACTCAATCATGTAACCAGACAAAGGAAAAAGACAGCTAGAGATAGCCTCAGACAACAGTCAATACATCCACATACTCAAATGCCTTTTTTTCTTTATGTCTCTCGCCTATTTCTATTTCTGTGTCGTCATTATTATTCAGACCAGCTGTCCCTATGAGTCTGGAACTGATAGTGACAAGTCTAGGCTCACAGCCTCACAGACTTTCATCCAAAGAGGTAAGGGGGGCCTCCTACTTACTGGATCAATTTAGAAAAAGATATTATTGGCTACCTTTGGAAGATGCTAGAAACACAACTCACAAAATTTTAAAACGCAGAGGAAAGAAATCAAGTGTTTCTCCTGCCTTTCATTTATAACCTGTACCTCAGGACAACCAAATAAATGAATAAGCCAAGTTTCTACTCATACAAGTGCTACAACTAATAGGCAAAGAAGAAAACCTCCAAGTCTTATCTTTGGTTAATGCATGCCCACGTTATCGGGAATAATAACAGAGGGTCTGGTTAGTGTCTTTTCCTCCAGAAACTGTATGTACATGATAGAACATCCAGAGACAAAGCAGAAGGGACCTCAGATGGTCAGAATCAAAGGGATTTATTTTTTTCAAAGAAGTACCAAAAGAAGTGGCAGATCTCATCTAAAATCCAGGCCAGAGGTCAGCAAACTTTCTGAAAAGGACCAGAGGGCAATATTTTCAGCATCTGTGGGCCACAGGACCTCTGTTGAGACTATGCTTCTCTGCTGTTGCAGCATGAAGGCAGCCACAGATGATACACAAACAGGGACAGCTGTGTTCTAATAAACCTTTATTTATAAACACAAGTTGTGGGCCATAGTTTGCCAACCCCTGTCCTAGACCCATGCTTTCTGAAATCTGAGTGAATCACCAGAAGAAGAACTGAATTAAGCCAGGAAAGGCGTGTTCTAACGTGCAAGGAAAGACATTTTTTAAACCCCTTTCTCAGTTTTCAGATCTTTAAAAGTGAGAGACCAGCAGGATAGGATGGTTTCTGCAGTCCTTTCCATCTTTGATGTGCTAAGTCTCTGGGGCCATATGTCCTACAGTGGCCGTGGGTTTGTCCAAGGGAGGGGGCCCAGCCAGCATCTCTTTGGAAAAGAGTCCCAGCTGTTCTGCAACTTGGACGGGGCCGGTTTCCTAGGAAGCTTTGTCGTTTGCGCCTTTGCCATTGCTGACTGTAAAATACAGTGAAGAAAAGTGGGTGTAGCACGGGGGCAAGGGGGCCAAGAGTAGAGAGGTCTCCTGACTCTCAGGTCCCTGATTCCCCCACCTCCTTTGTTGCTCCCTAGGGTGTGTCTGTCTCTTTGCGCTCATGCCGTGTGTGGGTTTATGTGTCCATATATGTATGTATGTTTACGTGTGCGTGCACACGTGTATGTGTGTATGTGTTGGGGGAGACTCAAGGAGAAGACAGAAGGTGGAGGAGAGTGAGGGGTCAGGATGCTTGGAGGCAAGAAAAGAGAAGACATACTCTGGATTTACTTGGAAGGCAAACAATACGTAGGGGTGGGGGGCTCTGCTGTACAGACTCTCTCTCTCTGCCTCTCTCTCTCTCTCTCTCTCTCGCTCTCTCTCGCTCTCTCTCGCTCTCACACACACACACACACATGCACACACATGCACACACAGACTATACCAGTCTCCTCCAGCTGCCACAATAAAATACCATAGATTGGATGATTTAAACAGCAGACATTTGTTTTCTCAGTTCTGGAGGCTGGAAGACCAAGATCAAGGTGTCGGTCAATTCAGTTTCTGTTGAGAGCCCTCTTCCTGGCTTGCAGACGGACACCTTCTCACTGTGTCCTCATGTGACCTTTCCTCCCCTTGATACTAATCCTATTGATGAAGGCCCCACCCTTATGACCTCATTCAGCCTTTAATTACTTCCTTAGACGCCCCATTTCCAAATTCAACGGGACTGGAGTTTAGAGATTCAACACAATGAATTTCACGGGGGAGGGGGGGCACAAACATTTGGTCCATAAGACACACACACACACACACACACACACACACACACAGTTCTATACAGACATCCACAGAGCAAGCTACGCAGAGCCTCTACACATACACAGTCACACACCAGCACACACTCTTAGGGGCTGAATTTTGTCTACCCCGAAATCCACATCTTTAAGTCCCAAACCTCCAGTACCTCAGAATGTTGCCTTATTTGCAGAGGGGTCATTGCAGATTAATTAAAAGGATGAGGTCATACTGGAATAGGGTGAGCCCGCAACCAATACGACTGTATCCTTGTCAAAAGGGGAAATTTGGACCCAGGGAGAGCATCACGTGAAGATGAAAGCAGGGGTCGGGATGATATGTCTACAAGCCAAGAAACACCAAAGCTTCCCCAGAGACCCACCAGACACCAGGAGAGCGGTATGGAACACAAGGAACCAACCCCGAGCACAGCTTGGCTTTGGACTTCTGTCCTCCAGAGCTGTGAGAGAACAGATTTTGGTTGTTTCAGCCACCCAGTCTGTGGTATTTTGTTAAAGCAGCCTGAACAGATTAATACAGGAAAGTAGGGAGGCAGCAGGAAGAAGCAGCAGGAGAAGCAGGAACCTCGCCTCCAAGCTCTCAGCATATGCTCCATTGTCCCATCGGAATTCACCAACAAAACGCAAAGATGCACGATTAAGAACTTTACGATGGGGCTTCCCTGGTGGCGCAGTGGTTGAGAGTCCGCCTGCCGATGCAGGGGACACGGGTTCGTGCCCCGGTCTGGGAAGATCCCACGTGCCGCAGAGCGGCTGGGCCCGTGAGCCATGGCCGCTGAGCCTGCGCGTCCGGAGCCTGTGCTCCGCAACGGGAGAGGCCACAACAGTGAGAGGCCCGCGTACCGCAAAAAAAAAAAAAAAAAAAAAAAAAAGAACTTCACGATGGTGACCGCAGACCTCAGAGCGTTAGAACCCAAGCGTGGGTCTCCTTCTGAATGTGAGGTCCCCTTTGCCCGGGTTGCCTGCCCTTGAAGCTGGCCCTGTCTTCATCCCAGCTTCAACCAGAAGCTGAGGCAGGAGATAGATGGGCCCCAGGAGGAACAGCTGGAGTTTGTCCCCTGTGGACAGATACTCCAAGATAAAGACAGTAACAGGAGGGAGGAGAAGCTGAGCCCTGCCCAGGTAACACACCACATATTTCTCATTCTCAAGGTCAAGGAGACCTTCCCGAATACACATGCACAGAAAGGCTCCTTCGAGGTCAAAAAGGGGGTGATGTCAGCCTACCCATAGGCCTCTTCGCAAGAATCCACCTCGGCTGAGAGATGCACGCGCACGCAGGGGAGGACCCTGAGATAAACCAAGTACTGGACTCAGAACCAGGCAAAGCAAGATGACTGGCCAGAGGAAACCCGGAAGAAATGCCCCATATAAGTGATTCAAACTACCACGAGGGGGCTCCCCTGGTGGCGCAGTGGTTGAGAGTCCGCCTGCCGATGCAGGGGACACGGGATCGTGCCCGGGTCTGGGAAGATCCCACATGCCGCGGAGCAGCTGGGCCCGAGAGCCATGGCCGCTGAGCCTGCGCGTCCGGAGCCTGTGCTCCGCAACGGGAGGGGCCACAGCAGTGAGAAGCCCGCGTACCGCAAAAAAAAAAAAAAAAAAAAAAAAACTACCACGAGGGCGAGACTCTCTCTCTGAGCCCACCTGTGTGTGCCTATCCACACATACTCTTTTTCCTCCTAATAAACACTTTACTTGCTTCACTACTTTCTGTCTTTGTGGGAATTCATTTCTACAAAGCCAAAGGGCCAGGGGCCTTGTCACTGGCCACTGGTCTAGTGGTTAGGATTCAGCGCCCTCACTGCTGCGGTCTGACCTCAATCTCTGGCCGGGAACTGAAATCCTGCTTCAAGCCTCTGCAGGCCAAGGCCATCCGAGATCATATTCTCTAGCGATGGTGCATCTGAAGGAGAATTCACTTTGCTCCCCTCCCCACCGAGCCACCCAGCCTGGTTGACAAGGTGCTTAAGTCACAGCATCTTGTCAGGATGGGGAGGCGGGGGAGTGTCTCTGTGTTCCTCTTGCCCTAGAAGTCATTCTCTTTAAAACTTGGGAGCTCTCAGGGACCATCTGTCTCACCATGTGGAGGAAACTCGTCTTTACTGAGAAACACGAAGATGACTCAGAGCATCGGAAAAAGGAGACGGGGAGATCGTGTCTTCAGCTCTGATTTTTGGTTTCTGATTGCTTCCAAAACTCAGCATTTCTTCCCTTCTTACAGCTTTCTTGTTCAGTCATTCTGGGAACCTTCTGAGCCAAAGCCAAAACAAAAAACCCCCAAACGACCCAGAAATTCCTTTGCGTCTAAGCTAGTCTGAGAAGGGATTTTGTTCTGATCAAAGCATCTTGACGAATATTATTAAAATCAATGACCCTAAGAGCTATCTTTTATGGACATCCGCTCCGGTATTTATCCTCCTTAAATTACTATAGTAAGTCTTTAATTTTAATGGAGTGATTCCTGAGCTTTTATTTTCTAAAATCACAAATGCGGTTGCAAGTGTAGTCTAGTTTTGTTTTCTTAACTTATGTCTTCCACGTGGGACATGCCGGAGAAGAAGCTAAGAACTGTGGAAACAGCACAGTCCTTTGTTTTCAGACAGGGTTGGATACAAGCTTGGGGTTATGTGAACTTGGGAAGATTTCTTTAAAATCTCCAGGGCTCGGGAGGTGGTTGAAGATGGCAGAGTAAGAGGACGTGAAGCTCACCTCCCTGCCACAAACACATCAAATATACATTTAAAGGGACTCCCCCGGCGGTCCAGTGGTTAGGACTCTGCGCTTCTACTGTAGGGGGCCCAGGTTCTGTCCCTGGTCAGGGAACTGAGATCCTGCAAGCCATGCGGGGGGCAGCCAAAAAAAGAAAAAAAAATACATCTACATGTGGAACAATTCTCATGGAAAACTAACTGGAAACTGGCAGAAGATCTCCTATACAACCAAAGCTGCTAGAAAGATCTCCAGGTAACCGGGTAGGATGGACAAGAAGGCCTTCGGTTAGCATCTGTGCCCCTGGGAGGGATCTATAAGGAGGAGAAGGTCCACCACAGGAGGACCCTCACCCTGGGAAGTGAGAGGTTGAGCCTCAACCTGGGCATACCAGTCCTGGGGTCCTGCAGGGAGGAGACAAGCCCCCTGGCCTACCAGGAAATCTACAGAAACAGATAGAAGGGCTGGAGAAGCCTGGACTCTACTCACGAGGAGTGCCTGTGTGCTGGCTCGCTGACAGCCAGGGCAGAGAGAGCCCTGCTCTGGTAGCTGTCGCCTAGCTGCACTTCCCAATCCAAAGGGGCCGACACTCTGGCCCTGCTCCCTCCACGCCACAGCCACGCGTGAGATCTGGGCAGAGACTCGGTCTAACTCTGCAGAGACAGACAAGGGCACCTGGGATGTGAGCCAGACAGAGCTGCAAAGGCCACTGTCAGCGCGCACACAGGGTGGCAGGTGCAGCTGAGCGGACGTCGTCAGCGTGTGCAGGTTATCACCACAGGAGCACGCAGCAGCTAAGCACTGAAGCTCAGGCAGAAAGGCCCCGGGAGAGGATTCACATAGCTGCGCAGAGACAGCCCAGAGGCCCTGGGGTTGATCCAGGTGGGAGAGCCATGGTCTGTCGGGTGTGCTGAGCAGTACACAGCCGTCTGTCTCCCAGCAGCTCCGTCTGCTCCACAGTGCAGCTTAGCACTAGACCAGGGGTGGGCAGGTCCTGGGAGAAGTCTGCCCCAGAGGCAGCCCAGATCCCAGGCAGCAGCGCAGCCACTTCCGTTCCTGTAGCCACAGTGCCCTGACGAGCAGCCCCAGCCTACCCTACATCACAGCCTTATTTATGTATTCATTTATTTGACCTCACCACGTGGCATGCACGATCTTAGCTCCCCGACCAGGGATCAAACCCACGGCCCCTGCAGCGGAAGCGCAGAGTCTTAACCACTGGACCGCCAGGGAAGCCCCTACACCAGAGCTTTGCACTAGATCTGGGATGAACACAAGAGAGAAAGGGGTGCAACCTTGGGCTGCCTCTGAGCAGAGACATGAACATCTACACAGGTGGTGCATAGGTCCTCTGTGACCACACATGACTCACTTGCTTCACCAATCACCTCCCCTGGGGCAGGGCACCCACTCAAGGGCAACAGAGCCTGACTGAAACCGACCCTCAGAGCTGCTACTCCAACAACTGGGGAGCAGACCCGGCCCCCGACAGGGCTGTGACAACCACAGAGCAAAGAGGAGGCCCCGCCTCACATCCAGCACAAACTCTAGATACTATAACACCAACAACACCCCCTATCAAGGGGATAATGGCCAGCACGTCCTGAGGAAAGGTGTGGCTGGTGCCCATACCAAAGCCAGCCCGCGCAGCAAAATATTGGATGCACGCAGTCCACACAGGGACATTCCCAATAAAAACATCCCTTCAAAGCCACGGTAGATAACTGTTTCTCCTAAATTCATAGAGACAGAGAAAGTTAAGTAAAATGAAAAGGCATAGGAACTATTCCCAATTATAACAACAAGAGAAATCTGAAAGAACAAATAATGAAATACCAGTCTACTAGACCCTGAGTTCAAAAAAAGATAATAAAAATGCTAACTGAATTAAGCAAGATTATCGATAGAAATGTAGGTCATTGTAACAAGGAACTATTGGGTTGGCCAAAATGAATGAACTTTTTGGCCAACCCAATAGAAACTATAAAGATGAACCAATTAA
The DNA here is from genome assembly GCF_011762595.2 of Tursiops truncatus. Lineage (NCBI taxonomy): Eukaryota > Metazoa > Chordata > Mammalia > Artiodactyla > Delphinidae > Tursiops > Tursiops truncatus. The sequence continues at coordinate 54,449,760 of NC_047052.1, read as the reverse complement.
AAATAGACAATTCAATTGCCCAGATGAAAACCAATCTGGAAGCAATGAATGGCGGACTAAATGACAGAATGAATAAGTAATATGGAAGATAGAATAATGGAAGTCACCCAATCAGAAAAGCAGACAGAAAGACAAATGAAAAAAAAAAAAAGAAAGCAACATATGAGGTCTATGGGATAATATAAAACGTGCCCACGCACACATAATAGGGGTTTCAGAAGGAGTAGTGAGAGAGAAAGGGATCGAAAATGTATTCGAAGAAATTATGGCTGAAAAGTTCCCAAACCTAAAGAAGGAAACAGATATCCAAGTGCAGGAAGCACAGAGGGTCCCAAAGAAGATGAACCCAAATGGACCCATACCAAGACATATCATAATTAAGATGCCAAAGTTAGAGATAAAGAGAGGATTCTAAAGACAGCAAGAGAAAAACAAAGAGTCCGTTACAAGGGAACCCCCAGGAGGCTATCAGCTGAATTCTCTGCAGAAACTTCGCAGGCCAGAAGGGAGTGGCATGATATATTCAAAGTCCTGAAAGGGAAAAACCTGCAACCTAGAATACTCTACCCAGCAGCATAATCACTTAGAATAGATGGAGAGATAAAAAAAAAAAAAACTTCTCAGACAAGAAAAACTAAAAGGATTCAGCAATACTAAACCTACCCTGAAAGAAATATTGGAGGATCTTCTCTAAATAGAAAAGAAGCAAGAACATACAGGAAAGGGAAAATCACAAAAAGAAAGGCAAATATATAAAAAGATTGAAGATCACTTAAATAAGCCAGTATATATATTTTTAAAAATCCAAAAATTCTGCGAAAGCGATTATAACTACAATGAACAGCAAAAGGATAAACATGAAGATGGAAAATAGGACATCAAAAATCACACAATGTCAGGGAGGGGAGTATAAAAATGTAGGTCTTTTAGAATGTATTTGAACTTGAATGACTATCACTTTAAAACCAGTAGATATAGTTATGGGTCAGCATACTTGAACTCCATGGGAACCGCAAATCAGAAAAATACACTTGGGAATTTCCTGGTGGCCCAGTGGTTAGGACTCGGGGCTTTCACTGATGAGGCCCGGGTTCAATTCCTGGTTGGGGAACTAAGATCCCACAAGCTTCGTGGTACGGCCCCCCAAACAAAAATATTAAAAGTATAGAACAGATCTACAAAAATCAAAAAGAAAGAAACTCAAGCATACTACAAAAGAAAACCATCAAACCATGAAAGAAAAAACAAAAAGAAGAAAGGGGGGCTTCCCTGGTGGCGCAGTGGTTGATAGTCTGCCTGCTAATGCAGGGGACACGGGTTCGAGCCCTGGTCTGGGAGGATCCCACAGGCTGCGGAGCAACTGGGCCCATGAGCCACAACTACTGAGCCTGCGCGTCTGGAGCCTATGCTCCGCAACAAGAGAGGCGGCAACAGTGAGAGGCCCACGTACCGCGATGAAGAGTGGCCCCTGCTCACCACAACTAGAGAAAGCCCTTGCACAGAAACAAAGACCCAACACAGCCAAAAATAAATTAATTAATTAATTAAAAAAAAACCCAAAAACTCACTCACTTTAAAAAAAGAAACAAAAAAGAAGGATCAAAGAACTACAAGAACAACTGGAAAACAAGGATTACAATGGCAATAAGTACATACCTGTATACCTATCAATAATTACTTTAAATGTCAATGGACTACATGCTCTGATCAAGAAACAAAAGGTATCCAAATTGGAAGGGAAGAGGTAAAATTGTCATTATATGCAGATGGTACTCTATATAGAACACCCTAAAGACTTCACACAAAAACTATTAGAACTGATAAATGAATTTAGCAAGGTAGCAGGATACAAAGTTAACTTATAGAAATCTGTTGTATTTCTTTACACTAATAATGAGATACCAGAAAGAGAAAATAAAAAAAAATCCCATTTAAAATCATGTCAAAAAAGTTAAAATACCTAAAAATACACTTAACCAAGGAGGTGGAAGACATATAATGCTGAAAACTATAAAATATTGATAAAGGAAAATGAAGACGATTCAAAGCAATGAAAAGATAGTCCATGCTCTTGGATTGGAAGGATTAATATTGCTAAAATGGCCATACTCCCCAAAGCAATCTACAGATTTAATGTGATCTCTATCAAAATACTAATGGCATTTTTCACAGAACTAGAACAAATAATTCTAAAATTTATATGGAACCACAAAAGGTCCAGAATTGCCAAAGCAATCCTGAGGAAAAAGAACAGTGCTGGAGGCATAACCCTTCCAGACTTCAGACTATACTACAAAGCTACAGTAATCAAAATAGCATGGTACTGGCACAAAAACAAACACATAGATCAATGGAACAAAATAGAGAGCCCAGAAAGAACCCCACATACCTACAGTCAATTAATCTTTAACAAGGAGGCAAGAATATACAATGGAGAAAAGACAGTCTCTTCAACAAGTTGTGTTGGAAAACCTGGACAGCTGCATGGAAAAGCAATGAAGTTAGAACACTCCCGCATACCATACACAAAAATAAACTCAAAATGGCTTAAAGACATAAATATAAGAATATAAATATTCCATAAATATACCATAAAACTCTTAGAAGAGAACATAGGCAAAACATTTTCTGACATAAATTACAGCAATATTTTCTTAGATCAGTCTCCCAAGGCAAAAGAAATAAAAGCAAAAATTAACAAATGGGACCTAATGAAACTTAAAAGCTTTTGCACATCAAAGGAAATCACCAACAAAGCAAAAAGACAACCTGCAGATTGGGAGAAAATATTTGCAAACAATGAGACCAACAAGGGGTTAATATTCAAAATAAACAAATAGCTCATGCAACTCAATTAAAACAAAAAAACAAAAAACAAAAAAACAACCTGATCAAAAAATGGGCAGAAGACCTATACAGATATTTTTCCAAAGAAGATATACAGATGGGCAACAGGCATGCGGAAAGATGCTCAACATGGCTAATTATTAGAGAAATACAAATATAAACCACAACAAGATATTACCTCACACCAGTCAGAATGGCTATCATCAAAAAGTCTACAAATAGGGGCTTTCCTGGTGGCGCAGTGGTTGAGAATCCGCCTGCCAATGCAGGGGACAGGGGTTCATGCCCCGGTCCGGGAAGATCCCACATGCCGCGGAGCGGCTAGGCCCGTGAGCCATGGCCGCTGAGCCTGCGTGTCCGGAGCCTGTGCTCCGCAATGGGAGAGGCCACAACAGTGAAAGGCCCACGTACCGCAAAAAAAAAAAAAAAAAAAAAAAAGTCTACAAATAATAAATACTGGAGTGGATGTGGAGAAAAGGGAACCCAAGTACACTCTTGGTGGAAATGCATAAATTGGTGCAGCCACTATGGAAAACAATATGGAAGTTCCTTAAGAAACTAAAAATAGACGTACCATATGATCCAGCAATCCCAACCTGGGTAAATATCTGGAAAAAAGGAAAACTCTCATTCAAAAAGATACATGTACCCCAATGCTCACAGCAGCACTATTTATAATAGCCAAGATTTGGAAACAACCCAATTGCCCATCAACAGATGACTGGCTTAAGAAGATATATACATATTTATATATTTATATAGTGGAGTATTAGTCACAAAAAAGAATGAAATATTGCCATTTGTAGCAACATGGATGGACACAGAGAATATTATACTTAGTAAAGTAAATCAAACGGAGAAAGGCATATACTATATGATATTACTTATATGTAGAATCTTAAAAAGAATACAAATGAATCTATATATAAAACAGGAACAGAATCCCAGACATAGAAAACAAACTTATGGTTACCAAAGTGGAGAGCAAGGGAGTGAGGGAATAATTAGGAATATGGGATTCATGGATAAAAACTACTTTACATAAAATAGATCAGCAACAACGATTACTGTTTAGCACAGGGAATTATATTCAATACTTGTAATAAACTATAATGGAATATAATCTGAATAAAATAACTGAATCACTTTGCTGTACACCTGAAACTAACACAGTACTGTAAATCAACTATACTTCAATTTTTTTAAAAAGCTGAGTCAGAATTTAAAAAAAAGAAATCTCCCGGGCTCTGTGTCCTCATCATAAAGAGACATATCTAACCAGGGGTGTAAGCAGCAGAACCAACTATCCTAGTTTTCCTGGGACTGAGGTTGGGGTGGGACGGTTCTCAGGATATGGGAATGAGGAGTTTCCCAGGACATGAAAATTTCAGGGCTAAAACTGAGAAAGTCCCAGGCAAATCAGAATTGGTCACCCTAGTTGTAAGCATATGCATTGTAAAGATGTAGGTGTGATAATTACATTGATTCTATTTATTTATTTTTGGCTGCGTTGGGGTCTTCGTTGCTGCGCGTGCGCTTTCTCTAGTTGAGGCGAGAGGGGGCTACTCTTCGTTGCGGTGCGTGGGCTTCTCATTGCCCTGGCTTCCCTTGTTGCAGACCAGGGCTTGAACCCGTGTCCCCTGCCTTGGCAGACGGATTCTTAACCACTGTGCCACCAGGGAAGTCCCACACAGATTCAGAGAACAACTTTTTTCTCATCCCCCTTCCCCTATCATACCCACCTCATAGGTCTAGCTTTTTACCTGTGCCCTTGGGGACATCTAAGGTAAATCTCATGGTTTTTATAGTCATCTCAGATAATAGAGACTTTCAGTCCCAATTTTTTTTTTCTTTTTAAGTCACACGCAAGGAAAAAAATTGTGTCAGTTCGGTAATTGCAATCCTTTTGGCAAGTTGCCTGCAGCTGCAGGGGTCATAGTCAGTTTTTTTGTTTTGTTTTGTTGCTATACGCGGGGCTCTTACTGTTGTGGCCTCTCCCGTTGCGGAGCACAGGCTCCGGAAACGCAGGCTCAGCGGCCATGGCTCACGGGCCCAGCCGCTCCGCGGCATGTGGGATCTTCCCGGACCGGAGCACGACCCGTGTCCCCTGCATCGGCAGGCGGACTCTCAACCACTGCGCCACCAGGGAAGCCCATAGTCAGTGTTTTATTTACGTTCCTACCTGGCGCTTCTATTCCTCCTCCTCCCTCTCTCAAGGCTGCAGTTTTCTCAAGTGTTGTCGGCAGATGCTTCCCCTCCAACAGGTCCTGTGAGGAAACGCTCAAGCCCACGGTTACATTTCCAGCTTCTCCCCGCAGGGTTCATCTCCCACCTCCAGGTGGCGCTCCTGGAAAGGATATAAGACCCCTGATTCATATTCTGTCTCTCCCTCTCCCTCTCTTCCCCTCTCCCCCTCCCTCTTCTCCAGGCTGTCCCAGAACATCTTCAGAGCTGTTAGCACAGTCCTGAGCCCTTGAGATGTTCCAAACGTGAGCGAGAGCCCATTCTTCTCTGGGTCGTGCCCCTCCCCCCATACTAGTGCTCTGAGTGGCTCAGTTGAAGCTTTTCCCCCTTGAAGCTTGAAGTGTGAAAACATCCTCACCACATTCCCATGTTGAAGAGAGACTGGAACCCACAGCGCACCAAGTGCTCTTGTAAACAAACATATGAAGACAAAACAAAACAGCTCTTCAGCACCAGGTGGAAAACGGACCCGGGGTGGAGAAGTTGGGTTTCTGGCTTAAGTCACGCGTGGATGGTCCCACTTTCGAGTCTGGCCTCATTGGCACCTATAGTCTGTGGGTCTGGGCAGAAACTGAGTTTACAATGATCCTCCTTTAATGTTCTGTTATATATGTGTGCAGACACCTTGCAAATGTCGCACAAGGGCAAGTTCTGAAGACAAATGGATGGTAGGAGTCCATTTTCACCAAAAAGCAAACACAAACAAGTAAACAAACAAAAAAAACCCCACAAGAATTCATGAATAGATGCACACAAAAATGAAAGGTGGGGCTTCCCTGGTGGCGCAGTGGTTGAGAGTCCGCCTGCTGATGCAGGGGACACGGGTTCGTGCCCCGGTCCGTGAGGATCCCACATGCCGCGGAGCCGCTGAGCCTGCGCGTCCGGAGCCTGTGCTCTGCAACGGGAGAGGCCACAACAGTGAGAGGCCCACGTACCGCAAAAAAAAAAGAAAAAAGAAAAAGAAAAGAAAGGTGAGGGCTTCCCTGGTGTCGCAGTGGTTGGGAGTCCGCCTGCCGGTGCAGGGGACACGGGTTCGTGCCCCGGTCCGGGAAGATCCCACATGCCGCGGAGTGGCTGGGCCCGTGAGCCATGGCCGCTGAGCCTGCGCGTCCGGAGCCTGTGCTCCGCAGCGGGAGAGGCTACAGCAGTGAGAGGCCCGCGTACCGCAAAAAAGGAAAAAAAAAAAAAAAAGAAAGGTGACATTCACCAAAACGTTAACAAGGGATGGGAACTTGAGTAATTTCTTCTTTTAAGTACGTGGATGTGCTATTTCTTACATGAAAATAGTAACTGTATAATAAAATGTACTAAAAAAATAAAAAAAAATACAATAAAATGTACTGCAGTAAGTGTTGATGGGTGATGCATGTAAATGGCCTGAATGCCATTCATTCCTCAGAAGGTCACTTTATTTTGGTTGTTTTGCAGCTGTCGGTTCATTGCCTCCGGGCAAGGCACAGAAACAGCTGAGTCTTTTCTGTATCCGTCGCTTGAACCACAGTTAAAGAAGATTCCTTTTGGAAAGGGAACAGAAAGTTGGAGGCTAGAGCTGTGGAATCTGGGAGAGAGCCGTGGGCGTCTGCAGAGCCATTTCCTCTGCACCACGAGTGTCATAAGCAAGAACAAATCTGACTCCATATTAAATCTGTTTCTTTGACTTTAACCTTTACTTTCTGTGGCTTTTGTTACAAGTTATTCACTAAGAGGATGTTGCCTATGCTAAAAGCATACATAATGGCCTGTCGCAGGGAACCCTGCTGCCTCTGTCTGAATGTTAAACTAAAATACCTTTGTTCAGCTCCCAGGGAAATATCCTGACCCAGCCCACCTGTGAATGGCTGCTGGAAAGAAGATATTAACGCATCCCCTCCCCAGTCTGGCCAAACCAGGAGATATCTGCAAAACCCTCCGGCCTTTTTACTTTATCCCCTCACCTGCCCCTCTCTCTGTTCTGCGAAAAGCTAGCAGCCAGGCTCCGGTAAGATAGTTCTCTGGGACTCTAGCCCACCATTTTCTTGAACTCCCGTCTTACCAAATAAAGTTGTTATTCCTTGTTCCAACACCTCCCGATTTATTGGCCTGTCATGCGTGGAGCAGCACAAGCTTGGACGCGGTAACACGAGGAAACGCCAGAGGGCTTGCCTCCAGTTGAATGAGATTGCCTCCAGAGAATGATGATTAAAAAGCTTCAGCTGAACCCCCATGGCACCCATGCTCTGAAACAAGACGGATGACATTTTTTTAAAGGATGCACCTGCCAACCTCAAATTGGCACCTGCCAGCTACCTCTACAAGGATTCGATCATGAGCTGCTGCCCCTGCTGACCTTCCACGTGCCCTGAAAGGAGCTCAGGGAGGAGACCAGGAATGAGGCGCTCTGTGCTCTGGGGAAAACTGGCAGAACAGGTCTTCAGAGAGTTAGAGATTTTCAGGAGAAGATTTTAGGAGCCCAATTCTTGCAACTCCTCATATCTAGAAAAGCACTGAAATCCTTCATGGTGACGTCTGCTCCTTGTGACTAGCAGAAACCTTCTGCAATAATGTGTGCTTGATGGCATGGACCCACGCACCCTTCACCAAAATCCATATGTACTGACCTTCCCCCCGCCTCTTCGGAGCAGTTTCTCAGAGCTCTCTGAAATGCTATCTCCAGGGCTACAGTCCTCATTTTGCCCCAAATAAAACTTGACTCACAGTTCCCACGTCCCGCATTGTTTTTTCAGCCCACACACTCTAAAGTGACTACTCAACTGAGGGACCTGACCGGTAATCCTCAACATGGTCAAGGTCATTCAAAACAAGGAGGGTCTGAGAAATTGTTGCAGTCGAGAGGAGACACATTGTATAAATGTAATATATCCTGGAAAGGAACAAAGGACATTAAGTAAAAACTAAGGAAATCTGAATAAATTATGGGCATTACTTAACAATAACGTATCTATACTGGTTCGTTATTTGTGACAAATGTATCATACTAAGAGTAAGATATTGAAAAAAAAGAGTAAGATATTAATAGGGGAAACTGGTAATAGGTAATAAAGTAAATAGGAATCTCTGCACTATCTTTGCAATTTTCTGTCAATCTAAAATTATTCTAAAATTTTTTTAAAATTTTAGGGAATTCCCTGGCAGTCCAGTGCTTAGACTCAGCGCTTCCACTGCGGAGGGCCCGGGTTCCATCCCTGGTCAGGGAACTAAGATCCCACAAGCTGCGCGGTGTGGCCATAAATAAGTAAATAAATAAAAGTTTTTTAAAAATTTAAAGGATGAGACAAAGAAGCCTATGAGCAGTACATTGCAACCCTTTCTAACATGACGACGTCTTCATGAGATGTCTGCTCATATCTCATAAAGCACAATCACACCCAGCCTGTTCCTCAATTAACCATTAGCAGAGGGTATGGGATTACCATGATGAGCTAAGAGCGTGTATAGTTTCACATGCAACAGAATCACCTGGAGCAATTGTTAGATCATAGATTGCTGAAGCTCACCCTCGGAGTTTCTGATTCAGTAGGTCCGTTTAGGACCCAATTATTTGTGTTTCTGACCACTTCCCAGGCAATGCCGTTGTCGCCGCCCTGGAGACCACACTTTGAGAACCACTGGCTTGCTAAGCCTTAGACTAATCAAGATTCACATCTGGGACCAGAAAAGGCCAAATATCACCAAGACTTAAGGATGGTTACTCGATACCTGAACAAGATCAGAATTCTCTTAGCAAAGCAGCTTGTGAGGAGTGGCTGTCTCCTGTATGTTACAATGGCTTTCATCATTTCCCCCCCTTCTATTAGTATCATCACACTGGCTCTTTGGAAAAATTCCTCAATCAGATCTTCTCAGTAATTTGGTCTTCAGCTGCATCCATTCTACTGTTTATCCTGTTATAGGCTAATATTAAACTCTATTTACCGTCATATGTTTTCATGCCTAGTATTTCCACAAAACCCTTGCTTTATAGATTATCGTTCTTTTTTTCACATTGCTAACATGTTTCCTTATCTCTTTGCCGTATATTTCTTTTTTAAAAAACATCTTTTAAAACTATTTATTTATTTAGGCTGCGACTGGTCTTAGTTGTGGCATGTGGGATCTTTTAGTTGCAGCATGCAAACTCTTAGTTGCGGCATCTAGTTCTCCGACCAGGGATCGAACCGGGGCCCCCTGCACTGGGAGTGGGAAGTCTTACCCACTGGACCACTCGGGAAGTCCCTGTTTGTGGTATATTTCTTATACTTATTTAAATTCTTGGTCCACCTAACGCCCCTCCCCCAATAATCATGGCTTCACCCCACCAATCAACTCTTTAGGGACAGAGCTTTATAGTCAACCCCATGGGGAGAATGTGACAGTTTTATGACACAGCTGTACGTTATTTGACACTCCTTCCTTCAAGAGGTGGGGTCTGTGACCCTGTCCCCTCCAATATTAGTGAGTCTGTGGTTGCTCTGGTCAATACTCTGGCAGATCTGACCCCAGGCAACTTCCATATCTAGGTCATAAGACGTGATCCAACTTCTGCCTTGTTTACTGAGCCGCCATGCAAGGAGTCCAACTACCCTGATGTCACCATGCCATGAGGAAGCCTAAGACACACAGAGAGGCCATGTGTACACACTCCAGCCACCTGTCCCCTAGCCGAGCCCAACCTCGGAGTCACCCCAGCCTGGCACCAGATATGTAAGTAAAGAAGCTTCCAGGTGATTCTGGTTCATCCCAGTACCCCACCCCTCATGCCACCCTCAGCTGGTCAAGTCTTCCCAGCTGGAGCTGCAGATACGGTGCAGCAGACACAGCCATCATCTCTATGCTCTGTCCAAACGCCTGACCCGTAGCATCTGTGAGCATGATGCAGCGAAGGTTGTTTTATGTCACTAAGTTTCGGATGGTTTGGTATAAATCAATAGATACCCAGAGCAGAGAAGCAGCATTGGGAAGAGTCAAGGGTCCCAATTTGAAGGGATGAAGTGGTGAAAGCCTTTTGTCCTGTGGCCCCTGCTGTAGGTCATTGCTGCCTTTTTTTTTTTTTTTTTTTTTTTTGCGGTACGCGGGCCTCTCACTGCTGTGGCCTCTCCCATTGCAGAGCACAGGCTCCGGATGCACAGGCTCAGTGGCCATGGCTCACGGGCCCAGTCACTCCGCGGCATGGGGGATCTTCCCGGACCGGGGCACGAACCCGTGTCCCCTACATCGGCAGGCGGACGCTCAACCACTGTGCCGCCAGGGAAGCCCTGCTGCCATTTTTTGTCACTAGGAGGAAGCCAGTGATTGTCTTCAGCCCAAGCGGGATGCAGACGGGGCGGCAAGACTCACCAGCCGCTCTTGCCCTAAGCCTAGCGTCTAATACGATAACACTTAGAACTGTAATTAACATCTCCTTACAGAAACTCAACCTCATCCTGCATGAAATACACTCGGACCTCCGTATCCATGGGTTCTGCGTCTGCGGATTCAGCCAACTGCAAATGCAGAATGTGCCAGCGGGAAGGGCCGGCCGTACTACACCATTTTATATAGACGACTTGAGCATCCGTGGGATTTTGGTATCTGTGGGGATCCTGGAACCAATCCCCCACAGATACCAAGGGGTGATGTACTCTCATTTCCAGCCTCAAGCCGCTTGCCCAACCCCGTAAGACTCCCCAAAGCAGAGAAGGGTTTGGACACATGGGGTCCCTTTGTCCTGTTCCAAAGACCCTTGCTCAGTTCGGCAGTTTGAGAAAGGGAGCAAAGCTGGGGAGGTCACTCCCTCTCCCCAGCTTCTGTCTTCTGCCCCACGGTTTGGTTTGTCTTTTGCTGACCCTACAGGAAATGAGATGTGGTTTATTTCTACATCGTACTCTTAAAAGCCATCCCCTACTGAGCTTCTCTTGGCATGAGTCCTCCACTGACACAATAAAAATTCACTATCAGATTCTAAGTCATAAAATAGAATTACCGTACGATTCAGCAATTCCACTTCTGGGTATATACCCAGAAGAATTGGAAGCAGGGACTCGGATATGTATATTTGCATCAGATATCTGTATACCTGTGTTCATAGCAGCGTTACTCACGATAACCAAAAGGTAGCTTAAACAACAGAAATGTATTTCCCATAATTCTGGAAGCTAGAAATCCAAGATCAAGGTGCTGGTAGGTTGGTTTCTCGTGAGAGCTCGCTTTCTGGTTTGCAGATGAGTGCTTTCTCACTGTGTCCTCACGTGGCCTTTTCTCTGTGGGGGGGGGGGGGGTGGTGGTGGAGGGAGAAAGAGAGAGAGAAAGAGACAAAGGGAGGGAGGGAGGGAGAGAGAGAGGGAAAGAGATCAGTCTCTGGTTTCTCTTCTTATAAGGACACCAGTCCTATGGAATTAGGGTCCATCCTTAGGACCTCATTAAATCTTATTTACCTCCTTAAAGGCCCTATCTCCAAATATAGTCACATTGGAGGTTAGGGCTTCAACATATGAATTTTGGGGAGATTCCATTCTGTCCATAACACCATACAATGAACTATTATTCAGTCTTAAAAAGGAAGGAAATTCTGATGCACGCTACAACATGGATGAAACTTGAAGACATTATGCTAAGTGAAAGAGGCCAGTCACAGAGAGACAAGTACTTTATAATGATTCCACTTATACGAAGTACCCAGAGTAGTCAAATTTATACAGAAAATAGTTGCCAGGGGCTTGAGGCAGAGGGGAATGGGAGTTATTGTTTAGTAGATACAGAGTTTCAGTTTGGGAAGATGAGAAAAGTTCTGGAGACTGATGACAACGTGAATGGATTTAAAGCCACTGAAATGTACCCTTAAAATGATTATCGTGGTAAAAAAAATTCTAATGCATATGGATTAACCAGAAAATTCCTAGGCGCTGCAGCAGACAGAATAAGATGGAGAAGTTATGGGCACCCTGGTGATATGAATATTGAAAACTGCAAAGCAGGGACTCTGCAGGGGGCTCAGGTTCAATCTCTGGTCAGGGAACTAAGATCCCACAAGTCACGTGGTGTGGCCAAAACCAAAACAAAACAAAACAAAAAACAAAAAAACTGCAAAGCAAATCTGCAGGAGAGCAAAACTTCTAACCAAGTGATGTGGTCGGTCAAAGCACCTTGAGTGATTACCCTGGGATGAACCCCAGCTTTGGGGCTTTCATTGCACTGTATGAGAATTGAATCTGTAGGGATTAGACCCTGGTTGGGGAAACAGGAGACTGAATACTGGTGCGCCAGAATCCTGTTAAGCAAGTCCTGCTCATTTCTGGAACTATTTCATTTATCCAGTTATTTAAGAAATATTTATTGAGCATGTATGCTGTGCCGGGCATTTGGGGGGAAGCAATCAGAATCCCCACCTTCGTGGAGCTTATATTCTACTTGGAAAGATGGGCATAAACAAGCAAATAATATTTATAGATTGTGATGAGCGTTATGCTACATATAAACAGGGTGGTGCTATATAACATAATTGTGTGGAGGGTAGGTCTTACCTTTGGGAAACAGTCAAGGAGCGCTTTGAAGGAAATGTGTTTCAGCTGAGAATTAAAGGCTGTGAATTATCCAGCCGTGAGAAATGTAAAGGGGATGACATTTCAGGCAGAAGATACAAGCAGTGAAAAGGCCCTGAGGCAGGAGTGAGCTTGGCATGTTCTAGTTCTAAAAAGGGACACTCAGTCAGTGTGGCTGGAGCAGAGAGGCTGGTCAGAACTTAGCACGAGGGCTTCCCTGGTGGCGCAGTGGTTAAGAATCCGCCTGCCAATGCAGGGGACACGGGCTCCAGCCCTGGTCTGGGAAGATCCCACATGCCGCAGAGCAACTAAGCCCGTGCGCCACAACTAGTGAGCCTGTGCTCTAGAGCCGCGAGCCACAACTACTGAGCCCACGTGCCACAACTACTGAAGCCCATGTGCCTAGAGCCCGTGCTCCACAACAAGAGAAGCCGCCGCAATGAGAAGCCCACACACCGCAACAAAGAGTAGCCCCCGCTCGCCACAACTAGAGAAAAGCCCGTGCGCAGCAATGAAGACCCAATGCAGCCAAAAATAAAATAAATTAAAAATAAATAATGATAATAACTTAGCATGAAAAGAGAGGCCAGGCCTCACAGAACTTTGCAAGCCACAATAAGAAATCTGAAGTTCTGTCTAAGCGGAAAAAAGAAGTGCAGTGTGGAAAACGCAGTCATCAACACTGAGGAGGGAGCCATGCAAACTCCTAAGCCCGTCTTATCTTGTGGCTTTTCACTTCTCGCATTTCAGTGTTTTTCCTTGCACGTGAAAAACGAGTAGGCAAGGAATATTTTTTACAGCTGCTGTTGTGAGATTCTGCAGTGTTTCCCCTCCTCTTCACAAAGATTGTGCAACATCTGTTAAGGCAAGGAAGAGGGGCAGGGCTGAGGAGGGGGCGGCCCTCGGCCTCCACAGGTATCCCCCAGCCTGAGCCACCAAAATTCCTCACCCAGCTTATCACAATCACCCCCTAAATGATGACCCTGCTTCTGGCTCATGCACCACGTCAACCATGTGGTCTCAACACGGCAGACAGAGGGATCCTTTAAAAATAGAATGGCCCGATTTAGCACATTCAAATCCAGAATGCCCAGTTAAACTTACATTTCAGATCAACAGCAACAAAATTTTGGTATGAGTACATCCCTTGTAGTTTTAGGGAGATATTTATACTAAAAAAATATTCACTGTTTACCTGAAATTCAAAATGAACCAGGAGGGTCTTCCCTGGTGGCGCAGTGGTTAAGAATCCACCTGCCAATGCAGTGGACTCGGGTTCAAGCCCTGGTCCGGGGAGATCCCACATGTCGCGGAGCAACTAAGCCCGTGTGCCACAACTACTGAGCCTGCGCTCTAGAGCCCATGCTCCTCAACAAGAGAAGCCACCACAATGAGAAGCCCGCGCACCACAACGAAGAGTAGCCCCCTCTCGCCACAACTAAAAAAGAAAGCCCGCGCATAGCAACAAAGACCCAATGCAGCCAAAAATAAATTAATTAATTAATTAAAAATTAACTGGGAAGGCTATATTTAATCAGGCAACCCTATTTTTTAAAAGTTATTTATTTATTTTGGCCAGGCTGAGTGGCTTGCAGGGTCTTAGTTCCCCTACCAGGGATTGAACCTGGGCCCTCGGCAGTGAAAGCATGGAGTCCTAACCACTGGACCGCCAGGGAATTCCTGGGGCAACCCTATTTTAAAACCTAAGTCAGATCATGCCCCAAACTCTGAAACAGCTCCGTATTTTACTCAGAGAAAAAGAACCACCCGAAGGCCTTAGAATGAATAAAAGTATCGTTAAAAGCCTCATTCCCCACTTTTTTTTTTCTTTCCTTATAGCCTCATCTCCTACTTCTCCAACCACAGTGACCTCCTAGGTCACTCCTCAAACACACAAGATGCATTTCTGCCTTTGGTCTTTGAGCTGGCTGTTTCCTCTTTCTAAAATGTTCTGCCTCCAGATAAAGGTATAACTAACTTTCTCACTTCCTTCAAGTCTTTGCTCAGCTGTTGTAACCTAGCAGGACGCTATGGGGCCTTCCCGGGACAGGGCTTCCCCCATATCCTCTGCTTTAGCTCCTCTCTGAAGTACCAAGATAACAGTATCTGATGTACATTGCCTGAGATGTTGTTTGTTTTTTGTTTTTTTTAATTTGTTTTATTTATTTATTATTTTTGCTGCGTTGGGTCTTTGATGCTGCGCATGGGCTTTCTCTAGTTGCAGCGAGCCGGGGCTACTCTTCGTTGCAGTGCGCGGGCTTCTCATTGCGGTGGCTTCTCTTGTTGTGGAGCACGGGCTCTAAGCGAGTGGGCTTTGGTAGTTGTGGCACGTGGGCTCAGTAGTTGTGGCTTGCAGGCTCTAGAGCACAGGCTCAGTCGTTGTGTCACACGGGATTAGTTGCTCCACGGCATGTGGGATCTTCCCGGACCAGGGCTCGAACCCATGTGCCCTGCACTGGCAGGCAGATTCTTAACCGCTGCGCCACCAGGGAAGTCCTGGGTGAAGAATCCTGTGATGAGACTGTTATTCTGGATAATCCAGAAGGGCCCAAAGCAATCACAAGAGTCCTTATAAGAGAGAAGCAGGACTGTCAGAGTCAGAGAAGGAGATGTGAGAACAAAAGAAGATTTTAGATTTCCACGAGGCAAGGAATGGCAGCAGCCTCTCGAAAGAGTGAAAAAGCCAAGGAATGAATTCTCCCCTCGAGCCTCCAACAAGGAACATGGCCCTGCCGCACTGTGCGTTTAGCCCAGTGAGACCCACTTTGGACTTGTGCCCTCCAGAAGGCAGAACGACTTAAAGAATGCTTTAAGTCACTCAGTTTGTGTCTCTTTGTTACAGCAGCAGTCGGAAGCTTATACACTATCCTACTGAAATGCACAACACCCTCCAGCCATTCTGATCCTCCCTTCCTTGCATCTTTTCTGATCCGTTTCTTACCTTGCATCTTCTAATCTTTCTACTCTTCCACTTTCCAGCTTCTACAATAGAGAAATATAAAGGAGGTAAGAGTTATGGCTGGGGTCGAGTGAACCAACCTACAGGCTCTGCTAAAGATGATGGCGTGGATGCTTGGTACCACTATCCTTCCTCTAGGTGCTGAGAAAGGGAGTATGTTCCCTGAGGAACTAGTCAATCAGGCAACAAAGGGGCAGGATATTCACATGCTCTTACGGTACCATCTCGGGGCTCCTCCAGGGAGACAGAGAGTCTGGCGAGGAATGCTGGAATGCTGGAAGGAAATTGGCACCTGGGGGGATAAAGTGGATATCAAAGCGTCTACCTTCTTCCAAGGTAATTGATGAGATATATGGTCTCTCCAGCTACAGAGCCCTAGAGAAGACCATAGTCACCCAGTCAACTTCGGCCCCTTCACGTGCCCTGTACTGAAATGAGACATCTCGTGCTTTTTTCTTTCCCCTGATTCTCTCTTCTCCTCTAATAAGACTCTAAGCTATCAAAAGGTAAGTGTGAAAAAAAAAAAAAAGGTAAGTGTGGCAAACGAAAGAGTATTCTCAGAGGCATCCTCTTTACCTGTACCCATGGGCTTTGGTGCCTTGCCACGTTCTGTCCCTTGGCAGGGTAATTCTATCAGCTAGGCTGAGCTCAGCGGCAAGGAACCGATTACCTAACTCTGGCTTAAGCAATAAAGAGAATTAATCATCTTGCCCAACAGGACGGTTTTATGCAAACACTCGAGGCATGCCAGTAAGGACCAAGCCCTTTCTACTTACCACTCTGACGCCGCCTCCAGACCTTATCATAGCTGGGGCAGCTCCAAGCATCTTGTCCTGGCACGAGCACGTTCGAGCAGAAAAGAGCATCCCTCCTTGCCGTCTGTGTTCTTCTCAGGGAGAAATATCCACCCCAGAATCCCAGCTGGCTTCTTGGTATTTCCTCATCTGTCAGGTGGAATAGTAGTAGGAGCATCTCCTAGGGTTGTGAGGCTTACGTGTGTTCATGCAGAACGCTTAGGACAGTGCCTGGCACCGATGAGGCACTTCAGAAGGTTAGCTGTTATTATTATCAGTAATAATAGTCACAGTAAAAGAAGAGGAAGGAGGAGGAGGAAGAGGGAAGGAGGAAAAGGAGAAGAAGGAAGAGAAGGTGAGAAGCAGAAGGGAAAAGAAAGACATGGAATATGTCCAGAAGCTCTGGGAGCAGGACTGAGAAATTCCTCAGTCTGACTCTCAGGGTGGCCCGTGTCAGTCTCCTCCCATTTTGCCTCAAATAGGTCCAATCCTGCCCACATTCCTCCTCTCAGGAACCACTGAGGGATTTGCTCCCATCTACCCTAACACCTCTGTTGCTAGGCAACCTTCTACTACATCTCCAGCACTCAACTTTCATGGAGCATCGGGCCTCCGTCAATCGTGGCTCAAGTCAGAGCCTGGTGCCTGTCGGAGGACAAGGTGAGGAAAGAGAGATTATATGAGAGATCGTAACATTAAAATAGCTACTGCTTAAACACTTATTATATACTTACTATATAAACACATTAGCACCATGCATTATTATCATCAACAGTTAACATTTACAGAACACATACTACTTAGAGGTCTTCTACTGAAAACTTTACACGGATTAACTCATGAATCCTCGCAACAACCCTATAAAGCAGGTAACTTTATTATCCCTACTTAAGAGATGAGAAAACTGAGGCACGGTGAGGTGAAGCAACTTGCCCAAGAACATACAGCCAGGCAGCATGACTCCTTCACGAGGCTGGGACCAGTGCCTCTTGTTTCCTCACCACAAGGCTGAACAAGTCTCTCTGCAAGAGAGAGGGTAACTCCTCTCTCCCAATCCCTCTCTGTGAAGAAACACAAAGCCATGCATAAATTGACATGCAAAAAAGAAGCAGAAAGACATCACACAAATCATTTAGATGCAAGCCCGTAGACAGGCACCAATACAGAGATACACCAAAGCACAGATGGACACAATTGCATAGACACAAATAGAAACCCATAGAGAAACAGCTACACAAAAACATAATGAGTCTTCAACACGACAGTACACCACAAACACACACAGACACACACACAGAAAAATACAGAAACAGAGATGCGCGTGCACAGAGAAATTTACACACACAACACCTTGCACATGTGCACACACAAACGGCATGTACACACAACAGAAACAAAGGCACAACCCCAAGACAACTGCAGAGGTGACAGAGCCAGAGCCAGGCATGACCCAAGCAAGGCTGGGACTAGAATGTGCCCCTCAGAGCCATTGTCCCCGGAGCCAATCTCCCTAAACAAGACCAGAGGTCAAAACCTCAGCCAGGGGCTTCCCTGGTGGCGCAGTGGTTGGGAGTCCGCCTGCCGATGCAGGGGACACGGGTTCGTGCCCCGGTCCGGGAAGACCCCACATGCCGCGGAGCGGCTGGGCCCGTGAGCCATGGCCGCTGAGCCTGCGCGTCCGGAGCCTGTGCTCGGCAACGGGAGAGGCCACAACAGTGAGCGGCCCACGTACGGCAAAAAAAAAAAAAAAAAAAAACCCTCACCCAGATGTAGCCTACAGATTGTTTTCATACAGCCACAAGCTAAGACTGGTTTGTACAAGCTTACACGGGGTTTCGCTGGGTGGTGCTGGTGCAGGGATACCCGTGAGTTTTCATACAGGCTGTTTCTTGGTCAGGGATGCGGGGTCCAAAGGTCTGATGCGAGCCAGAGGAGCTACTCCCACAGCTGCTAGCAGCAGGCCTTCGTCCCCAGCCCCGTGGGCTCGCCATGGGGCTGCTCATGACATGTTTTCCCCCAGAGTCCGAGAGAGAGAGAGAAAATAAAAGAACAACCAAGATGGGCTTCCCTGGTGGCGCAGTGGTTGAGAGTCCGCCTGCCGAGGCCCGTGAGCCATGGCCGCTGAGCCTGCGCATCTGGAGCCAATGGGAGAGGCCACAACAGTGAGAGGCCCGCGTACTGCAAAAAAAAAAAAAAAAAAGAACCACCAAGATGAGACCCACAGTGTCTTGTATAACCGAACCTTGCAAGTGACATACCATCACTTCTGCCATATGCTATGGGTCCCACAAATCAATCCTAGTGCAGTGTAGGAGGGCACTACACAGGGTGTTCTGTCAGTCAGGGTTCTTCAGGGAAATAGAAACAATAAGATGTGGAACATATACAGAAAAAGATTTATTATAAGGAATCGGCTCACGTGATTATGGAGGCTGGCAGGTCCAAGATCTCTAGAGGCTGTACCAGCTGACTAGGGACCCGGGAGAGCTGCTGTTGCAGTTCCAGGGTGAAGGCAGTCTGCTGGGGAATGATCTCTTGCCCAGGGGAGGTTGGGCTTTTTCTTCTATTTTTTTGTCCTTCAACTGATTAGATGAGGCCCATACATCATATAGAAAGCAATCTGCTTAACACAAAGTGCATCCTTTTTTTTTTTTTCTGCCACGCCGCTCGGCATGCAGAATCTTAGTCTCCCAAATAGGGATCAAACCCGCACCCCCTGCAGTGGAAGCACAGAGTCTTAACCAATGGACCACCAGGGAAGTCCCCAAAGTGCATCCATTTAAACATTAATTTCTTTTAGAAACACCCTCACAGAAACACCCAGAATAACGTTTGGCCAAATATCTGGGCACAGGGACTTAGAACTAGGTAGAGGCGATGGTTGCACAACTTTGGGAATGTAATGAATGCCACTGAATTGTTCACTTAAAAATGGTTGATAGTTGGGACTTCCCCGGTGGTCCAGTGGTAAAGAATCCACCTTCCAATGCAGGGGATGTGGGTTCGATCCCTGGGCGGGGAACTAAGATCCCACATGCCACGGGGCAACTAAGCCTGCATACCACAACTACTGAGCCCACATGCCTCAACTAGAGTGCCCGCCTGTCACAAACTACAGAGCCTACGCTCTCTGGAGCCTGCCGGCCACAACTAGAGAGAGAAAACCTGCACGCCACAACTAGAGAGAAGCCCACGTGCCACAAGGAAAGATCCCACGTGCCACAACTAAGACCCGACACAGCCAAAAATAAAAATAAAGTAAAAAAAAATTTTTTTTAATGTATGACTTTAAAAAAAATGGTTGATAGTTAATTGTACGTTATGTGAATTTTACCTCAGTTAAATACACTTGTCCCTCAATATCTGAGAGAAATTCGTTCCAGGACCTGCTGCCGGTACCAAAATTCAAGGACGCTCAAGTCCCTTATTTAAATGGCATAGTATTTGCACATAACCTACACGTATCCTCTCCTATACTTTAAATAATCCCTAGATTACTTATATTACCTGACACAATGTGAATGCTATGCAAGTAGTTGTAAATACAATGTAAATGTTATGTAAATAGTCGCCTGCCTTGGCGAACTCAAGTTTTGCGTTTTTGGAACTCTAGAATTTTTTTCCCCAAGTATTTTAGATCCCCACTTGGTTGTAAATAAGTACCTTAGTAAACATCCTGAAGGCTCAAGAAAATGTGCCTGTAGGTCTTATCCAGCCTTCTGGCCATGAGTTTGAATCCTTTTCTTTGGGCTTTAAAAAAAACAAAAAAAGACAATTACACAGAAAAGTACATACAAAAGAATTCCATTTACATGAAGTTCAAACCTAAGCAAAATGAAACAAGCTTTTTTTAAAAAGAACAGAATTTTAGTTTGTAAAACTATAAAGAAGAGATAAGGAACGATTTAGTCAAAATGCAGGGTGTGGCTGTTTATCTGTGAGAGTTGTGCCTTAAGGTGGGGATATTAGTAAGGAAGTACCAGCAGTTTCCAAGATACTAGTTCTTTTCCTTAGCCTGGGTTCTGAGATTAGTGGGTGCTTTTAATTTTAATTCTTTCAATGGGATGTTGAGTCTGCATTTAAGAGAATCAAACTCAGACTGTTTACAGTTGTATCCATAAGTCAGCACATACATGGTGCACTTCACATTTAAAAATAAATGTTTGCTGAATAAAAAAACCTACACATTTGGGTGTAGGGTGAAATGTCAGCAATAGGTGAATCTGAATAGAGGACGCGGGTCTTCTATACGCTATTCCGGTTCTTGCAACTTCTCTGTAAGTCTGAGATTATGTTCAAAGAAGTAAATGTAAAGAACAAAGACAGAAAAGGTGGTAGATTTCAAGAAGCTTCTATTTTCCTTCACTTCAAAAAATATGAGGTGGGGGCTTCCCTGGTGGCGCAGTGGTTGGGAGTCCGCCTGCCGATGCAGGGGACGCGGGTTCGTGCCCCGGTCCGGGAGGATCCCACATGCTGCGGAGCGTCTGGCCCGTGAGCCATGGCCGCTGAGCCTGTGCGTCCGGAGCCTGTGCTCCGCAGCGGGAGAGGCCACAACAGTGAGAGGCCCGCGTACTGCAAAAAAAAAAAAAAAAATGAGGTGACCAGATGCAAATTGATAAATTATCCCATAGTATAATGTGATTCCAGTTATTTGTCTCAGAGGGGTCTCTATTTCCTTCTCCCACTTTTGGAAAATCCACAAATATCCCAAGTGGGAAAGAGGGTGCAGAGTGAAGACCCCACTGGACCAAGGGTCATTCCCCCAAGACCAGAGGATCCCATCCCCAAGGCAGACATCTTGGGGCTTCCCTGAGTCCACTGGGCACAAAGTCAAGTAGTAAAGAAAAATTGTTCCTGATCCCTTTTCCTAGCACTTATCTCACTTTATAATTATACATTCATTAGTGTGATTATGTGATTAATATCTGTTTCCATCACCAGACTTTCAGCCAAGCAGGGGTCCCTATGCACTCTACTGTATGCCCAGCCCAAAGTGCCACTCAATAAATAATAGTGACAGCAAGACTGATGGAGTTATGACCTGTGCCAGACAGTCTTCCAGGGGCTTTGCAGAGATTATTGCAGCGTTCACTCCTCCCACACAGGGACTCTAGGAGGTAAGCGCTGCAATGAGCATGAGGAAACAGAGAGGGTAAGCAAGTTGTTCAAGCTATGAAAAGGGGGCCAGGGTTTCATACCAGACAGTCCGGGTCCAGAGCCCACATTCTTAACCACAGCCGGACACTTCTTCTGCCCCTTGAATCAGAAGTGAATGCACACCCCCAGGTCTCCGCTCAGTATCCTTAGCATGATGCCGAGTTCAGTGCATAAAGAAATAAAGAGGGGCTTCCCTGGTGGCGCAGTGGTTGAGAGTCCGCCTGCCGATGCAGGGGACACGGGTTCGTGCCCCGTTCCGGGAGGATCCCATATGCCGCGGAGCGGCTGGGCCCTTGAGCCATGGCCGCTGAGCCTGCGCGTCTGGAGCTTGTGCTCCGCAACGGGAGAGGCCACAGCAGTGAGAGGCCCACGTACCGAAAAAAAAAAAAGAGAAATAAAGAGAATGTCCTGCCAGAGTGCCCCACTGAATCTGAGATGGGGTGCAGCCTCAGCTAATCAAGAAAGGGTTACCCCACACCTCTTGGATGACAAATGATCTCCTCGTGGAGGAAGCTGCTTCCAACCCTGGGACAAGTCATAATTACATTATAAATGTTACAAGACTTATGCAGTATAATATGTTGTATAAATATCATGTTTTATATATATAAGTATTATATTTACATAACAGGTTATATTGTATAAATATCATGTTACATATATATTATATTTATATAATAAGTTATATAAATGTTACATATATATGTATTATATTATTTATATAATATGTTATATTGTATAAATATTATATTACATTGGTGTAATCCTATGAATGCTCTATTTATATAAGATGACAGAATATTAATATATTTTATATAAAGATTATAATATATGTTATAATTATATATGATTTTATAACATATAGTTGTATTTATAATTAAACATTTATGTGAATATATTAATATATTATAATATCCATAATATCAATATAATAATCTGTTTATTATGATGTAATCATGTATTATATATAATATTGGTATAATATTATATAGAATTTTATATTAAAATATAGTATATTCTGTTAGAATTTTATATTATAATATAAATCTTCTATTTTATTAAATATATTAATTTTACAATATTACATATATTAATTGAATTTATAGTAAATATTTAAAATTATATATATTTTATGTAATATATAATATATATAATTACACATGTAATTTATAATTAAATATAGAAGCATTTAAGAGAATCACACTCACAATATTTGCATTCATAAGATGGCACATATTCCATATTTTAAACATTTTTCAACGTTTAAGAGACTTTGGCCTTTGAGATCAGCTTCAGCAATTCCTATCTAATTGAAGAATTCATTCGAGTTGTGATTTTTGAGGTGAAATACATACACTGGTCTTCATGAGAGGAGGCTGGGCCCTTGGGCTGAAGGATTTCAACCCTTGACACCAGGTCTGCATGGCCTGGTCACTGTTAGTTGTGGTTGAACAGCTTCTACCAATATTCCGTTCATAATGATACGTATATTCTCTAAGGTGATGTACACTTCCTCTACAGCAAGTCCTGAGCCCTCCTAGGAATTTCCTTTCACTTCCATATTCCTACCGACAGTGTTGTCAAGGCGATCATGGCTGTTTCTAGCAGGCACCTCAAAACACCTCCAGCTTCTACCCATTCCCTAATTCCAAAGCCACTTCTACATTTTTAGGTACTTGTTGCAGCAGAACCCCACTTGCTAGTTAGTCCCCAGGGACTAACAGGTGTATCAGCTTGCTAGGGCTGCCCTAACGGAGTACCACAGACTGGGGGACTTAAACAACAGAAATGCACTGTCTCACGGTTCTGGAGGCTGGAAGTCCAAGATCACGGTGTCTGCAGGGCTGGTTCCTTCTGGGGGCTGCAAGGGAGAATCTGTTCTAGGCACCGCTCCTTGGCTTGCAGACGGTCATCTTCTCCCTGTGTCTCTTCACCTCATCTTCCCTCTGCATGTATCAGTGTCCTAATCTCTCCATATAAGTACACCAGTCCTATTGGATTAGGGCCCATCCCAATGATCTCATTCTCACTTGGTCACATCTGCAAAGACCCTACCTGCAAATGAAGTCAATTATGAGGTCCTGGTGGTTAGGACCCCAACAAATACTTTCAGGAGGGACCCCTTCAACCCATAACAGTGTTTGTGTTCCAAACTGTTGAGTTTTCTGTCACTCTCTATGGGTTCATTGACATGTGACTTTGGGGCTGACAAGTAGCATGTGGTGGGTTTCTGGAGAGCACAAGTGACCCCTTTTCTCTACCCTGGAGTGCACAAATCACATCACAACGGACTCCAAATCAAAGTTGTTAAATTTCCAAACCTTTAATCCCAAATCAGGCCACAGTGAGGTCAGACCCAGAGATTCTCTCCTCCCCCATTCCCCTGTTTCCCTGGAGGAAGTCTCTCCCACAAGCAAATACATCCAAATCTGTGGAACAAATAGATCCAACTCCCCCCCAAGACCCCCTGACCTCACCTCCCCCCACTCCCTAGTTATCCCATCAGGTCCCCACCAGCCTTCCCTGGGGATCCTCGTTTGCAAAAATCCTCTCCCCGTCCCACTCCTAAGCAACCCAAATTCAGCCCCCGAGAAAAACATATTTACAGAGAAAAAAAGATGAGGGCGTGAGGGGCAGTTCTGTGCAAACAGCATGGGCCCCTAGAGCAGGGAGAACACAGTTTCTCTAGGACATGGGACAAAAGATTCTGAGGGGCACAATGGAGAAAGGCGAAGGGTTTGGGAGTTGCTTAGAGAAAGCACAATGGTGACCCTAGGTGGCCCTGTGCCCCCACTTGGGACAGATGGAGCCCCAGGGCCAGGGAGGCAGGGTGAGCAGGAAAAAGAAGCCACTCCCCAGGATCAGGACCAAGCCGGCCCCCACGCCACAGCCCAGAGACCAGGAGTATTCATAGGTCAGGGCCGGGGACGGGGGAGGCTCAGGGCTAACTCTCTGCAGCAAGGCTTGCACGGAGTGGCGGAACACCTCCAGGCTGACCAGAAGCAGCAGGCCTGTGGGGAGAGGAGAACAGATGTGGCCCTCAGGCCCCTGGGGTCCCCAAAGGAGGTCTGAGCCTCTCCCCCAGTATACCCCATCACATGCTCACTCAGACAAGAAACCTGGGGGACTCCCTAGTGATAGGAACAGAGTAAAGGGACAAAGTAGGTGATTATACAGTTAATCCCACTAGGGGACTGTAAGTAAAGAAAAAAAAGCATGGGAGACCCCTGTAAGTTAATGATCGCTCAAGAAAGCAGGTTCGCTTAACCACAAAACCAAGCAGGCTCGCTTAGCAACACAACCATGCAACGGAAGCCTGAGACATGCCCCCAGACAATGAAACAATGGTGAAATAAGACCCACATCCTGCCCAGAGAGGCTTGATTCCTAAGGTAACACTCCTCTGCACACATTAGAAACAAAAATATAAGGAAAAGTTGACATTATGCTGAAAGCGGAGATGATTCATCATACTCTAGTATATGTTACCACCTTTTTGCTCATTTCCATTGGGCCATGACAGTCCCAGTTTGACCACCTAGGGACAAGAAAACCCTCCCGCCTGACTTGGAGGCGGAGCTGAGGATGGAAGCTTGACGTCTACTCAAGAATGAGGAAGGAGGTGGTCTTCTCCCCCTCCCCACTCTCCTTTGATTATAAAACTGTAGCCCACTAAGTTCTCGGTGTGGCACCCTCTAGCTCACCCGCTTGTAAGGCGCACGAGCATCTTATTCTAATAAATCACTTCTTATCTATCACTTGGCCTCTCGCTGAATTCTTTCTGTGCTGAGACATAAAGAACCGGAGCTCCTCGGAGACCCCCGAGATGCATTTCTGCAGTTTCACTAGCACCTCCTCAACCACTGCTTATTAAGCACCTACCCTATAGCAGGCACAATTTTAGACGCTGGAGAGAAAGAAAGAACAAGACACAAATTCATAGAGACAGAAAGTAGAAGGTGGGTGCGGGGGGTGGGGAAGAGCAATGGGGAGTTGGTGTTTCATGGGGGCGGAGTTTTAATTGGTGAAGATGCAAAAGTTCTGGCGATGGATGGCGGTGACGGCTGCACAACTGCGTGAATGGACTTAACGCCACAGACGTGGACACTTACAAATGGTTCAAATGGTAAGTTTTATGTTAATGTGTCTTTCACCACTTAAGAAAAGAACAAAGCAAACCAAGGAATCAAGAATCGCAAAAGTCAAATTAAGACTCCATTCAGACTTGAGTCAAGAGTGATGATGGAATCTGAGTTGAAACCGTAGAAGCAGAGAGCAGAATGGTGGCTGCCGGGGACTGAGCGGAGGGGGAAAATGGGGAGGTGCTGGTCAAAGGGCACAAACTTCCAGCCTGAAGAGGAATAAATTCTGGAGATCTAACGTACAGCATGGTGACTATAGTTAATAATACTGTGTCCATAAAATTTGCTAAGAGAGTAGATCTTAAATGTTCTCAAAAAAAAAAAAAAAATGTTCTCACTGCAAAAAACAAGTTACTATGTGAGGTGATGAATGTGTTAACTTGTTTGATTGTGTTGATCACCTCATGATGTATATCAAAATATATCAAGTTGTAGGGGACTTCCCGAGCGGTCTAGTGATTCGGACTCAGCACTTTCACTGCCGTGGCCCAGGTTCAATCCCTGGTCAGGGAACTGAGATCCTGCAAGCTGTATACCTTATATACAATTGTGTATACACACATATATACACACACACACAATTTATACTTGTCAATCATAGCCCAATAAAGTTGAAAAGAAAAGAGAGTGATGGTGGATTACAAAATGAAAAGAAAATCAGTCATGTCATGCAATTTGATTGAAGAAAAAAAAAGGAACAAGACAGACCAAAGAACCCTAACATGACAGAACCTATGTTCTACTTGGAGGAGACAAATGGTACACAAATAAACCAAGGCTGGCAAAACTCAAATGTCTCCAGTAGACAATGAGAAAGTCCAAACAAGCGAGCAGGCAGGTGCGGTGGGGACCATGACAAAGCACAGCCCAAACCCGGCTCCAGCCAACTGCAGCCCGTCAGCAACGGCGGCTTCGTAGACCAGATCTTCTGAGTTTTCAAGAACAGCTAGCATTTTTTTTAAACGATCATGATTTTTACGGGAATTCACCCAACCTTTAAATATTGGCTCAGAGAAATCTGTAGACGCTGCCCGCCAAACAAAGAACATTTATGGGCCGTCGCTGGCCTGCGGGCGACCAGGTTGTAACTGCCAAAGTAAACATGTGAGAAGACGGGATAATTTCAGACAGTGATGCACGCTAGGAAGGAGATAAAAACAGAGTGGTGGGAAGGGCCGTGACATCCAGGGGTGGGGCTGGGGCTTTACATGGTGTCATCAGAAAAGCCATTGGAGCTGAGACCCAAATGGACGAAAAGAAGCCAGCCATGCACAAAACAGCAATGGCTATTCTGGGCAGAAGGAATGGCTGGTGCAAAGGCTTTGCGGTAGGGTGGAGTAGAGTGTGTTAGAGGGAAAAAAAGAAAAGTCAGTGCGGCGGAGCAAAGAGGATGGGGGAGGGGAGGGGGGTGGTGGGCAGCGGAAGTACAGAGGTGGGCGGAGTAAGATCACGTAGGACCCTCCAATGGTCATGCATGGCTCGTGCATCCTGGCTGCCTCCCCTCTCAGACCCCAGAGTCTGACTTCAACTTTGATCTCTGACCTTCCTTCCTCCCTACACTCCCAGTTTCCCCATGGTTTTGTTTTTTAACTTTTTTTAAAAAATTAATTTATTTCATTTTATTTATTTTTTATTTTTGGCTGTGTTGGGTCTTCGTTGTTGCGTGCGGGCTTTCTCTAGTTGCGGTGAGCCGGGGCTATCTTCGTTACAGTGCGCGGGCTTCTCATTGTGGTGGCTTCTCTTGTTGCGGAGCACGGGCTCTAGGCGTGCAGGCTTCGGTAGTTGTGGCACCCGGGCTTCAGTAGTTGTGGCTTGCAGGCTCAGTAGTTGTGGCTTGCAGGCTTAGTTGCTCTGAGGCATGTAGGATCTTCCCGGACCAGGGATTGAACCTGTGTCCCCTGCATTGGCAGGCGGATTCTTAACCACTGTGCCACCGGGGAAGCCCTCCCCCATGGTTTTAAGTCAGGGGCCTGGAGAATACAGCCTGGAGTCTGCGTAACATGGCTCAGTGGTCCCTTTGTGATCCTTTCTTGACCTCATGCAGGTCAGCATCAGAGCACTGGAGGTGGAAAAGCATCTGTACGAGGGAGCGACACCATCCAGTCCCCTTCATTCCACTGCTAATTCATGCATTCTCTCATTCAGTCAATAGATCTTAATTGAACTCTCATTATAAAATATATATAAAATACAAGAACAAAACTAGGGACTTCCCTGGCAGTCCAGTGGTTAAGACTCCGTGCTCCCAATGCAGGGGGCACGGGTTCGATCCCTGATCGGGGAACTAAGATCCTGCATGCCTCATAGCACGATCCAGAAAAAAAAAAAAACCTAATGAAGGGGCTGTCCTCCTGGAAATTCACCCCAAAAGGGGAGATGGACAAAAATCAGGTGAATGTATTGATGTGGGTTGAACTGCATCCCCACAAAAGTTCTCACATTGGGGTCCTGATCCCCAGGGCCTTGGAATATGACTATATTTGGAGTTAGGGTCTTTAAAGAGGTAATTCACTTAAAATGAGGTCACTAGGGTGGGCCCTGATCCAGTATGTCCGGTGCCCTTATAAGAAGAGGAGATTAGGACACAGACAAGCATGGGGAAGGACCACGTGAGGACACTGGGAGAAGACAGCCATCTACATGCCAAGGAGATTGGCCTCAGAAGAAACCGAACCTGCTGACATGTTGATCTCAGACTTCCAGCCTCCAGAACTGTGAGAAACTACATTTCTGGTGTGTAAGGCACCCTGTCTGCGGTACTTTGTTATGGCAGCCCTAGCAAACAAAGGCATACATACATGCATAATTTCAGGTAGTGATCAATTCTACGAAGAAAAATAAGGCAAGGTAGGGACACAGCAGGGAAGGGGGCTACTTTAGACAAGGTGGCCAACAATGGTCTTTCTGAGGCAGTGACATATGATCAGCGGCTGAAATGATCTGCAGAAATGAGACATAGGAAGAGCTGGCGGAAGAGCATTCCAGGCTGAGGGGACAGCAGTGCAGAATGCTCTGAGGAGGGAATGAACTTGGAGGGTCTGAGAACAGCAAAGAGGTTGATATGGACAGAACAGAGAGAACAAATGGTAAGAGGTGAAGTCTCACGTAGGAGCCAGACCACATCAGGAGCCAGACCACATAAGACCTCGGAGGCCCGTTATTCTAGAGGTAGAAATTCATCCGTGGCTTTCGATCTAGGTAGGAACCACAATACGATTTATGGTTTTAAAATGTCACTAACTCCAGGGCTTCCCTGGTGGCGCAGTGGCTGAGAGTCCGCCTGCCGATGCAGGGGACGCCGGTTCGTGACCTGGTCTGGGAAGATCCCACATGCCGCGGAGCGGCTGGGCCCGTGAGCCATGGCCGCTGAGCCTGCGCGTCCGGAGCCTGTGCTCCGCAACGGGAGAGGCCGCAACAGTGAGAGGTCCGCGTACCGCAAAAAAAAAAAAAAAAAAGTCACTAACTCCAAAACAAGAGGCAGGTAGGATTTGACCATGGGTTGTAGTTTGTGGAGCTCTGGCCTTGACACACTAGCTTTGCAACAAGAATCTAACCAAATGCTCCCACATCTCACCTCTTCCACTAGACCTTATGAATGGGTATTATTATTATTATCCCCACTTTACAGATGGGAAAATTGAAGCCTAGAAAAGAGCCATGTGGGTTTGAGCCCAGACAGGTCTACTCCAGGACTCTTCTCTTAGGCACATCACTTTACCTTCTCCCTGATCGAACCTGACTTCCCTCGAATGACCTAGAAGGGCCCACGTGACCTGGCCCCTGCCTGTTTCTTCAGCCTCCTCTCAAGCTGCCCCTCCCATCCTACAGCAGTATGGAGTAGGACTTCTTTCAGGACTTTACTTTTGTTTTATTTTTATTTTTTGGCGGTACCGCGTGGCACGCGGGATCTTAGTCACCCGGAGCAGGGACTGAACCCGAGCCTCCTGCAGGGGAAGCGCGGCGGCCTAACCACTGGAGTGCCAGGGAAGTCCCATTCAGGACTTTAAATGCACCAAATTTGTTCAAGCCTGGAGACCTTTGTGCTGCTTGGAATAACTGTCTGCTTACCCCTCCCTGAGCCCACCTTACACATCCTCATTCTCTACAGAATTCCTTACTTGAATTACACTTCTTCTGAGAAGGCTTCCCTGACCACCACCAGTCAAGTCTCTGTTGGGTCTCCCTGTTATACATTTTCGTTAGACTCTTTACTTTTCATTTATAGCATTTACCACAATTGGTAATTGTTAACATATATTAATTCATAGGAGCATTATTTATTTGCCTAATTTCTATCTCCTCCCTGGGCTGGAATTTGGGACTCCAACCCAGATCTGTTGATTCCCTGTTGATTTCTTGGTTTGTCTTTTAAACCAGTATCCTCCTTACTGTCCATGCTCCAGGCTCACTGGCGTTCTTTCAGGACTCGAAATCCACCGAGCTCTTTCTAGCTTGGTTACCCATACTTGGATGTTTTAAGTGTCATCTCCTCAGAGGGCCTTTCTCTAATTCTGCTTTAAATGAAGTGCCCTCGTTACGCATCCTCACAGA
The DNA here is from genome assembly GCF_011762595.2 of Tursiops truncatus. Lineage (NCBI taxonomy): Eukaryota > Metazoa > Chordata > Mammalia > Artiodactyla > Delphinidae > Tursiops > Tursiops truncatus. The sequence continues at coordinate 54,419,573 of NC_047052.1, read as the reverse complement.
ACTCTACTTTTCCTTCATAGCACTTCCTGCAGTTCGTAATTGTGGGATGATTCGTATCATTTCTCTGTCCTTAACCAGATGATAATCTCGTTAAGGGCAGACACCTTTCTAATGAATAAATGAAAGACAGGGAATGACTGAATTTCCCCCTTCGTTTAGGAAGCTCTCTAAGGCACAAAACAATAATAAGAATGTGATTACTAATAATTTCTATGCGAGTGTGCTCTTGAACATTCATATCTCCCTGTCTCCTTTATTTTTGTTTTCGTTTTGGCCGCGCGGAGCTTGTAGGATCTTAGTTCCCCAGCCGGGGACTGAACCCATGCCCTCTGCATTGAACCCATGCCCTCTGCAGTGAAAACGCAGAGTCCTGACCACTGGACCACCAGGGACCTCCCTTGACTCATCTTGCACCGAGCCCCTACCTCATCTGTTAACTAAGGTTACCATGTACCTTTGCGCAAACTTTGCCCTGCCCTATGCTCTGATCTCCATTCTGTTCATTCGTCTTCTTTTAAACTTGCCAAGTCTTTCACAGACTACATATATGCTATTCCATCACCACTATTGCCATATCAAGGGCATCACCATCATTACCACCACCACAACAAACATCACCAACATGGCCACCACTACCGTCAACTCCACAGTCTGACTGGATAATTTCTGTTCCTCCTTCGATGGTCAGCTTAAATATCACTTTCTCAGGACGTTTCTCTGACAAGCCCCCCCACCCCAGTGTGTACCCCTTATATGCTTTATCGTAACTCTCATCACAATTATAGTTGGATCATTGTATGTGTAATTGTTGGGTACTGTCTACCTCTGTCAGAATCTAGGCTCTATGAGGGCAGACACAGTGTCTGTCTTATTAATCTTATGTCTCCAGCCCTTAGCTCAGTGCCTGGAACATAGTAGGTGCTCAGTAGATACACAAAAGATAAATAAATGAAGCTTATATAGTTTATGACTTATCTATCCACCTTAGAAAACATTTGATCCAATGAGGGCTACATCTCACAAGATGCAGAATTCTTTTGGACCCCCAACTCCAAAAATGCGACAGTTCTTGCAGACTCCAGGTCCAAATCTAAAAGAGTGTTTGGAGAACCTTCAATTCCCAGCCAACAACGGCGCTTGGACCATCCTCATATTCGAGCCTACTATAGGTCTTGTGCTTCCCAGCATGCAATGGTACTTAAGAGACCTTCCTCAACCTGACAGCATACAACAGTGCATGGGGACCTCCCTCAACGTCCCAGCTGGCAACAGCACTTGGGGACCCTAGATTCCAATCTAAAGAAGTCTTTGGAGACTCCCCAGTTCCCAGTCAACAACAGAACTTAGAACTCTCCCATCTTTGAGACTTCTATAGCCTTTGAGCTTCCGCCAATTCCCAGCACACAACAGTGCTTGGAGACCCAACCTCCCAGCCTACAGCGGGGCTTGGAGACTTCCCTCGACCTCCCAGCATGCAACAGTGCTTGGAAACCCAACTTCCCAGCATGCAACAGTGCTTGGAGACCTGACCTCCCAACATGCATTGGTGTTTGGAGACCCGACCTCCCAGCATGCAATGTTCTCAGTCTGCAGGCTCTCAACCCTCACCTGAGAGGCCAAAGCAGATGGCTGCAACCCGGAGCAGGAACTCTGCCCCTTTGCTGAGCACCATGATGACACAGAGGCACCCCAGGGCCATGACTGCCATGCCTAGCACTGCTATCACCGCAGCTGCCATATTTACCTCTGTGAGGAGGGGAAGGGGAAGTAGAGAATACAGGATGTAGGGAGTAGAGAGAACTCCCATATAGGGACCCAGAAGATCCAGGACTAGAGAAGAATTTTCAAGTAGAAGATCATCCAGTTCAATGTTTTACTTATACTGTTGAAGGAAGAACTAAGATTCAGAAAGGGTCAGTTAATTGCTTAAGGTCACAGAGCAAAGAAAGGACACAGCCAGGATTAGAAGGAGATGGGAACTACCAAGTATTACTTACGATCTGGTCACCATTTGTTTTCCGGTGAGGAAACTGAGGCAGTGGGGTGTGTGGGAGACAACAGAGAAGGTGGTACATTACAGCGGAACGATCCAAGTCAGAACTCTCCCCACCTACTTCCTGGCTGGAAGATTCTGGTAGAGTCACTGAACCTCTCTGAACCTCAGTTTCCTCCTCCGGAAAATCAAGATCAAAATCTCTACGTGACTGCTGTGAGGATTAGAAATCACATATGTAATGTCCCCAGTGCACCACCGGGCACACAGCACTTGTTCCATATGTGTGCCCTGTGATTATTTTGCTATCCTAGGGGAGCACAGCGACTTGCCCAAGCTCGCTTAGCACCAAGGTAAGAAAGAAAGGAGTACAGAGGGTAAGCAGGTCCTCCATGAAGAGTCCTCCACTGTTTATGAAGGACCTACTATGTGCCAGGCACCATACTGCATGTTTTAGCTGCATCATTTCATTAACTCCTTACAAAGACCAGATAAGGTTCATGACATACCACAGTTCTTTTACTAGTGGGAATATTGACATACTGACCGCAATTCCTTTACTGGTGGGGATACTGACATACTGGGGTGATGGAGAGACCGTGGTTAGAGTAGAAAGGGTAAAGCCTTAAAAGTTTTATTGTCCAGAATGGTAGACACTAGCCACGGAGGGTCTTTTAATTTTAAATGGATTTAAATTGAACAAAATTTAAAACTCAGTGTCTTAGTTGCACCGGCCACGTGTGGCCAGTGGCTACCATACAGGTCAGTGCAGATACAGAACATTCCCAATCTCATGGAATATTTTATTGAAGAGCACTGCTTTACATTTGGAATTATTTGGGTTCGAATCCTGCCTCTGCCTCTGCCACTTCCTGGGGAAATAAATTAAACCATTTATGGACTTGTGTTTTCTCATCTGGAAGATTCAGATAGAGCCCCTGCCCTGCAGGGTCATGGCAAGGACTGGAACTCTTATAAATGAAACACCCAGCGCTGTGTTTAGCATGTGGGAGATGCACACTTGTGAGATGTTAATGTACTATCCACAGAGAGGGGCTGGGACTTGCCCAAAGTAACACGGCATGTGGCAAAAGCAGAGCTGAGGGGGGAATGTTGGACACAGGGCTCTGGAGAACCACCTCTCCCCAAAGATGAGACCTCGCCGGGATTTAGGAGCTTGTGCTCATCCTGCGGCAAAGCAGAGAAGAGTACAATGCTATCAAGAAGCCCCCTGGGATTAACGGATACAAACTACTCTACATGAAATAGATAAGCAACAAGGAATTACTGTATAGCGCAGGGAATTACAATCAATACCTTTTAATAAACTATAAGGGAATATAATCTGAAAAACATAACAATCACTTTGCTGTACACCTGAAACTAACACAATATTGGAAATAACTATACTTCAATTTACAAAAAAGAAAAAGAAAGAAAAGGAATCCTTTAGCGTGGTCAGCATATCCCCTCCACCGGGCAAAAAGTTCTTACCTTTCTTTGTGGTTCTCTGGAAGATGTGAGCATCCTCTCCCGTGGTGAAGAATTTAAAATAAGTGCAGTTTGCTTCTGTGGCAGCAGGAGAGAGAAAAAGAGAGGTAATGACACGGAGGTCCCTAGTGTAAGCTCAGGGCTGGGCATTTAACATAGCTCACAATAACCTAGAAATATGAAATTAACATCCCTGATAGAGAGAACTCATGCTCAGAGAAGTGAAACCACCTGCTATCACAGGAGCTGGGATTCCAATCCAGAGCTTTGAGGTCCAGATCTGCGGCCTTGAGTGGGCTATTGACCTCTCTGAGCTTCCAATTCTTCCTGTATAAAGTGAGTTAATAGTCTGTTTCCTGGCTCTGTCATATGAGTTTGTGTAGGGTCCAGTGAGAATAGAAATGAATGGACTTCCCTGGTGGCGCAGTGGTTGAGAGTCTGCCCGCCGAGTCAGGGGACACGGGTTCGTGCCCTGGTCCGGGAGGATCCCACAGGCCACGGAGCGGCTGGGCCCATGGCCACTGAGCCTGCGCGTCCGGAACCTGTGCTCCGCGACGGGAGAGGCCACAAAATTAAAAAAAAGAAAGAAATGGATAATCACTTTATTTAACAAAGCACCCCAAGATCCAGGCAGAAGACTCAGAAGAGATTCTTTTTTTTTTTTTTTTTTTTTGGTACGCAGGCCTCTCACTGCTGTGGCCTCTCCCGTCGCGGAGCACAGGTTCCGGACGCGCAGGCTCAGCGGCCATGGCTCACGGGCCCAGCCGCTCCGCGGCATGTGGGATCTTCCCGGACCGGGGCACGAACCTGTGTCCCCTGCATCGGCAGGTGTACTCCCAACCACTGCGCCACCAGGGAAGCCCTCAGAAGAGATTCTTATCTCAGAAAGGATTCATGTCTAGACTACACAAAGAACTCTTCCAGATCAGCAAGAGAAGAGAGATAACCCAACTGAAAACTGGGCAAAGGATATGAATAGTCAATTCATAGAAGAGGAAGCGTGGATTACTCACAAGTACATGAAGAGATGCTCCACCTCAGCAGGGATCACAGAAATGCAACTTACATCAGCAGGACATGGCACTTTAGATCAGTTAGATGGGCAAATATTCAAAGGATAATATCAAGCATTGGAAGGATAAGAGGAAACAGCTGGGGGTGTAAATGGGTACTAGCCTTTTTGGAAAGCACTCTGACATACTTTATGAAGTGAAAGATGTTTATCCCTATAACCCAACAGTTTCACTTCTGGGTATACATTCAGAAAAAAACCACGTGCAGGAACATATATGGGTTGCATCATGTTCATTGCTACACTGTTTATAATAATAAGGAGGCGGGGGGACGTCCCTGGGGGTCCAGTGGTTAGGACCCTGCGCTTCCACTGCAGTGGGCTTGGGCTCGATCCCTGGTCCGGGAACTAAGATCCCGAATGCCACACGGCACAGCCAAAAAGAAAGAAATAAATAAACAGGGAGTTGGAATCAACCTAGGTGCCCATCGCTATTGGAATAGACAAGTAAATGTGATGGGCAAGTCTCTGCAGCACCTAGTAGCCACAAACTAGACTGACAGAAAGCAGCACGGGAAGATCTGAGAAACAGTGTTGAGGAAAAACATCAAAAATAGGAAAAAATCTATAGCACGATATCATTTATGGAAATTAAAATACATACATATATTAAAAACACTATTTTTCTAGGTTAAAATACATATCCATGGATGCATATCAAATGCATTAAAGAGATGAGTTAGGAAAGAATGGAAAAAAGAATAAGAATGTAAAATAAAGCACATGAAGGATCTTGCAAAGGCTGGGAATGATTTTGTGGCATAAACTGAAAAGGATGATTCATCCAAATTTGTGTACTTGAAGTTCAAGAAAGCCCACGCTTAAAAAAAAAAAAAAAAAAAAAAGGTGCTTTCTAAATTGCATTTTAAGACCAGAACTTCCACAGAATTCACCTACTCCAACTTTCTCATTCCACAGATGGGGAAACTGAGGAGAGAACAGAGGGAAAGGGAGGAGAGAGGTCGAGAATAAGAGGGGTATTAAGAAATAGGAGACAGGTCAGGTGGTCTGGGGAAGTGGAAAGGAACGTTCCGAATTGAAGGGGGATGCTGAGGGATAAGGGATAAACTCCAGAGACAGGTGAGGTGGTGTGGGACACTCCACCTGGTACTGTCAAGGAAAGAAAAGGGCATGAGATGTCCCGGCAGGAGCAGTGGGAAATGTGAGTCCTGACCCCGCAGCAGCAGAAAGTAAAGGATGCTTTTGTGCAGCAGAACAAACGGCGAGGATGCTATCTATCTGCCACAAGTCGGTGGGGGGAAAGCGGTCTTCCTCTACAAGGGAAATGGGAAGTCTCAACTAGAGAATAAGAAGGTGTGATACATCTTTCTGAGAGAGTATGGGGTGTCTGGCATCCCATTTTGGCTACTAATGATTTAGGGCATCTTGTCTCTGATCCCAGAGGATATGGCATATCCCATTTGGAAAAGAGGAGGATATGGGTCACCCCCCTTTGGGATGTCCTTTGATGGGCCATGGGATGTGTGGGATATTTCTGAAATCTTGCCATTTGGGAGATGTCCTCTGAAGGGTCAGGATTGTGGGATGATGGTGATGGTCCTTTAAGGAGGCTGAAGCTCTTTCTGACCATTAGGGAGACATCAAGGGACGTGAGGGACCCCATATCATGCAGTCAGGTGGGGCGGGACAGCCCCCCCAGTGCAGTGAGAACCTTTGGGACATATTTAGGGACTAGTGAGATGCAATACAGTGTCGCTGTTAAGAACAGAGATGACCAGGAACCCTCCTACACTGTTGGTGGGAATGTAAATTGGTGCAGCCACTACGAAGAACAGTATGGAGGTTCCTTAAAAAACTAAAAATAGAACTACCATATGACCCAGTCATCCCACTCCTGGGCATATATCCAGAGAAAACCATAATTCAAAAAGATACATGCACCCCAATGTTCGTTGCAGCACTGTTTACAATCGTCAGGACACGAAAGCAACCTAAATGTCTGTCAACAGAGGAATGGATAAAGAAGATGTGGTACATATATACAGTGGAATATTACTCAGCCATAAAAAAGAACAAAATAATGCCATTTGCAGCAACATGGATGGACCTAGAGACTGCCATACTGAGTGAAATAAGTCAAACACAGAAAGACAAATATCATATGATATAGCTTATATGTGGAATCTAAAAAAAGGGTACAAATGAACTTATTTACAAAACAGAAGTAGAGTCACAGATGTAGAAAAATAACTTATGGTAACCAGGGGATGGGGGGTAGGGATAAACTGGGATATACACACTACTATATATAAGACAAATAAATAATAAGAACCTACTGTATAGCACAGGGAACTCTACTCAATACTCTGTAATGGCCTATATGGGAAAAGAATCTAAAAAAAGTGGATATATGTATATGTATAACTGGTTCACTTTGCTGTACACCTGAAACTAACACAACATTGTAAATCAACTATACTCCAATACATTTTTAAAAATTTTTTAAATTTAAAAGAAAAAGAAAGAACAGAGATGACCAGGGTCCAAACCCCATGTGACTAGCCTGGGTGCATGGACTGTGACATTTGTATTTCTTGCTCCTCATTTTGGGGACGATAATAACTACTCATAGGGTTGCTATGAGGATTGATGAGTTCATGCAAGTGAAATACTTAGAACAGAGCCGGGCACTACCTTAGCATCTAATATTTTTTATTGCCAGAGTATCCCACTTGTCAAAAATTGGGGAACTTCCTGCTTGAGGCTCTGAGGGGTGCGAATTAGCCGGTCTGCACGCTGACTGGGTGGTACCTCAGATAACAAGGGTGCTTTGCATCCCACTTTGCTATCAAAGGCTTGCAACATCCTTATTTGGACCCTAGGGATGTAACAGATCACATCTGGAAAAGCGAAGGAGGAGGGAAATCCCATCTGGAGCCCAGAGGGGTAGATCTTCTTTGAGGGGTACTGAGATTATAGGACATCCTTTGGAGAGGAAAGAGTGTTGCAGATGCCATACGGGTGACCAAGCATGCGACATCCTAAATGGGCTCTGAGTCAGATAGTTTCCTTGGGTCAGTAGAGGGAGTGAGATCCCATTCCTGTCCCCTAGGCATATAGGATGTCTCTCTGGTATAAGTTTAGGGCATGGCGTGGCCTGTCTGGGAGAGTGAGAGGTACGGGATAGCTCTCTGGCATGGGTAGGGGTGAAACAGCCACTCTGTAGGGAAGTGACGGGTGTCGGGGTGCCTGGAAGAGAAAATGAGAAGGGCTGGAGTGTCCAGTTGGGGAATTTGAGGTGAAATGGGTAGGAAAGGAAGCCGATTTTCCAGGAAGAACAAGGTCTGCCCTGGGATGTTGGGAGGTCTTTGGTGAGAGCTGTTTGGTGGAATCGGCAGGAGGGAACAGCGTACTCTGGGGTGGGCATCAAGGTGGTCTTTCTCCCCAGGGCCCACAGGATGGGGGTACAGGCTGTCTCAGGGGCACGAGCGTTTCTGGGAGACAAAGGCTGTCTGAGGGCACCGGCTGCGTACGGAGTCATCGGCTGGGTCTGGGGGCACAGGCTGTGTGCAGAGGCACAAGGCTTCTCTAGGAACATGGGCTTGCTGGGGGTACAGGCTGGTCTGGGGACACAGAAATGTCTGGGATCACACGCTGTGCTGGGAGCATAGGAGCTCTGGAGGTCACAGGGCAGTCTGAGGGCACTGGCTGGTCTAGGAGCACAGACGGGTTTCGGGGAACAGGCTGCTCTGGGGGCAGAGGCTGGTCTAGAGCTACAGACTGGCCTGGGGGTGCAGGCTAGTTTGGGGGTACAGACTCCCTCTCTGCACAGTTTGTGCCTGGGGCAGAGGCTGTCCCCGGAGCACAGGTTGATGTGGGTAGGGGCGCATCTGAGGGTGCAAGCTCTCTCTCCTCGGGGCTCGGGCACGGGTTTCTCAGACACGGGATACAAGCCCTGCGCGGGGGCGGCGGCCTCTCACCTCCGGGCAGCTCCGCTGGGCCGCAGGTGTCTCTGCCGGCGGGCACGTCCGCCTGCCACAGTCGCTTGGTGCACATCTTCCAGAGCCCCAGGTGGGCAGCATCACAGACGGCACTGCCGTTGTCCCTGTAGGTGTTGAGTTCCACCCAGAACTCGGTGCCCACGGCCAGCACTGCCAGCGTGGCACCCACGGAGGTCAGCAGCAGTGCCAGCTTAATCTTCCCCTCGTGCTCAGGGGTCATCCTGGCCTTGCGCGCCCCGTGAGCTCGCCGCCGGCGGTCCTCCTCGTGCATGAAGAAGTTGGACCACATCATCATCCTCGTCGCGGGCGATAGGGCCCAGGTGCGAAAGAGGCAGAGCTGAGGCGGGCTCCTGAGGGGTGGGAGTGGGGAGGGAAGCGCCTGGGGTCTTGAAGCAGGTGAGGGGCTCAGTTTCCACTGGTCTGTGAAATGGGAAGATCTGAATCCTCCCTGGAACCTCAAATGAGGAAATCGAGGTCACTTCTGGGACCTAGATCCTCTGCTGGGAACCCTCTGAGGTTCAGAGAAGAGCCTGGGGTACCCACAGAAGCTCAGCAAAGAAGATGAGACTAGAGATGAAGCTAGGTTCCCCCAGCCTCACGGCTAGAACCTGGGCACCCAGGAGGGGAGCCTGAGAGCTCCAGAAGCAGGAGAACTGAGTGTCAGCTGAAGCTCTGAGGGGCTGCTCTGGGGTCCCCACTGGAGGGAATCACCAAAGGGAAGCTGTGTTTCCTTGGGGGGAGGGAATCCGAGCTTCCCACTAGGGCTCAAAGTTTAGGATACACAGGAAGGGGAGCTGAGGTCCTCTCTGTGTTTGAGAGGAGATGCTTCCTGGCTTCTTTGGGGCTCAGAGTCTGGTGAAGGAGAAGTTGGGTCTGCCCTGGGGTTCAGAAGAGGAAAAATTGGGGTGCAGGGAGTTCAGAAGGGGAGGTCAGAATTACTTCGGAGTCTCAGAGAGGCAGTAGGATTCCCCCAACTTTCACAGGGGGGACCAGCAGAGTCCTGGCTGGGGTTCAGAGACAGGAGGCTGGGGACCTGCTGGAATTCAGGAAGAGGGGAGGGGGGTCTCCCTGGCCATTCAGAGAAAAGACCAGAGAAGGTCTGCCCTAGGGGCTGAGAGAAAGGGGCTGAGGGACACCCCCAAGGCTCAGGAGGGGGACCGGGGGTCCCTGCTGGGGCTCAGATGAAGGTGCTGTGGTCCGCAATGCGGCTCAGGAAATGGGGACCAAGTCCCCTCACGCGGCTCAAAGGACAACTGGGACCCGGAAGGGACTCGGTGTCCCTTTGGGATCACTCGGCTCCCCTCCCCCGGGCTCCCAGGGCCGGCCGGGTCGGGACGGCTCCAGGCTCAGCTCCAGGCCAGGCGCCTCCCTCAGGCCTCCCACCCCCGTCTCCTGGGTAGGGACCCCTCTCGCTCTCCTGCCTCTGCGCGGCGCCGACCCCAGCTCCGCGATGCCTCCGAGCCGTCGGTTCTGCACGCCACTGCCCGCTCCGCCCGCCGGCCCGGCAGCTCCGCTCACTCCCAGCCTCGCCCCCATCCGCCCACCCCCTTCACCATCGCCGGCTATTTCGGGCTCGACCCGTAAATAACACCCGCACCTGTTGCCGCCGCCTGTTGCCATAGGGATCCCGGGTATTTTAAGGGAACGAGGGGCAGGGAGAAGGACGTCTGCCCTGGGAGGAGGGGCTGGGGGCCAGGTCCTGACCCGCTGGAGACCGAAAGGACTTTTACTTCCTTAAGGGGCAAGGGCGGGAGCTGAGGGTCCCATCTCCCAGCTGGCGGGAGAGGGGGCAGGGCGGGGAACCAGGAGTTTTGGTCCGGAGCAGGCCTGGCTGGGAACCCGAACTGCTCGGTCCAGGGGAAGAGGGGCGGGGAGGCAGGACTCCTGGGTATGAGGGAGGAGAAAGCTGGGGCCGGGGGTCTTGGGTCCCTGAAAGAGAAGAAACTGGGGACTTTAACTCGTGAGACGGGAGGGAGGGGGCTGGAGGCCTGGACCCCTGGGTCTGAGGGGGGAGGGGCTGGGGGCCTGGACCCCTGGGTCTGAGGGAGGAGGTGCTGGGGGCCTGGACGCCTAGTCTGAGGAGGAGAAGACTGGGGCCCAAATCCCTTGCATCTTGAAGGATGGTAAGGGAGAGTCCCGGGCTGGGGTCCTCAGCTCCCCAGGAGGTGGAAAGGGCAGGCCTCAGGGAGAAGCTGGTGTCAGGGGCGTGGGAACCAGAGCCACAGTCCTCTTCATCGAGTTTATTAGACGGGGCACCCCCGGGGGACCTTCCATGCAGTTTCAGCTCCCCCAGGGACAGGGACGGGGACAGCCGTGTGGAATGGCAGCAGGGCCTGATCTTTACCCCTTCACTCCCTCCCGCAGCCCCTCTGCGATGGCCCAGGGGGGACCCACCTTTCACCAACTCCTCTGCCCATGGTTGACGGCTCCAGCCGGCCCGGTGCATCCTAACCTTCTCTGTCCACCGGGCGCCCTGTGCTGCTTCCGTTGGAGCGTGCATGGCCCTGGGATGTGATTGCGATTGTGTACAGCTGTGTCTGGCTCTCCCATAAGCCTCTGGCAGGGCTCGGGTGCAAGAGAACCATCTCATTGGCCTCAGCACCACCCAGCCCAAAATGTTACACAGGAGGCCTTAGGAAGTGTGCATGGGTGATCTGCGTGAATGAACGAATGAGCAAATGGATGGACGGATGAAGGGAGATGGTGACACACAGACATCGCCTCCCGAGCTAGGGAAGGGCCCCCCTTCAGAGCACACCTCCCTCTGCACTCCGATTGGCCGCGCTGCCTGTCTTCAGATCTGAGTTCCCAGCTCTGAGATTGCAAGGCCTGGTGCCTGGAAGGCCTCAGGGACTGTTTCTTAAATGAATGAGTGACACCTGTTCTTTCCTTCACCTCACCGGGTATTCCCAGGCCTTGGCAGGACTCAGAGGGGAATCAGAGAAAGTGCCTGGTGCTGGCAGCAACGTGAGATGGGAGTTGGGCTGGGTGACATCCACCAGCGTCTCCATTCTGAGAAATCAGACACCTTCCTGCAGTGCCTCTGCCCTGCCTCCTGAATCCATCTTCCCCTCCCGGCCCTGGGCCTCCCCATCCTTCTCAATCTTGCCTGCTGTAATGGCTCTCTCCTTTCGGGAGTTATTTTTCTTTCTTGCATCTCCCTGTCTGCCAGCCTTCCTTTCTCTCCTTTCACAGAAAGGGTATGAACTTTCTTTGGTGGCAAAGTTCTTGTCACTTTCATACCAAAAGGATGGCTTGGCCTCCCTTTCCCTCCACCTCCCCTCCCACAATCTCTGCCTTCCACTCACTCAGGCAAAACTCCAGTCCCTACCACTGCACGGCGATGACCTCGAGTCAGGGTCATGTTATCTTTGCTCCACGGATCCTTTTCTGGTTCTCAGCACTGGTCTCTGCCTACTTCATGGTCACTCCTTGCCCCCTCAACTACATCTTCCTCCCCGCCCCCCACCAGGCAGATGGCCCCGAGTCTCTGGCCGGGTTCTTTCTCTGTCATCCACACTCATCTCCTAGGTCACCTCATCCAGTCCTGAGGCTTTAAATACGCTGTCTCCTATATGCGGACATTTCCAAAACTTATATTTCCAAGCATGACCTCTCCCCCAGGCTCCAGTCTCACATATCCAACTGGCTACCTGATACCCCAGCTTGGATTTCTCACAGGCCTCTCTTAACTTGTCATGGCCCGAGGAGGATGCTTGACCCCTCCCACCTGATCCCTTCCCCCAGTGACCCCTTTCCAGGCAACACATAGCAGCACCACCCAACTTCACACAGTTAAAAGAGTTTTTCTCTTCTCTCTCCTCGGTTTTTCTTTCCCTCCTCTGTTACATCCAGTTCGCCACCACCATGGGCTTTGCCTCCAAAATCCCATTTCCTGTTCTTCCATTTTTCTCCACCCTCACCAGTTCCACATTGGTCCAGGCCACCATCAGCCTCAACTAGCCAAGGACGACAGCCTCTTAATTCCTTATTTCCACCTTCACTCCTAAATCTATTCTCAGCACAGCGACGCGGTTCTGTTATTTTGTTTTGTTTTTATAAATGAAAACAGGAGCATGTCATTCCTATGCCCATCCCACGGGGTCTAGAATAAAATTCCGATTTCTTCCCAGGGCTACAAGCCCCCGCATGACAGGCCCCCGGCGCACGCTTCTGACCTCACCCCAATTTTCTCATCCTTGTTCATCTGCTCGCCATGGGGCCTCCTCAAAAATCGGCGACTCCTCAGGGCTTTTGTGCCGTCTCTGCTTGGCCAGAACGCTTGTCGCGTGCCTTTACTTCTCACAACCCACAGCTGTTACTGCTGCAGTGGGTTCTTCCTCAGGCTCCTCCCCTAAAGTCGCCACATCCTGCTTTGCTTTCCCCCCACCCCATCCCCACCTGTGCTGTGTGGCTTGCGGGATCTCAGTTCCCCCCACCAGGGATTGAACCTGGCCATGGCAGGGAAAGCCCGGAATCCTAACCACCAGGCTACCAGGGAACTCTCTTTCCTGCTTCATTTGAAAAACACTTCTCTGCAACTGAAATTCTTATATATATTGTTTATTGTGTCTCTCCTGTGAGTTCCAGGAGAGCAAAACCTTGGCTATCTGTTCCATACCACATTCCTTGCACCTAGACTGGTCTAGAACAGGTTGGGACTCAATGACTTTATTGAATAAAGAAAACAAACAAAAGAAATAGATGGAGCCTATACCCTGTGCGTGCTTCTGAGTCTCCACATTTCTTTCTGGGCACATCTCTGCGTTTTTCTCTGCAGCTTTACCCCGCCATTGCTGTGTATATATATATATATTTGCATCTCTGAGACTTCTCTGTTTTTTTTTTTTTTTTTTTTTTTTTTTTTTTTTTTTGCAGTACGCGGGCCTCTCACTGCTGTGGCCTCTCCCATTGGCTCCGGACGCGCAGGCTCAGCGGCCATGGCTCACGGGCCCAGCCGCTCCGCGGCATGTGGGATCTTCCCGGACCGGGGCACGAACCCGTGTCCCCTGCATCGGCAGGCGGACTCTCAACCACTGCGCCACCAGGGAAGCCCGACTTCTCTGTTTTGACTTGTGTATCTTGGTGGCAATCTCTCTCCTGTCCGTTTTCCTTTCCTTTCTGGATCACCTTTCTGTGTCTTTGACCTTTTCCTTTGTCCCTGTGACTCACCTAGTTTTGGTCTCTGTTGCCCTCATCCTTCCTCCCCCACCTTCCCTCCTTCCCACCGCTCTCCCTTCTGCCCATCCTCCACCTCTTTCTTGCTTTATGTTTGGCCTTTGGACTCTAGAATCCACTACCCCCTAGCCAGCTCTGCACCCGTCTTCCACCAAATTTGTCTCTCCCTGTTCTTCCCTCCGTTTATCATCCCTACACTAAGTTCCCCTCTGTCCCGCTAGTTGTATTCCTTTCCCTCTGTTTCCCAGCATCTCTTTCCAACATTGCCCCCATGGAATCCCTCCCCGGTCCCCTGCCCTCCAGTCTTCTAGTCCATCACAAGACCTGGCAGATGGGGGACCTCGGGAAATCTTCGCTGAGCAAATGAAGGGAAACCCACTGAGCACTGTCCCTTCTGTGTCCTCAGTGACCTTCAAATCCATTCCCCCCATCCCTCTACCCCCAGAGCCCTTTCCCAGCTCAGCTGCCACCCTCTCTCATCTATCCCACAGCACTGGCCTCCTGTCTAGCCCTTTCCCACATCCCAGGTGCCTCCTTCTGACACCCATGTCTAATACTGCCCTTCACCTGCTCCAAGCTCTCCCGTGTCTCCTGCTACCCTTAGAATAAAGTCCAAACTCCTCAGCCGGGAACCCTAGCATCCTTAGACTCTGTCTTCTAGCTGCTTCTCTGGTCTTATCTCCCCAAAGGATGAGCCCTGTCCCCAATACATCATGCTCTTATATCCCCCCCAAGCTGACTCGAGTTGTTTTTTTCCCATGAAAGCTTTCCTCACCCCCTTCATCACTCATCCTTTTGAAACCCAGCCTGGGTCTAATGTTCTCCAGGAAGTTTCCCCAAGTACTACCCACTCTTGTCAGTTGGTCACTCTGTCTCTTCTTCTCTGGTCAAGCTGCCTAGCCTGGTCCCTGTTACAGCACCGATCGCCCTGCCTGGAGTTCGGTTTTTGACTCCTTGAGAGCACCAGTGGGGATCCTGATACTAATACACTGCCTGGTACATTAGCAGATGCTCAAAAACGTTAAGGAGTGAATGGCTGAATTAATGGATGAGTGAAACATGAATCTCTAAGTCCTAGTGTTTCTCCTGCACACCAGACACCATGCCTGTGCTTCAGTATTTGTGTGATTATCTGCTCCCTCCCACGAGTGAGAGTTTGAAGGGCCAGTGCCTGTGTCTGATGCTGTATTTCAGCATGTCTCTGCCTCTCACTCTCATCTCTGAGTTCCTTCCTCCCTTTCTGTACCATTCATGTTATGATCCTGTTTAAAGCCATTCCATGTCTCCCCACTGCCCTCAAATTAAATCTAAACTCTTGACCTGACCTACAAGTCCCTGGGCAGTCTGGCCCTGCCTTCGTCTCCAGCCTCATCTTGTTCCATCTGCATGTGGCTCACTAGTACATGTTAGCCTTCTCTGGAAGCTCTTCCTGCCCCAGGGCCTTTGCATATGCTGTTCTCTGGCTAAGACACTTCCCTCCAGCTTCACCTGGCTGGCTTCTTGTCATCCTTTTGTGTTAGCTAAAATATCCCTTCCTTTTAAACTGGGCTAAGCCTCCCTGAAGGAGCATTTTGGATTTCTCCTTTGCCCTAACTGTAACTTACTGTGGTGTATACATTTCTTGGATTAATGTCTGTCTCATGCACAAGATGTAAACTCTATGAGGATGTTGGGGACCCTATCTGACTTCCCTCCTTCTGTAGGCTCAGCATTTGGCACAATGCCTGGCACTTAAGTACACAAATAAATTGCTGGTAATGAATGATCAAGTCTGTCTCTGGGACTGTTTACGTTCCCTCCCCAGCGCCATGCTGGTACATAGCAGGTGCTTTTAAAGCCCTTGTGGAAGGATGAGTGAAGAAGTGAACGAATGCCCACGTCTGTCCCTTGTCACTTTGCCTTTCTGCATCCCTCTTTTATCTTTCTGTCTCTTTACAAAGAGCATATATATAGTCTGCAGGTATAACTATATAGTCGTGTGTTATGGGTCCCTCTCCAGGAGTTGGGCTGGGCTGGGAGTCCCTCCTCCGTGCCCCGCCCCCACATGCACACAGCAAAACATTAAAAAGAAAACATCTCAAAACTGCAGAAAACACCACAGCCCTCCCCCTCCCCCCCACAAAAAATAAATAAAACACGACGCTCCCTCCCAACGGCCCCCTCCCTTCCCTTCCCCCTCCCTCAGGGTCCCTGATTCGGAGGGTGGCGGGCGCTCCCCCACGCCCGAGAGGTGGGGAGGGGCGCGGGGGAGCACCAAGCAGTCTCCAGCGCGCTCACGGGGAAGGAGGGGGGCACCCCCGACCCCCGGCAGCCTCGTTGCACGCGCGCCCGCGCACGCGCCCCGGACACGCCCCCCTCGGCGCCCCCCGTCGCGCCCCTACACGGGTGTGGTTTTCCTGTTGAGCGTGTTGCCGTTGGAGGCGGCGGCCTCCTTGGCCAGGGTCCCGGGGGCTGGCGCGGCGGGCGCGGGCGCGGCGGGCGCAGGCGCGGCGGGCGGCCCGGTGACCGTGACCGTGACGCCGCCGCCCGCCTCCTTGGGGAAGGCGTTGTGCAGCGTGAGGAAGCCGGACGCCCCCCCGCGGTCCCGCTCTGAGCCCGCCCCGCCGCCGCCGCCGCCCCCCGCGCCGCCCGCCGCGCCGCCGTACGCCCCGCCGCCGGCACCGGCGCTAGCCAGCCCCGCGGCCACGCTGCCCTTGGACGGGTCGCGGCTGAGCGTGTACATGGAGATGTCCGTGGAGGCGAAGCCCGGGCCCCCGGCGCCGCCGGGAGACGCGTCCCGCGACGGCGACGGCTCGCTGGAGCGGGAGCTAGAGCGGGAGCGGCGGCGGTAGCGGAAGCGGTAACTGGGCAGACGGAGGATGGCCGAGGGGCCGCTCCCGCCACTGCCGCCCGCGCCCCCGCCGGCCTTGAGCAGGTCCGAGCGAGACTGGCAGTGCGCCTCGCGGCTGCGCTCGATGTAGATGTTGACGGCCAGCACGCCGATCACCTCGGCCAGGATGAACGACAGCCCGCCGAAGTAGAAGGACCAGCCGTACGAGTAATGGTTCTTCTTCTCCTCGTCCCGCTTCGGGCCCGGCTCGCCCGCGTTTGCCGAGATGTACACGATCACGCCGATGATGTTGCTCAGGCCTGGGCGGGGACGGTCAGACGGGAGCCTCGAGGCCACCCCTGGCCCCGCCCCCGCCCCCGGCCTGTCCCCGCCGGCCCAGGCCCAGCCCCGCTCTGAGCTCCACCCCTGATGGTCTAGGCCCCGCCCCAGATGGTCCAGACCGCCCCGCCCACTGGCCAGCCCAGGCCCCGCCCCATGTTGGCGTAAGCTCCACCGTCAGATGGTCCAAGCCCCTTCCCAGATGGTCTAAATTTCTTCCCAGGTGGCCCAGGCCCCGCTCCGAAGGGCCCCAAATCCTGCTTCGGATGGTCCACCATCCCCAGCTAATTCAGGTCCTACTCTGTTGGTCGAAAGCCCACCCTGGTCGGTCTAAACTCCGCCCCAGTTCGTCCAGGGCCCACCCCAGAAGGTTTAGGATCACCCTTAATGGTCCAGATCCCTCCGGGATGGCCCAAGCCCTGCCCCAGATGGTCTAAACTCCTCCCCAGATGGCTCAGGCCCTTTCCTCGCTGGCCTAAACTCTGCCCTTGATAAGATGACCCTGGCTGGGGTTTCCTGGCCCTACCCTGATTGGTCTAACTCCACTCTTAACTTTATAAATCTTGGTGTTCCCTAGGCCTCACCCTCCGCTCGTTTAGTTAATGAGGTAATCCCGCTCTGACTCTCTAGGCCCTAACTCTGGCTGATCTGAACCCTTTCATGATTATCCTCTATTCTAGGTCTCCCCCACACTACTCTTACTAAAGCAGGTCTCCCGTCTACTCTAAGCCCCGCCTCCAGCTTGCTAAACCCTGCCCCCTGAGGATCGCGGTCAGGCTCCTCCCCCGTCCCAGGTGTAGTTAGCCCGGTCTTTCAAATCCTCCAAGCCCCACCCCCTGCAGATCTTGATCCAACTCCAAAGCATCCCCTGCTGTTTATGCTAAATCCTCCCCCTTCTCCTCTGGATTCCATCCCTTCAGAAAGTCTGACTCCTCGAATTTCCCAATACTACTCACTTCGAGTAGAAAGGGGGTCTTGCCCCTTAATGCCCTCCCTCACTACCGAGTTGGTCTGGATGCTTTCGCAGGACCAGACCCTTTTTGGGTACACCGGAGCCCACGAGACCCCGCCCCCTAGAGCAGGCTCCTCCCCATCTGAATCCAAATCACTTTCTCCCTCTCAGGTCGGTCTTCTCCGTCTTCAAGACCGCAATTCAGCCTCAAGGGCCCACCCCCTCTCCCAAACTCCTCCCCTTCCGTCTCCTGGACCGCAAGCTTTGGAATCTAAACTCCTGGCATCCCGGATTACGCGGTAGACAGACACCTGTCTGTGCTGGGTTCACTCGCCCAGAAGACTACCGGAAGGCGACACCTACCTCGCCCAGCGGGTGGCGATGGAGCTTGGGAAGAGCCTAGGAAGGCTCCGGGCCCCAGGGAGCGCCCGGGCAGGGTAGCTTTGCAGGCGCGCGCGCGCGCTCACACACACACGTGCGCGCTCGCAGGTGGGCCGCCCCCTCCCTCTGCCTCTCACCTGCTGCCACGAACAGGATCCCTGCTCCCAGAATGATGTTCCTCTTGGACTTGTAGACCCGGGAGGCCGCCACGCACACGCCCCCGAGCAGCAGCAGGATGGCGCTGAGGATGGGGAAAATGCTGGAGGCCCGGACGACTCCTGGAGAAAGGAGAGTATGGGGAGAGATGGGGGGTGGGAACCAGGGCGTCAGACACGGCCGCCTGGCCCCCTGGCGCCCCGCGCCTCCTGCTGCCTCCGTCTCCGCTTCTCTCTCGCTGGCTCTCCAATTCTCCTTCTCTGCCTGGTTATTTTCTGTTATTGTCTCACTTTCTCTCCTCTTTAAAATTTCTCTCTTTCTCGATCTGATTGCCTCTCTCTTTTTCTGTGTCTTTTTCTTTCTTCCTCTATTTTTCTCTCTCCTGGCATATTTTTATTCCCTTTTATTTCTCTAATCACTCTCCCTCTCTCTTTTTTTTCCCCTCGGAACTTCTCTATTTCTCTGTGGACCCTCTCCCTCTCTCTTTTTCCTTCTCGCACGCTCTTTCCCTTCCTCTCCTGCGCATTTTTTCCTTCCTCCAGATCTTTCTGAATCAAATCTCTAAATACCTCTCTCCCTCCCACCCCATCCCCCCTTCTGCCAGGCTTCACCTATCTCTCTGGGTTTCTCTTCTCTCTTCCCCTGCCCCCTCCCTCTCTCCCTCTCCCGCTCTCTTCTTCCCTTCCTCCTCTCTGTCCCTCCCCCCACCCCTTCCTGCCTGGCTTCATCTGTAGCTCTGGGTTTCTCTTCTCTTACTTTCTCCCTTCTCTCTCTCTCCCCCTCTCTCTGCAGTCCTTTCCACCGTCTCCCAAACCCTAGGCAACCAGATTCTGCGATTTCTGAGCCCGGTTGAGGCCGCAGCCAATCATAACTCTGGATTTGCCGCGTTCTTGGGGTAGCTAACCAATCTCACCACAGGCTTCCCCAGCCAGCTCCCTAGAATGGCCCGTCCGCGCCTCAGGTTGCCTCACGGCCCCAGGGCGCAGCGACCAATCCCAACCCAGAGAGTCACTGCACTGAGTTGCCTCGAGTACCCAGGCCATCACGACGGCCAATCAGCTCCCGGGATCCCTTCTCAGCCCGCCCCAAGGTGAGAGGAGGGGGCGGGAGAGACAACTGAGCCAATCGGTGACCAGAGGATCTCAGTATCTGGGCTTGGATTGGCTGACAAGTTCATCTCTGCGTGTGGTTCTAAGTGCCGAAGCACAGCCCCCTCTCCCCTCGCACTTGCCCAAGCCCGGTAGTCCCCCCACTCTGTCCCCGACCCCCACGTACGGAGCAGATACTCCGCGCTGTCATGGTCGTAGTCCGTGTCCTCCGGGAAATGGTTGATCTTCACGCAGACGCCTCTTTTCAACCCTGGAGGGGAATGGAGGTGATAGTCGTGGGCACTTAAGAGTGCGGAAACCCCGGGTAAGAAAAGACCCTCCTCAAACCCCTTCTGATTGGGAGACAGGAAGTAATGGCTCCTGATCCTGTCTGTGCACCTGGGACAAACTTTCAACCTCCCGGCCCCGGTTTCCCTACCAGTTAAAAAAAAGAAAAAAGGTAAAGAAAGGAAGGGAGGGAGGGAGGAAATCATCCAACACTCACTAAAAGGCCACAAGAACTTTGGCCCTGTAACCTGTACGGGGACAGTCTCTCTGGCCTCTGTTTCCACCTCTGTAAGAAAGAAGGCGTTGCTTTCAGCCATGTCGTCACTCTTCAACTCAAAATCGGTTGAAAATGCGTGGGAAAACGAAGAGGCGACAGAGGGCCAGGAGGACTACATTTCCCATGAGGCCCTATGAAGTCTTCGAGTCCAATTGTGAGGAGAGAGAAGCCCCAGTGGATCACCGGGGTTGTAGTCTCTTCAATCCTCCATATGGGAGAGGGATTCCCCGGCTCTCTGCGCACTGCACCTGGGGTCCTCTGGGAGGAGATGCAGAGGTCGGAGCTAGCAGAGGCACGCTAGGGGTGCAATATGCCTCCAGTGGTCCTGCAGTCTCAGCCCCTTCCTCCCCCTAAGAACCCACTTCCTTACACAGCTGCAGACCGATGTATAAATAAGTACAAATTTAAATACATTTTGTTTCCTCAATTCTCCAGGCTCCTTCCAACCTCCCGGCCACTGCCCAATGCTGCAGAACATTCTGCTTACATTCTTCACTGGCGAAAAACTTACCTTGCAAGCGAGCAGTGCACGGGACACCAGCTTGAGGAAGCTTTCGCTCACACACACACACACACACACACACACACACACACACACACCCCTCCCACCCATTCTGGGGTGTAGCAGCTCCCTGCACCACCACCTTCTTAGCATGCATTGGTTTGATTTATGATCTTCTTCAGCACGCTAGGAGTTCCTGCAGGGGGAGGGCATGGGGTCTGATTCCTCCGTGTGTCCCTAGCATTGCCTGGCACAAAGGAGGCCTCAAGAAATGAGTGTTGAAAGAATTAAGTTATGAATGAATATAAGGATGACAGAAGGGGAGATTCGAGGCAAAAGATGACACGGAAAGAAATGGGGGTAAAGGAAAAGACTGGAAAGAAGGACTATAAGGCAGTGAATAATTCCACTAAGAGCTACCATTTGTTAAGTGCTTCCTAGGTGGATTAACTCATCCACAGCTCCAGGAGATCCACGAAATAGATAATGTTATTGGTGTCGTGCGGTGACCAAACATTGAGAATTGGAGTCGCACTGCTTGATAATGAAGCCTGAATCCATCATGTCCTTATTCTGTGACCTTGTTGGCCTTACTTGGGCCAATTTACTTCGATCCCTTTTCCTATAACAAGGGGCTACTAGGACCTACCTCACTGGGTTGTTGTGAGGGTTGAATCCAGGTATAGAGATTTAGCACTTTGCCTGGAACACAATTAGGTGTTCAGCTGATACCACGCCGTATACCCATTGTCCAGATGAGGAAGCAGAGGCATAACAAGGGTTCATCAATTCACAGCTGATGGGTGGTGGAAGCAGAATTCAAACACACAGTGGTTTGCCCCCACTGGAATGTAAGCTTATAGGCTGTTCACCACTCTTCAACATCTAGAGCAATGCCTAACACATAGTAAGTGCTTAATAAATATTTTTATGTACGAATGATTGAATGGGCAACAAGCACATGAAAAGATCCTCCATATCACTAATCGTTAGGGAAATGCAAATCAAAACAACAGTGAAATACCCTCTCATAGATATGAGATACCATCCCATTAGGATGGCTACTATAAACAAGCAAACAAAATAAAACAGAAAATAAGTGTTGGTGAGGATGTGGGGAAATTGGAACCCATGTGCACTGTTGGTGGGAATATAAAATGGTGCAGTCGCTATGGAAAATAGTATGGAGGTTCCTCAAAAAGTTAAAATTACTATATGATCCAGCAAGTCCCTTCTGGGTATATACTCAAAAGAACTGAAAGCAAGGTCTCTAAGAAATATTTGTACATCCATTTTCGTGGCAGCATTATTCACAACAGCCAAAAGCAACCTAAGTGTCCATCAATGGATGAACGGATAAAGTGTGGCATATACGTAGAATGGAATGTTGTTCAGCCTTTAAAAGTAAGGGAATTCTGACACATGCTACAACCTGGATGAACCTTGAAGATATTATGCAAGTGAAATAAGTCAGTCACAAAAATACAAATACTGTATGATTCCACTCATGTGCGATATCTAGAGTCATCAAATTCACAGAGACAGAAAGTAGAATGATGGTTGCCAGGGGCTGGGAGCAGGGAAGAATAGGTACAGAGTTTCAGTTTTGAAAGATGAAAAGTTTTGGAGCTTGGGTACCCAATGTGAATCTACTTAACATTACTGAACTGTGCTTTTAAAAATGGTTAAGATGGTACACTTCACATTCTGTGCATTTTACTTAAAAAAAAAAAAGCCATTGAATGAATGAATGAAGATGCACCTTTTGAGTGCAGATGTTTACCCATCAGCACATCCAGTATGGTGTGGTGTGGGGGGGTCAAGTTCTCTCCTTTCTTGAATGGGATTATAGTACTTCTCTCAAAACATGAATGATAACTCAATGAGATTGAGCATGGAGAGTACCCGGCATGCAGACTCTCCGCAGACTAGTCATGCTGGCAGTAATGATAACTAGTACGTACTGAGGGCTAACCACACAGTAGGCACGGCTCCAAGCATTTGACAGGTAGGTACTAACACAGTATGCATGACCAGCCCTTAGAAATACCAGGCAGTGATAGTATCCCTGCTTTACAGGTGAGGAAACTGAGGCATAGAGTTGAAGAAATTGCTCAGTTCTATAGATGGTAAGTCATGGGGAGGAGACTCTGGGCCTCAAAGGTGAGCTTTTTTTTTTTTTTTAAGGTGAGCATTTTCTTTTCTTTTTCTTTTTTTCCTGGCCAAGCCATGCGGCTTGCGGGGGTCTTAGTTCCCCAACCAGGGATCAAGCCCTGTGCAGTGGAAGCGCAGAGTTCTAACCACTGGACCGCCAGAGAGGTCCCAGAGGTGAGCATATTTGTGGCAGTAGAGTGTAGTGGTTATGTTAGCCACGAGCACGGGCTTTGGAATCACATTCTCTGGACTCACATGCCAGGGCTGCCACTTCCCAGCTGGGTGGCTTTGGGGACTTGGACACCCCTGAGCCTCGGCTTCCTCGTTTGGAGAATGCGGATGGTGATAATGACCACATACGGTTTGCGAGCACTCAGTGACCCACGAATGACAGAGTCAAGCGCGGACCGCACGGGGGTTACGCGGCACGCCTCTGCGTGTTATCCGACCAGCTGGGCTGGGAGCTCCTTAGGCGCAGGCATGGTGGTGATGCGTCTGAGTCTCCCCAGGGCCCGCCTAACACAGACCCGGGCAGGCAGCGGTGGGGGGGAGTGGGGAAGCGGGATGGGGGGCGGTGCGCAGGGGTGTGTACTGTGGCGAGGACCACGGCTCTGCCCCTCGTACGCTGGGTGGCCATGTGGCTGACTCACTTCCCCTTTCTGGCCTTCAGCTTCCTGCTCTGACAAACTCGGGTGATAATAATACCTTCCCCCTGGAGCAACTGGGACGGTTCAATGAGATAAGGCACGCAAAGTGCTGAGAACAGGGGCTCTATATAGTCCGCTCGAATAAATTGGGCTGTGGGTCTAGATTCTGGAGGCTGAAATTCCTGAGAAGGGAGCTAGACCCATACGGATCCCCCAGCCCTGGGGTTGGTTCTGGGGCACCTGAAATGTGGCAACTGAGACGGAGTGTGAGTGTAAAATGGGCACCAGATTTCAGATTTGGTATGAAGAAAAATGCATACTATTCCATTAATAATCGTTATATTGCTAACATGTTAAAATAATGGTTTGGCTACGCTTGGTTAGATAAAATGTATTACTAACGTTTATATTAATGTATTATATTGTATAAATTGTATTTATTAAATTAGATTCATTGAACCTTCCCCTTTGTACTTGTTTTAATGCCACAGCTAGAAACATTTAAGTTATGTAGACAGCTTGTGTGATGTTTCTATTGGGCAGCGCTGGTTGGGAGGCGGGGACTTCTGGGTTATCAAGGAGGGGACACTCAGGGGTTGGTCATCTGAATTCATAATACTGAGAAGAAGAAGAACAGAATATAAACGACATAGTCTAGCCTTTACCCTGTGCCTGCTGGCCTTTTGAATGCTTTACATGTAATAACTCATTGAATTCGCTCCACAGCCCTGTGGGTTAGGGGCCATTATAATCCCCATTTCACCGATGACGGAAATAAAGCACAGAGAAGTAGAATATATGGCTCAATGTCACCTTCCTGTGCACAGCAGACAGGAAGTAACCCAATAAGTCTTGTTCTCGAGTCTATGTCCCAATCACGACTTTCTACTGCACTTCTCAGAAAGACGGAGGGACAAGAGGATGGGACCTAAGAATTCCTGGGGACAGAGTGTCTTCAGGGGGCAATGGCCCGGGGGGGGCAGTTTCTACACCCCTGGATCCCCGATAGGATGGAGGCTAGTGGTTATATTGCTTTGACTCCTGGGAAACCAAAGAGACCTGGATTCAGATCCAGAGTCTACTGCATATTAGCTGTGTGACCTTGGGAAAGGTGCTTTCCTTCTCTGAGCCTTAAGCATTCATTTCTAGGAGATGGGGGTGATAGTAGTACATAGCGCACAGAATTATTGTGAGCATCCAATGACGCATGAGTGATGACTATAATAACAATAAAGTCTACCTTCATTTACCCCCTGCTTAACACAATTCCTTTGGCTCCCAGGACCCAGTTACCTCATTTTCCCCAAACCTCTGTGGTCACTCCTTTCTCAGCTCCCTTTGCTGGCTCTTCTCATCTTTCTGATTGTCTTTGAATACTGGACTAGCTCAGGCTTCAGCCCTTCAACTAATTTTTTGGTTTGTTTCTGTCTCTGCTCATCCATCCACATGCCATGACCCGCCCACCAGCCCAGGCTCTCCCCTGAACTCTGACCTCATATATCATATCGCTAACATCCTAGATCAGGGGGTCAGCAAACTATGACCCACAGGCTGAACCCAGCCTGCCAAATCCAGCAAAGAATGGGTTTTACATTTTTTTTTTTTTAATGATTGAAAAGCTGTCAGAGAAGACTATCTCGTGGTACGTGAAAATGATATAAAATTCAAATGTCAGTGCCTGTAAAGGAAGTTTAATTGGAACCCAGCCACACTCATCCACTCACGCATCATCTCTGGCTATTTTAAGGAGTAGCAGCAACAGAGATCACACGCCCCACAAAGCCTAAGAAACTGACTGTACGGCACTTTGTGAGTCCTTTCCTATACTGACTCCTGTCCTACACAGTATCTCAAATAGGCACCCTCAATTTATTTTTGTAATTTTTTTGGGTAAAGGCACCTCAATTTAACATGTCCAAAACTGAGCTCATGATAGCCCTCCTTATAATAAATTGGGTAAGAGAAAATAAAACAAATACAATAAAATACCAGCTGTTCCAGCAGATGAACCTCCCCCACCCCTACCCGACCACATTCTCCGGTGCTCAGGCCACAGCCTTAGAGCAGTGACTCTCAATGAGGGGCGATTTTATTCCTAGTCTGGAGACAGTTGACGATTTTGGTGTCCACACCGGTGGATGCTGCTGGTGTTTAAAAGGTAGAGCCCAGGGATGCTGCCACACAGCCTACAACACGCAGGACGCACCCCCCAACCCCAGCCCACAGCCGCAACACGGAATTATCCACCCCCAAATGTCAACAGCGCTGAGGTTGGGAAACCCCGCTTTTGAGACGCCCCGACACTTCTCTCTCATATCCTACAACTGCCCCACCAGCAATTCCTGCCCGCTGTAGCGGCAGAACATACTCACAGTTGAAACCCAAACTCTACGGCTCCCACCCCGATAAGCCACCTCCCATTCTCCCTTTTCCTTTCCTCCTAAATACCCAACACAGCAGCAAGAGCGATGCCCTTAACCTTTAAGCCAGCTCCTGTCACTCCTCCCCTCCGATGTGGAAAGCAAATTACATTCCAGGACCTGGAAGCTCGTGGTATCGCCTTGACTGCACCTCCTACCATGTCCCTCCTCACCACCTCTGCCTGGGCCACGCGGGCCTCCCATGATGGTCAGACACAAGGCACATTCCCACTGCAGAGCCTGAGCAATGTTTCTACAGCCTGAAGCGTTTCCCTCCAGAAGCCACATGGCTCCATCTCTGGGCTCATTTAGCCTACACCTCGGATGTCACCTGCTCAGTCCCCTTTATCTCCAATTTCTGCAGTTTCACACCCTTGCCCCTAACACTTCCCATCCCCTCCCTTGCTCTTTTTCCTCCTTTGCACTCAGCTCTAACACCCTAGGTGTTGTATTTACTTATCTCCCTTATTATCTGTCTCTCCTGCTAGAATATAAGACATATAAAAACAGCAGTCTTTCATGTACACACTGCTATATTTAAAATGGGTAACCAAGGGCTTCCCTGGTGGCGCAGTGGTTGAGAGTCCGCCTGCCGATGCAGGGGACGCAGTTTCGTGCCCCAGTCCAGGAAGATCCCACATGCCGCAGAGCGGCTGGGCCCGTGAGCCATGGCCGCTGAGCCTGCGCGTCCGGAGCCTGTGCCCCGCAACGGGAGAGGCCGCAACAGTGAGAGGCCCGCGTACCACAAAAAAAAAAAAAAAAAAAAAAAAAAAGGGTAACCAACAAGGACCTACTGTAGAGCACAGAGAACTCTGCTCAATGTTGTGTGGCAGCCTGGATGGAGGGGAGTCTGGGGGAGAATGGATACATGTATATGTATGGCTGAGTTGCTTTGCTGTGCATCTGAAACTATCACAACATTGTTAATTGGCTATACTCCAATATAAAATAAAAAGTTAAAAAAAAAAAAAACAGGTTTCTTTGCTGTTGGTTTTTTTCTCCTTCCACGTCTATAGCTCCAGAATCACGAACAGCGTCTGGCACACAGTATAAACTCAATAAATAGCGGTTGTTGAGGAGGGGATGAATACATGGAATGACTGCTACTTGCTGTACACTGTCCATCAGTGTATAATGAGAAACTGGGTGTCAAATTATAACATAATGAGAAAATTGGATGGGTGTGAGGCAACAGGGACCAGAGGTGACGGGAGAAAGGGAGACCCTCATGCCTGATCTGAGGAAGCAGCTGCTACTCGGATCCAGCCAACCGTGGCCACTGCAGGATACTGGCCCCGTGTTGTCAGATCTTCCACTAGTTCAAAAGAAGCTGGAAATCGGATTTTCAATGTGCAATCTCCCTATTTTTAAATGTTGGCAACCGATTCAGATTTTGGTTTCAGTTTTAAACACTCCACACACCAGACAAAGCGTATCTGCAAATCCCATCCATCAGACCTGAGTTCTCTTGGCTCTTCCCCAGTCACAGCTGGGTTACCTTGGGCAAGTAGCTTAACATCTCTGAGCCTCGGTTTCCTCATCCTCAACAGGAGGGTGGTGCCCTGCCGCCCCCCTCCCATAGGATTAAATGAGATAATAACATTCCTTGCTCATCAGGAGTACCCAGCAAGGGACTTCCCTGGTGGTGCAGCGGTTAAGGGTCCACCTGCCAATGCAGGGGATGCGGGTTCGAGCCCTGGTCCGGGAGGATTCCCACATGCCGCTGAGCAACTAAGTCCCTTTGCCACAACTATTGAGCCTGCGCTCTAGAGCCCGTGAGCCACAATTACTGAGTCCTCGTGCCACAACTACTGAAGCCCGCGCGCCTAGAGCCCGTGCTCTGCAACAAGAGAAGCCACCTCAATGAGAAGCCCGCGCACCACAACCAAGAGTAGCCCCCGCTCGCCGCAACTAGAGAAAGCCCCACGCGCAGCAGTGAAGACCCAACGCAGCCAAAAATTTAAAAAAAAAAAAAAAAAAAAAGAGTGCCCAGCAAAACGGAGGAGGAAAAGATGGGGAAAAGAGAGGGATAAAAAGAGAAGTGAAGGGATTTTGATCTTTTTGGCCCTGGAGGGGGAAATTGGGGATTGGCTGGTCCCACTCCTTCATGTTGCAGACCAGGGCCCTGAGGCTTGGGGAGGTGACAAGATAGTGAGCACACAGGGGGATAGATGCACAGGAGGACTGGAACCCAGGTGTCCTGCTTCCCAGCCCATCACTTCCACGCTATGTGGAAAGAAATGGCAAAGCTGAGAGCAAAACAAACAGAGGAGTTGCTAAGAGGAAGAGGCCTGGCGTGGGGAGATGGGAGGCTGAGGGAGCCAGCTGGGAGGGAGCCTGCAAGGAGAGTAGGACCAAGCAAAGAGCAAAGATGGAGATTAGAAGAGGCGGTGGCCTCATCGTCAAGAAACAGGGTCTGGAAGGAGGACGTCAAAGGGAGGATGAATGGAGGGAAGATGAGGCAGAAGCTTCTAAAGACCAAGGAGGACAAGGACCCGCAGGGGAGGCTGGGAGGCCTGATGGGGAGGGAGAGGCGGGCAGACAAGATCCGCCGGAGGACAAGCCACAGAGAGGAAAGAGGAGAGGGCCGTGGGTTACGGGCAGTTAGGGCAGGATGTTTTAGGAGAGAAACAGCCAAAGTGAGGCCAAAGGGACGGAGGAGATGGGGAAGACGCTGTGACTGGGTCCATAAGAGGTAGGGGCGCTCAGAGGGCAGAGGTAGGACGTGGGGGAGAGAGATGCAAAGGGCAAAAGGAGGAGGGGGGCCCAGCTCAAGGGTGAGCGGGAAGCCGGGAGGCAAAGCAGAGCGTGCCAGTGCTGGAATCGAGGCAGAGGGAGCCCCTCACGCAGGGAGGCCAGGCACCCACAGGGGTGAGAGGGAGGGAGGAGAGGGGGCTTTCCCCACGAATGAAGGAAAGATAAGATTAGGCGGGTCCCGAGCGGAGGGGGCGCAGGACGTGCCGAGTGACGGAGAGGCGTGGATGGGGAGGGTCGAGGCGAGGGGGGCGGGATTCAGAAGAGGGTCAGGACGCAGAGAAGAGTGAGAAGGACGAGGGGAAGGTGTGTGGGCAGGCGTGGCAAGGAGCCCCAGGAGGAGACGGGAGGCCGCAGTGGGGACCACAGGAAACTGGGAGATTTCCCAGGGAGGAAGCCCAGCCGGCCGCGGACGGGACGAGGGGCCGGGCCGCAAATGGAGGGGCACAAGGCCGGGGCCCCCTCCACCCTACCTTCCAGGCAGCAGATCCTCCAGAGGCCCGAGTGGGTGAGTCCGCCGGGGTCCTTCTTCTCCGAGGAGCCACTGCCCCCGCGGTGGTGGGGCCCGTCGTCGCCAGCCGTGAGGTTGGTGGTGTTGCAGATGAAGGCGCGCGTGTAGAGCCAGTAGTCCGTGCTGATGGCAATGGTCATGAGGCCGAAGGCTGCGAAGGCGCCCACCGTGGTGAGCAACACCTGCACCCCCTTCTCGCACCAGAGGCCCCTCTCTTCGTTCCAGCGCTTCAGCGACTCCAGTTTGACCACGGGCAGCCGGGGGGCCGTGGGCCACCACCGGGGCAGCGGGGGCGGGGCCGTGCCGGCGGCTGGGGGGGTCACAGCGCAGGCAGAAGTGGGGGGCCCGGGGCCAGGGGCTGGGGAGGGGGCGGCGAGGAGGAGGCTGAGGCCGGGGACGGGGTCAGAAGGCAGCCATGGTCGGCAGCTGGTGGAGGGCAGGGAGCGAGATAAAGGATTAGACAGGAGGGCTCACCTCCCTGGACACCCCTTTAACTGCACCCCAGCCCCCCAAAGAAACCCCACTCTTTCCTCGGTTGAAGAAACTCCTTCCACTCTGCTTGCCACTGCCACTTCTCTGAAAAACAATCTCCCTGCGTCCAAGAAATTCTTCCCACTAATCCCACTCTGAGACATACCCCACCTATGTCCTGAGTGCCGTAGGACACGCCTCCAGGCCCCTCCAGCTCCGCCCCCCTGGTCTCACCGTCCTCCCCACAGGGAAAGCGTCCCTCACTCCAGCCCCCAGTGCCTCTTCCTCCCCAGGAACCCCTGTCCTGTTCCTCATTTCTCATAAAATGTTCTCATAAAGCTCTACCCACTCCCTACCTTCCCCTGCAAGGCCCACCACTTCATCTACTATGGCCCCTACTTAGGAAAAATAAATCTCTCAATCTCTCCTCAGCTGAAAAAACAAAAACAACAAACACAACAAAACTCAGATCTTCCAAACTCATCCCCACAGTTTGCACAACTCAGAAAACCACACAGTTGTCATCACTACCACCCCACCTCCACAGTCTCCTCTGCATGGGAACCCCTACCCCACTCAGAACCCTACGTCTCTGGACCAGGGTTCTCAACCTTGGTTGTACCTTGAAACCACCAGAGGATACTGATACTTGAGAAATTCCGATTTCATTGGTCTGGGGTGTGGCCCCGAGCATCTAGGTTTTTAAAACTTCCCCGGGGGATTCTTTTAAAGAATCCAACGCCGCTGGACCCCCTGGATTAGAAGAATGCCCCCCATCTCCATCACATTCCCTCTAACCGCCCCACTTGTCTTCCTTGGACCACTCTCCCATCCCCTACTATGTCTTTGACTCAAGGAAAATACTCCACTCTTTCGTTTGCTTATAGGAGTCTTCCAAATCTGGTCCTCAGTATCTCTACAACTTAGACAAACTCCTCATAGCCATCACTTTCTCCTCCATTAAGAAAAATTTCTTCCGTGAGTTGCAGGGCATTTTCTACTCACAGGAATCCCTTTCTCTAGACCCCAAATTCCTCTCCATTCAGAAATCTCCCAAGCTCTGACCTGCATATTCACTGTTGTGGAAGGAAATCCCCCCACTCTACCCAGCATCCCCCACCCCCTTCCTCTGCCCTTCCACCATCTCCCACGACCTCCAAATCTCCTCTCCGTAGCCCTTGTTATGGGGATGAACCCCCCAATTCCAGATCTCCCCAGCTCACTTCGACATCCCGCTGTCTCTTGAACTTATAAGAACCTCCCCCCCACACACCCTGACTTCTCTTACATCACAAAGAATCCCCTTCACTCTTGCCACCCTCCTCCACCTACTCTAGCTCCCAGCATCGCTTGTGCTCAGGAGAATCCCCTTCATGTCTCCCTCAGACTTCCCTTCTTGGGAACACCCCCAGAACTCCCCCTTCTATTTCACCTGTGCAGGAACATACACCATGCACTCAGTTTTCTTCCAAATTTCAAAAGATCCCCTCCATAGACAGTGCCTCTTAGAAAAATTTGATCCACAAGACCACAACTCTCTTTCAGTTGGGAATAATTTCCCACTCTGCAGCCACCAAGGGTCCATTCATTTTCCTCTCCCACAGCACCCCATCACCACGCCCCCTGCCCTGCCTTTTCCACCTTACCCCAACCCTCCTTCCAGGCATGCATCCCTTACCAGCTTCCACCACTCACTCTATCTATCCTAGACTTCTTCCCCCAAACCCCCTATTCTAGTTAAGAGCCTGGAAGCCTTAGAGGAGGAAACAAACAAACAAACAAACCTGATTCTGGGTCCCAGTACCAGGGTGACCTTGGCCTCTTCCGCCCCCATCAGCTGGCCCTCACTGGGTCTGCTCCAAGGAGGGGTGTTGGAAAGGTTGTCTATGGGGGGGGGTGTCTCCATGGCAACTGGGCCTAGTGCCCCACACGTGTGTTCTCTCCTCACCTCCACTCCTGCCTGCCCACGCACGGCCCCTGCCCTGGCCCCATTCAACAGTGCCCTGGACACTGACATCCCTGTGGCCTCCCTGGCCTCACTTCTGGCCGCTTCCTGTCTTTCCTCTCCAGAAAGACGCTGAGTTTCCTCTCCTCTCCATCTCTCGGCCTCTTCTCCCCGCTTCTGTGCCCCCTCACCACCAGCACCACCACCTCCACTGTCCTAGCAGATTTCTGCCTCCAAGGGGGGTGGGAGGGTGAGCCTGTGACCACAGGATGTGCCCATTCCCCTGCTGGGCCCCCTAGGACCCGGGATAAGGAGGGGATGGAGAGGGGAGGCGAAGGATGGAAATTCTTCATCATATAAAGATTCGAAGATCTTTTCATTTTGTCGATTTGGGGGGCACTCTGCTTGGTTTTAGGGGTTCTTCCTTTAGTCCATCTGTCAGCGGCAGCAAAGGAGGGAGCAGGGGACACCCCCAATTCGAAAGCTCCGGGATGTGAGAGGGGTCATCATCCCCTCTCCCTCTGAAGGGGACCAGCTCCTTCCTCCAGAATTAGGGGGGTCACAGAGCCTTCATTTTACATCCACCCACCTCCGATTAATAAAAAGATCTCTCTCACCTCTGTTAACGATAGGTCAACTCTCCGATGCACGGGGGAGGGGACGTTGAGCCCCCCGTCGGCAACCCCCCCAGGAAAACCCTTGTGGCTCCCAATTCTCACTGCTCCCCCTCCCCCAGCAGCGAGGGACCCAGGCGTCCGACCTGGTTGGGGGGTGGAGATGAAGAGGCGTCCGGGGAATGGGTGTTGAGGTGGGAGGGGAGGCTGAGGGGCAGCTCTGAGCTCGGGCCCCGAGGGAGAGGGGGTCGGGATGGGGGAAAAGAAGGTGAGGAGACAATTTGGTTCCCGTGTCGCTGGGTAAAGTGCGGAGCTGGAGGACGAGAGAGGGAAGGAGGAGGGAGGGAGGGGGAGGGGAGCCGCTGAGGATGGGGGAGCCACGGAGAGGAGATGGATTGGGGGGAGGGAAGTGATGGGGGGCAGGGTCTGGGTGGCAGAAAGAAGCTGGGGAAAAAGAGAGAGACCCAGAGAGGGAGGGAGAGAGACAGAGCCAGGAGAAGCGGAAAGAGAGAGACCCAGAGTCGGGGAAACAGAAATGGGGGAGGGAGAAATTTGGGGGAGGCAGCGGCTGGTAGCAGAAGGAAGTTGGAGAGGGAGACACACACACACACAGAGAAATATCCAGAGAGAGAAGGGGACAGAGGCAGAGATGCAAACAGAGAAACGCAGAGACTGGGGAAGAAATGGGGGATGGGGAAAGATTGGGGCGAGGGAGAGGATGGGGGTCAGGATCTGGGTAACAGAAGGAAAGAAGGGACAGAGAGAGAGTCATCCAGAGAGGGGGAGGAGAGACAGATGGGGAGAGAAAGACAGAGAGAGACTGCGAGGATGGGAGAGAGAGAGAGGGAGAGAAAGAAAGAAAAAGTGGGGAGAGAAATTGGGGATGGGGCAAAGGTCTTAACAGAGAGAAGAATTCGAGAGAGAGAGAGAGAGAGAGAGAGAGAGAGAGAGAGAGAGAGAGACAGAGACAGAGACAGAGAGACAGAGAGACAGAGAGAGAAGAGAGAGAAAATTTTAAAAATTTAGGGGAGAGGGGTCTGAGTGGCAGAAGGTGCCCGGAGATAGAAAGGCAGATGCAGAAGGAAAGAGAGGGACCCAAAGAGAGAGACAGATGGGGAGAGACTGAGACTGGGAGAGAGAGAGACCCAGGGAACGAGACAGAGGTAGAAACTGGGGAAGCATCAAAAGGAAGCCGGAGAAAAATAGGAGAGGGGCCAGTCTCAGATGAACGAAGGAGGTCGGAGATAAAGGATACCCCTGCCTCCTCCCCCACCCGCATCCCCAGCCCCTGCTCCCTACCCCCATCCCCATTTCAAAGCCACCCCCCCACCCCCACTAGCCTCCATCTCTCCACAGCATCGCTTGCCGCCGCCACCGCCTCTTCCTGTCGTCATAGCAACAGGATCCAGGCGCCCAGCCAAGGCTGGCAGCAGCGGCCGGAAATGAGGGGAGGGCCTTTTAAAATGGACCCCAGGAGCTCTCCCCTTTCCCAAAATCCAAGGGAAAGCTCCACCTCCCCGAGTCTTCCCACCATTCCCCCCCACCAAGTGGCAAGGGCAAAGAGCCACTGAAAATAAAATTATACTAAACTTACAAGGATAGAAAGCCTTTTGCGTCTCACCAAGAATTTTTTTTTCTTCTTACGAGCTACCCACCCCTAGCTCAAAGAGTTAGATTCCCCCAAGATGGGGATGGGAGTGAGGAGAAAAGTAGGATGCGCAAAGCTTGAGTGGAAATAAGTTTTAAAGAAGTCTGTCTGGGGTTGGGTCGGAGGGCTATGCAACAGTTTTGAGAAGACTGGATTTGCAAGTTCTAGAACTAGCCAGTGGGTAGAAGGTGGGACAACTCCAGGGAGAAAATCTCAGATGAGAGTCAGAAAGTTTGGTCTTGGGTTCAAATCTCAGAGATGCCTGTAGCCACTGTGTGACCTTGGGCAAAACATTTCCTCTCTTCTACACTCAGTTATAATGGGCGCAAAAACTGCCTGCAATTAAGCGGGAACATTGGTGAGAAAAGGTCTTTGCATGCTGCTCTAGACAAGCAGTTATTTCAGGACTGTGTCTTCACGGGAACATGATCAAAAATTAAGCTAGCCATAACCACAGACTTGGGCTAGGGAGTCTGCATACTGTCTCACGGAATTCTTACAGAATCCTTGTAATGTGGGCACTGATATTCCCATATTATAGGTGAACAAACTGAGGCTTGGAGATGGGCAGTGATTTGCCCACAATCACCCGGGAAATACAAAGTCAGCACTGGAGATGAAGCAGCCTCTTTGTGGGGAGTTGCCAGGAACAGTCAGCAATAGGTGAACTTCAGAGCCACTTAACCATTCCTGTACCAGCTCCTCCCTTTTGGGGGCTGACAGAAGACAGAAAAAAAACCTGAGGTCCCCACACATTCAATCACCTCCCCTGAAGGAGCATCTCAGATTTCCACTGGAATTTCTTCAGGGGAAAGGAGTTTAGAGAAGCATTGTGACACCCTTGGTTTAGAAGCAAAGAAATGCCAGCCTCGAGGGAAGGGGCCTGGAATTCATTCGTTTGAGAAACATTTGTTCAGCCCCCCGTTCTTTTGCCAGGGAGAAGGATACAGCTGGGGACAATAATGGTAATTGATATAAACTGAGTGCTGAATGTTACAGACTCTCAGTGATTTGCCTGCACGGACTAGGTCTTCCAGGTTCTCTTATTAGCCCCCATTTTAAAGATGCGAGGCTGAGAGACGTAAGCACGTCCTGCACGTAGGAAGCGGTAACAATGGAAATCAGAGTCAAGTCTTCAGATTCCAGAACCTGTGCTATTTTCACTGCTTCTCTGTCCTTTGGTGGGGGGAGGGGGTGTTTATATCCTAAATGGGGGAACTATAAATAAACAAACACAAAAACAAATACTTTGAAAGGGCGAAAACAGCATGAAGCTGATAAAATAAGCTGAGGTTTCTAAATCTCGGAACCATTGACATTTGGGCTGGATAGTTTGCAGGGCGGGGCGTGGGGAGGGCGCTGTCCTGTGCATTGTAGGATATCCAGCAGCGTCCAGGAACTCTGCTCACTAGATGCCAGTAGCAAGGGATTATAATCAAAAGAATTCAGTCTGTTCCACCTCAAATCCTGCTCCATACTGGAAGTCTTTTAACATTTTCAGCTGTTTCTTCTCTTACTTGCCTTTGCATCCCTAAATAATAATTATCTTCTAGATGTGTCAGCAATATACATTGTAGATTCTTCTCTCTGATAGATAAGGATTTAACTCATGGAGACCTCATTTTTCCTCCCTATAAGTATTTTTAATTCTTCTATTGGTTAATTTTGTGGCATTAACTAATAGACTTATATCATGATTTCTTCTTTCAGAGGGCATATCTTTTCTCTCCCTTTTTAAGCAGCTTTATTGAGATAGAACCCACATACCATGCAATTCACTCAAAGTGTATAATTCAATGGCTTTAACTATAATCGTAAAATAGTGCAAGCATCCACCTTAGATCCATTATAGAACATTCTCATTTGCCCAAGGAGATATCACACAGCCCTCAGCCAGTCACCCCCAATCTCCCCACACCCCCAGTCTCCCCACCCAGCGCTCGGTAATCACTAATCTACTTTCTGTCTGTATAGGTTTGCCAATTCTAGACATTTCATATAAATGGAATCATACAATATATGTTCATTTGTGATGGGCTTCTTTTGCTTAGCATAATGTTTTCAAGGGTCATCATGTTGTAGCATGAATCAATACTTCATTTCCTCTTATTGCAGGATAATATTCCATTGTATGGATACACCACATTTAACTATTGGATATTTGGGTTATTTCCAGATTTGGCTACTATGAGTAATGCTGCCGTGAACATTTGTGTACACATTTTTGTGGGAAGGTATGTTTTCACATCTGTTGGATGTATACCTAGGAGTGGAATGTCTGGATCACATGTTTATCCTTTTGAGAAATGAGGCAGCATCTCTGGACTTCATTCTGCAAGACAGAAATATTAGACCCACTGAACAACTCTTCAGCTCACTGACGGACTCTTCAGAAGGGGTGTCCCAGAAGATGCAGGTGATGGACGCTTTCAGCTCTCATTTCTAAATTTGCTCATGAATTCATCTCACATTAGCCGAGGTCTCCCATGGGGTTAACCTGGAGACCTAGAGGCTGTAGACTCAGAGACAAGTCTGCCAAGCCCCTAACCTTGAGAAGGTCCTCCACCCTCACTTCCCCCGACCCCATGTGGTAGGCAGAACTCCAACATGACCCCCAATATTCCCACCCGCTTGTGCAATCCCCTCCCCTCGAATGTGGGCAAGACTTGAGAATAGGATGGGGTGCCACCCCCATGATTAGGTTACATTATATGCAAGGTGAAGGAATTTTGCTTGTGTAATTAAGGTCCCTAATAGGTTGACTTGAAGTTAGTCAAAAGGAAGATTATCCTGGGTGGGCCTGACCTAATCAGGTGATTTTTTTTTTTTTTTTTTTTTTTTTTTTGCAGTACGCGGGCCTCTCACTGATGTGGCCTCCTCTCCCGTTGCGGAGCACAGGCTCAGGACGCGCAGGCTCAGTGGCCATGGCTCACGGGCCCAGCCGCTCCGTGGCATGTGGGATCTTCCCGGACCGGGGCACGAACCCGTGTCCCCTGCATCGGCAGGCGGACTCTCAACCACTGCGCCACCAGGGAAGCCCCAGGTGATCTCTTTTAAAAGGGTCAAGAATCACCTCACACCAGTCAGAATGGAAAGTCTACAAATAATAAATGCTGGAGAGGATGTGGAGAAAAGGGAACCCTCCTACACTGTTGGTGGGAATGTAAACTGGTACAACCATTATGGAGAACAATATGGAGGTTCCTTAAAAAACTAAAAATAAAGCTACTGTATGATCCAGTAATCCCACTCCTGGGCATATATCTGGAGAAAATGCTAAGTCAAAAAATACATCCACCCCTATGTTCATAGCAGCACTATTTACAATAGTCAAGGCATGGAAGCAACCTAAGTGTCCACTGACAGATGAATGGATAAAGAAGATGTGGTATATATAGTCAATGGAATATTACTCAGCCATAAAAAAGAATAAAATAGCGCCATTTACAGCAACATGGATGGACCTAGAGATTATCGTACCAAGTGAAGTAATTTGGACAGAGAAAGACAAATATCATATGATATCACTTATATGTGGAACCTAAAAAAGTGGTACAAATGAATTTATTCATAAAACAGAAACAGACTCACAGACATAGAAAACAAACTTACGGTTAACAAAGGGGAAAGATGTGGGGGAGGGATAAATTAGGAGTTTGGGATTAACAGATACACACTACTATATATGAAATAGATAAACAACAAGGTCCTACTGTAGCACAGGGAACTATATTCAATGTCTTGTAATAACCTATAATAGAAAAGAATCTGAAAAAAATATATATGTATTGTATATATATATGTAATACATATGTGTGTGTATATGTGTGTGTGTGGATATATACATATATCTGAATCACTTTGCTGTACACCAGAAACTAACACAACATTGTAAATCAACTATAGTTCAATTTTTTTTTTAATTTATTAGTTTATTTATTTTTGGCTGTGTTGGGTCTTCGTTGCTGTGCGTGCAGGCTTTCTCTAGTTGTGGCAAGCGGGGGCTACTCTTCGTTGCGGTGCACGGGCTTCTCATTGCAGTGGCTTCTCTTGTTGCGGAGCACGGGCTCTAGGCATGCGGGCTTCAGTAGTTGTGGCACGCGGGCTCTAGTGGTTGTGGCTCGTGGGCTTAGTAGTTGTGGCGCACGGGCTTAGTGGCTCCGCAGCATGTGGGATCTTCCCGGACCGGGGCTCGAACCTGTGTCCCCTGCATTGGCAGGCGGATTCTTCCCCACTGCGCCACCAGGGAAGTCCTATACTTCAATTTTTAAAAAGAGGGTCAAGAAGTCATAGAGACTCAAAGCAAGAGATTCTCCTGCTGTCCTGCAGGAGCCAATTGCCCCATTGTTAAAGAGGCCCATGTGGTCACGACCTAAGGGTGGGAACTGCTAGCAAAACACAGGGACTTCTGGGACTTCCCTGGCGGTCCAGTGGTTAAGACTCCGTGCTTCCACTACAGGGGGCAGGGGTTCAATTCCTGTTGGGGAACTAAGATCCTGCATGCCACACGGCACAGCCAAAAAATACAAAAAGCAAACAGTCCCCACAGGAACTTCAGTCATACAACCACAGGAAATGAATTCTACTCAACCTGAGGGAGCATAGAAGTGAATCTCTCCATAACTGAACCTCCAGGTGAGGACCCAGCCAGCCGATATCTTGGTTTCAGACTTGTAAGACCCCCTTACACTGTACTGGATTCCTGATCCACGATAAATTGTGAGATAGTAAATACGTGTTGTTTTAAGCCCCTGTGTTTGTGGGAATTTTTAAAGCAGCAGTAGATAGCTAATACTCCCTATAAATCACACAGCACCTTGAAGTTCACACAGGGGCCACTCAGGCTATACTGCGTTAATGCCTCCTCAACGCCTTCCTCTCCCCCATTCCTGACAACCAGCCAGGCTCCATATGTGGACCCCTCTCCCTCCTGGATCACTTTCGTATCTATTTCCTCCTCTCTGTCCTGCTCTTGTTTGGACTGTGCCAGCAGCCCACACCACTGTCCAATTTTCACTTGGCTCCTTTGTAACATTCAGAACTGACCTTTTCCTTCCTCTGCTCAAGATTCTCCTATGGCTCCCTATTGCTCTCAGGAGAAAAATCTAAGCTCCTCACCTGTGTCCTTCTGTCAAGGTCATCAGTCTCCTCTTATGCCATCTGCACTGCAGCCTCCAGCAAACTGGAGTTATTTTTCCCTTCTATGCCCAGTTCCTTCAGGCTTTTGAGGTTTCTTAGTGTGGATCCCCTTTCTGGACTCTTCCATCTCCCAGCCATATGACAAACACTCTACCTGCTCTTGAACAGTCAGCTTACATGCTTCCTCCTCCAGGAAGTCTTCCCTGACCCCCCAAGGCTGCATCAAGGATTACAGCTGTGCTTCCACCATGCCCTATAGGGTTCCCATTAGAGCACAGTCACCCTGTATTGCAATCAGCACATCGGTAGGTCTCCCCCAGGAGAGTAGGAGCTGTTCAGGATGGGCATGTGTCTGGTTCACTTTGGTGTCCCCCAGAGCCCAGCCCTGGTAGACAGGAAGCTTCAGTTTACAGGTGCTGAATGAATGGATGGATGGGTGGGTGAAGGAATGAATGAATGACTCAGGGAATGAGTGGATACATATTCCAGGGTCCTTACCCCCCAGCAGTCCCTGCCCAACCACTCTCCCCGCCTCACATCCTGAATGTGCTTTTTCCCAGGTGCTTGAGTGTTTCTCATCAACAACAGCTGGGGCCTTTGTGTCTTCTCGAGAGGAACAGAGTGCTGGTGGCATGTTTTCCCGCTGTACCAGGAAGGGAAGATCAGCGTTTCTAAAACGTCCTCATTTAGGGTGAAGTGGAAATATTCCAGCTCTGGTGAGTCAGGTGGCCTGAGTTCCAATCTTTGCTTTGCCTTGCCTCCCTAAAGGACCCAGAACCAAAGCATTGTTCTCTCTGACCCTTCATCCTCTTGTCTAAAAAGGGATGGAGGGGTGCAGTTAGTGATCTCCCTCTGGATGGGATGCTCTAGGACTGTGATTTAGAAACTACACTTCCAAGGAATTCTGGCAGGGCTCTTTTGGTGCCTGTGAAGCCCCTGAAATTATGTACAAAATTTTGTGAATATGAGTATTGTTTTCTGGGGGTTCATAGCTTTTATCTGATTCACAAAGGGATCCCTAATCCCCTACAAGTTAAGAGTTACTTCGTATAAATGGATTTAGCGAAATCTCATTTGTGTTAATAAAAATAAAGGCCAAAAAGAAAAAAAAAGCAAGGGAGAATATATAAATGCACAGGTAATATCTGAAGCAGGTTTTTCTCAACCCCAGCATGAGTCACATCCTGGACCAGATCGTTCTTTGTGGTGGAGGGCCACCCTGTGCATTGTACGGTGTTTAGCGGCATCCCTGGTCCCACTAGATGCCAATAGCGTCCCCTCCCCAGTTGTGACATCCAAAAATGTCCCCAGACATTGCCCGATGTCCCCTTGGGGCAAAATCACCCTGAGCAGGGAACCGCTCATCTAGAAGAAGAAACTGATAACAATTTTTCCCTTCGAGGAACAAACCTGGGATTGAGAAAAACGAAAAGAAAGTTATTTTTTTCTTTCTACACTTCTCTGCTGCTTAAATTTGAAAATCATGACTGTGTTACATTTATAATAAAAATGAGTTTATTGTTAAAATAAATTACCTCCATTCAAGGGACCACTATACAGCCATTGAAAAACTCAGGCAAATCTCTACATCTGATACATTACCTGCAGGGCATGCAGCAGCAATGATTCAAACTCTTGCCCTCAAGACCCCTCTATACACTTAAAAATTGTAGCAGACCCCAAAGAGCTTTTGTTTATGTGTGTTGTGTCTGTCAGTATTTAACATATTCAAAATTGAAGCCGAGAAGATTTTAAAATATGTATTACTTAAGTAAAATAATAAATTCATTGCATATTTGCATAAACAGACTTATTTTAGTGAAAAATAACTATTTCCCCCCAAAATATAGTGGTATCGGTTTATTTTTTTAACTTTTTAATATGTTATATTGGAGTATAGTTGATTAACATTGTTGTGTCAGTTTCAGGTGTATGCTTTATGTTTTTGAAAATCTATTCCGGGAATTCCCTGGCAGTCCAGTGGTTAGGACTCCGTGCTTCCACTGCGGAGGGCCTGGATTCGATCCCTGTTAGGGAACTAAGACCCCGCAAGCCTCGCAGCGCCGGGGTGGGGGAGTGGGGGAGAAAGAAGAAAATCTATTCAATGTTTGGCCTAATAGAAGAAAGTTAGGTTCTCATATCTGCTTCTGCATTCAATCTATTGTGTTCTCAGCCATTGTGAAGCCTCCAGAAGCCTCTGGACTCCATGTACTCATGAGAGACTAAGAGTGAAAAAGGCAAATACTATCTAAGTATTATTATAAAAATGGTTTTGACCTTGTGGTGGCCACACTTTGAGAACCACTGATGCATAGTACTATTCTGTAAATGAAATGAGTACAAAATACTTTGTAAACATGATGCTAGATACAAAGATGAGATTGCGTGGCTTCAGTATACACGGAGGTATACGCTTAGGGTTAAGTATCGGTAGGCTCAGGAGATTCCCGGGATTCAAATCTTAGCTTGACCACTTACTAGCTGTATGACCAGGAGAAAGTTAATTAACCTCTCTGTGCCTCAGGATCTCATCTGTAAAATGGGGATGATAATATAATAAAAGCACTGACCTCCTTGGGTTATTCAATGTAAAGTGCTCAAGACTTGAATGCAAAGTGTCTGGCACATAGAAAACAGCACACTATGCAATTAATTTATGCAAACTATTATTATTAAGTAGCTTTAAAAAACATAAGGTAGGGATTTCCCTGGTGGCGCAGTGGTTAAGAATCTGCCTGCCAATGCAGGGGACACGGGTTCGAGCCCTGGTCCCGGAAGATTCCACACGCCGCGGAGCAACTAAGCCCGTGTGCCACAACTACTGAAGCCCACGCCTGGAGCCCGTTCTCAGCAACAAGAGAAGCCACTTCAATGAGAAGCCACTGCAATGAGAAGCCCATGCACCGCAATGAAGAGCAGCCGCCTCTCGCCCTAACTAGAGAAAGCCCGCCTGCAGCAATGAAGACCCAACGCAACCATAAATAAATAAATTTTTAAAAAAAACCCAAAACATAAGGTAGAGTTATATAACTGATGCTAAATGATCTCCATAACACATGTGAAATTGGAGGGTACAGAACTCTGTGCATACTATGATAAATGCTGTGTCAAATAAACATGTATGTGCTACAGATTCACTTGTGTGTGGATTTAAACACATACACATATGCTTAGATATGCATATAGAATTCTTGAAATCATACATTAAAAGATAATACCTTAGGGCGAAGGGTATTTCTGGATGTCAGGAGGTCAGAAGTAGGACAGACTTTTCACAGCATTCCTTCAAAAAAAAAAAAGATAAATCTTTAACTATGGAATCCCATTGTATTTTCAAAATGTAAAAAACAAAACAACCACCAAAAACACTAACTTAATTTTTTTTTTAAAGAACACAGACTTTAGGATTTTAAGTTGTTAAGTTCCAGGCAAAATCAGCAAATACCTCAGCACTTGCACCACAACTACTCATCCTGCACGCAAGACAGACAGCACCAAATGATCAGAACGGCAGACAGCACCAGTCGATGGGGACATCCCTTCCCACTGAGCAGATGTTCAAATCCTTCTTAACACTGTGCTCCAAGAAGCCACTAGGAATCAGTTAGTCTTGACAAAGAAGCTGAAACACGTTTGCCATCCCAGTTCTTGAGCATGACCTACAGAAACTCCTGAAATCATTGAAAATGACTCAGAGTATTTCCCTCAGGGAATCTGATCCTGCTGACTCTTAGTTCTCTTCTGCTAACCTATCCCCACCTCTCTTCCTGTTCCAGAGGGATTTGGAGTCCTGCTAGCCCATCCCCCTCCTTTTTTACAGAAAAAGAAACTGAAGCTCCAGAGATTAAAAGACTTGCTCAAGGTCACAGAATGAGTTTGCATCAAATTCGAAGTCAGATATAGCAGTAGGAGAGAGAAAACTCTGGGATTAGAAAGGAATGGGTGTGAATTCTTTGCATCTTTCAAGCTGGGTGACTTTACCTCCCAGTCTCAGTTTCCTCATCTACAAAATGGGGCTCTTTGGAATGCCTAGCTCAGAGGATGTTTGGGAGAACCCAATGAGCTGATAAATGAAAAGGGCTCAGCACAGTCCCTGACACCTCACAACAGCTTGATCAATGTGTCCGTGGTCATTACAGGATGCGGTAGTGGTTTCAGATGTTGTTCTGATTGCCCCCAAGAGACTAAGTCTAGAAGAGGTGTAGAATCCAAGCTAGCACTGTG
Source organism: Tursiops truncatus (assembly GCF_011762595.2). Lineage (NCBI taxonomy): Eukaryota > Metazoa > Chordata > Mammalia > Artiodactyla > Delphinidae > Tursiops > Tursiops truncatus. The sequence goes on along the minus strand of NC_047052.1, from coordinate 54,376,558 downwards.
TTTCCTTTTTAATATATTTCAAGAATAAGCTTATCTGGGACTTCCCTGCTGGTCCAGTGGTAAAGGATCTGCCTTCCAATGAAGGGGAGGCGGGTTCGATCCTTGGTCAGGGAACTAAAATCTCACATGCCACCGGGCAACTAAGCCCGCGCGCACCACAACTACTGAGCTCGGGCACCTCAACTAGAAAGCCCGCCTGCCGCAAACTACAGAGCCCATGTGCTTTGGAGCTCGCATGCCCGCAACTAGAGAGAGAAAACCCACCACCACAACTAGAGAGAAGCCCTCTCGCCGCAAGGAAGTATACCGCATGCCTCAAGGAAGATCCCGCCTGCTGCAACTAAGACCCGACGCAATAAAAAATCAATAAAATAAATTTAAAAAAAAAGTTTAGCAAACATTCAGGCCGTTTTCAATCCCTCAGTGTGGTAGGTGAGATCACAGATCTTAGAGACCACTTTGAGCCTCCATCCCTCACCTGTAAAACGTGTGTGTGCGCGCGCTCGCTCAATGTGTGTGATAATTCCTACCTACAGGGCTGCTGGGAACATCTCCTGAGATCATGGATGGGAGGAAACTGTGTGGCTCATAGTAGGTGCAATAAATAGTAGCAGTTATCTCTTCACAGAGTGACCAGGCATTAGGAGAAGCCGCTGCTCCCCGGTACAAAAGGAAGGAAGCTCAAGGTTTGGAACCAGCTGAACCTAGTCCCAACTCACAGCTCTGCCGAGTTCCACCTGTGTGACCCTGGGTGAGTCATTTCACCTCAATGGACCTAGCTGCAAAATGAGTCCAATAAACTCAACATGCAGGCTTGGGGAGAAAATTAAATGAAGCAGGTACTTCCCTGGCGGTCCGGTGGTTAGGACTCCGCCCTTCCACTTCAGGGGACACAGGTTCGATCCCTGGTTGGGGAACTAAGATCCTGCATGCCTGCGCAGCGTAGCCAAGAAAAAACAAAAATTTTTTTTAATAAATAAATGAAGCAAGGAAGGTGAGTAATAGTAACTGTTCTCTAAGTGGTCATAGTGATACCAAGAGTTAATTTTTATTGATCCGGACCTGTGTCATTTGCTGTCTTACACGCTTTACATGGCCTGAATTATAAAGTGAGGCTGTTAATTACAATGATTAAGCTATTTAACAAACAACCATCTAACCTTATTTTGTAGCACTCTAGCCACAGCCTCTCCCCCACCCCGCCAGGGTGGAGACCTGGACCCGCCCTCGGTATCCAATGCCCTCCCCCTGGGCAGGCAGAGACGTGTTTGAAATAAAGTTTATTGAAGTTTCTGTCGGTATTTACATATGATACACGGTAAATAACAGAGCCAGGCCCCCCACCCCATCCCTTCCCCACCCCCAAAGTCCCCCTCCCCCCAGCCTCGTTAAAAATCGCTGCGTAAAGACAGGTTAACTGCTGCGGTCCCCCCTCCCCCCTCCCACCTAAGATGCAATCTAAAAGCCCCCGTCCCTCCCCTGCCCCCCTCCCCCCACCCAGGGGGCCTTTCTAGTTCCGTGTACAACACTGTGCTACCTCGCCCCTCCTCCCCTAATAAGGGGGTGGGTGAGTTTCTGGTGACCCCCCCCATCTGTCCAAGGGGGCGGACGGACCCTTGAAAGAGGCCAGAGTTGGGGGTCTGAGATGGGAAGGGGGACTTCAATGAGGGGGAGGGCCAGAAGATGGAAGACTTGGAGGTTTGGGGGGCGTCGACCCCCGCTACTGCCTCTCCCTCCCCCGACGGGGCCTCGAGGGGGAAGAGGCGGGCACAGGCGTGGAAATGGCGTGGAGGAATTCCCTCCACCCTAGGGTCTCCATTCTTGTCGCGTGGTATGTGGGGCTGGATGCACCGACGGGCTTTGGATGAGCGGGTGAAGAGGAGGCCGGGAGACAGAGGAAGGAAAAGAAGCCAAGGTCAGCTGAGAGAGCAAGAAAAGCCGTTAGAGAGAGCCCTCGAAAAGGCAGGTAACCTTCAAAAGGCCGAGGAGCGTCCAGCAGGTGAGAAAGAATGGGGTCTCCCGTGGGTGGGGAAGTGGGGGAGGGGACACCATACCTGCGGCCTCCAGCCCCACCCCGGCCGCACTACACCCGAGGACCACGAAAGTCCGGAGGTGAGACTGGGCCGGGAAAGAGAGAAGCCAGGGCAGAGAGCAGAAGAGGATGCTTGGCATTTCTGGCGGCAGCTGGAACCTACTCTCCTGCCCACAGCCCCTGCTGCGAGGCGGAAGGCTGAGGGACGGCTCGCGGAGGTGGGCGCGCTCGGCCGCTCTGCCCAAGGAGCAGAGGAACCTGGGAGGCGGTACTAGGCCGGGAGGGGAGTGGCCTAAGGAAAAGGGGCGGGTCATCTAGAAGGAGGTGTCATCTGGAAGTGGAAGGGACCAATGAAGTGGAGCGGTCAGGAAAGAGGGAGGGGTTATGGTGACGGGGCGGGGCCACTGGGAAGAGGGCGGGGCTAACGCGTGCGCAGCGTCCTACGGGTGGGACGAGGAGTCCCGAGGGCTTGAGGGGCAGCTGCGTTGTGGGGAGACCCATGAGGAGTAGGAGGAAGAGGAGGAGGAGGAAGAGGAGGAAGGGGGGCGCTCCGGGGGCGGGGCCTCAGCAGGGCGAGGTGGAGATGTGCAGGTGGTCCGGGTACTTGATGGCTGGAGGGTAGTTCTGCGTCATCTGGATGGATACGTCGCTAGAGATGTCGGAGGGACTGCGGCCGCGGCGCCACGCCTCGGGCTGCAGAAACTGGCCCGAGTAGTCGGAGCAGTCGCTGAGACGCGGGCGGTAGAAGGCCGGGTGCGGACGGTACATCTCCTCCTCCGCGTAGCGCTTGGTGAACAGGTACACGGACATCACGCCAGCTCCCTGTGGCAAGGCAGGGTCAGAGTCGCAGAGGCTGGCCCCGGGCTCCCTCTGACCCCAAAACTCAAGACCCCCAGTCCCTCCTCTCCCAGGACCCAAGATTCCAGGCCTCCAGCTTCCTCCTTTCCCAGAACCCAGGAAGTAGAGCCCCAGTCACCTCCTCCCCAGGATCCCAGGAGTTGGAGCTCCCAGACCCTCCTCCTCCAGGACCCAGGGGTTAGGACCTCAGCCACCACCTCCTTTTAATTCAGAGTCTACACCCACAGCCTCCTCTTCCTCCTGGACCCAGGAATCATGCCCTCCCCCCCAACCCCCCCCATTCAAAACTCTAGAGTCTGGGCCCCACAGACATCACCTCTTTGAGTAGGAAGGAGGAAGCTGCGAAGGCAAAAGACCACCCGTAGCGATAGTGGAAATACTGCTCAGAGCTGCTGGGCCTGTTCATGACCTCGTCGTTGATGCTGGAAATGTAAAGAACCAAGCCCACCACCAAGGAGAGGCCTGTGGGGAGCAGAGGGGTGCCCTTGGCCCATTAGCAGTGGGCCCCTTTCCCCAGCCCCAGGCCCCCTGCATCTCACCGCCATCCTCTCCCCTCTCCTCCCTGCTCTCCCCTGGACTAAATTCCATCCGTTGAAGTTCCTTGTGTGCTGGGCCTCGGCTGGGTGCAGGAAGCCCAGAGATAAATCAACAGCCTCCTCCTCCCTCCCACCCCCACCCCTAATCTGCCATCCAGGAGCTCACAATGCAATTGGGGCAGGCAAACATGAACACTGATCAACAGTCACATCCATGGTGACATGTACTGTAAAGAAAACAGTAGCACAGAGCTCTGTGGGTCCAGAAGAGGCACCAAGCCCACCTGGGGCAAGGGTGGGGGGAGCCAAGGAAAGCTTCCTGGAAGCATGACTTTGTCGAAGTCCTAAAGGATGAGGCCCAGGGAAGAATTAGGGTTTACCATTATACCACTCCAGGCAGGGCAGAGGGGACAGCATGGGCAAAGAGTTGGAGGGGGAACAATGAACTGATCCCTCCACGTAGCTAAAACATGAACCACAGCCACAAGAAATGAGGCCAGAGAAGGGGGCAGGGGCATTGCCATGATGAGGCTCGAATGCCAGGCTGAGGAGCTTGGCATCAATGCCAAGGGCACTAGGGAGCCATGGACGGTCTGAAGCAGAGGAAGGACAAAGCCAGATCGAAGTGTTAGAAGATCCTTGTGGGGCTGATTGGTTCTGGGAAGAGATTGGAAGGGAGAAACTGGATATTGTATATTCCAAGGGAAGGAGGATGAAGCTGAGCTGAAGCTGTATAGATCATAATAGCAACAACAACAACATCAATAACAATAATAATAGCAACTGCTTATATAGGTCTTGCTCTAAGCTACGCACCATTCTCAGTGTTATATATGCATTAACTCATTCAAACCTCACAACACTTACAAATTGGTATCATTTTTATCTCCATTTACAGCGGAGGAAATAGAGGCACATGGAGAAGGTGGAGAGGAGAGGTCTGATTTGAAAAATTTTAAGAGGCAACTATCACTTCTTCAAGCTGAACTTTCTTTTAAACAGTAGCCATGCAGAGCGATAGCCATACGTAGGGTGGCTTAAAGAGGCTATAAAAATCCCTCCCCCCAAATTAATCCAAGTAATCCTCATCAGCATCTTCCCCTAGAATCCTACAAATAAACATTCGTGTGCCCGTCGCACCCAGAATAAATCTAAATTCCTTCCACTGCCTACAAACGAGGTTAGCAAACACAATGACCGCCCAGGGCTAAATCCAGCCCACCTCCTGTTTTCGTGTGGCCTACTAGCTAAGAATGGCTTTTATATAATTAAATGGTTGAAAAAATCAAAAGAAGACTATGTTGTGGCACGTAAAAAGTATATGAATTTCATTTGGCAGTTCCTCAAAGTGTTAAAGATAGAATTACCATATGACCCAGCGATTCCACTCCTAGGTATTTACCCAAGAGAACTGGAAACATATGCTCACACAAAAACTTGCGCACGAATGTTTGCAGCGGCATTATTCATAATAGCCAAAAAGTGGAAACAACCCAAACGTCTATCAACTGAATGGACGAACAGAATGTGGTATAGCCATATAAAGGAATATTATTCAGCCAAAGAAAGGAATGAAGTACGCACTTACACTACCACACGGATGAACCTAGAAACTGTGCTAAGGGAGAGAAGCTAGATGCGTAAGAGCACATATTGTATGGTTCCATTTATATGAAATGTCCAAAACAGGCAAGTCCATAGAGATAGAAAGTGGGTTAGTGGTTGCCAGGGGGTGGGGTGGAGGGGGGATCATGATTAGCAATTAAAGGGAGTGAGGTTTCTTTTTGGGGTGACGAAAATGTGGTAAAATTAGGTCATGCAGATGGTTGCACAACCTTGTGAATAGACTACAACTGCTGAATATATGAACTTTATGTTGTGTGAATTATAATGTCTCCATTTAAACAGCATATGAATTTATAATTTCAGGGTCCATAAATAAACTTTTGTTGGGACACAGCCACGCCCATTTGTTTACATTTAGCCTATGGCTGTACCGGCAAAACTGAGTAGCTGCGGCAGAGGCTGTACGGCCAGTAAAGCTGAAAATATTTGTTATCCGGCATTTTACAGAAACATGTACCTGACCCCTGGACTGCAATGCCTACAGAGTCACCTGCCAAACTCATCTCTAGCCATTTCTCCTTGCACGTGCTACTTAGGTCCCACTCTTGCTTGAACACAAGCTCATTTCTGCCTCAGGGCCTTTGCTCTCTCTGTTCCCTTGAACTGGAATGCTCTTCCCCCAGATTTCCACATGTCTCCCTCTGTCACTTCATTTATTATTATTATTATTTTGGCCGCATGGCATGTGAGGTCTTAGTTCCCCGACTAGGGATAGAACTTGCTCCCCCTGCAGTGGAAGCACGGCATCCTAACCCCTGGTATCTGTCACTTCATTTAGATCTCTTATTCCTTGTCACCTCTTTAGAAAGGACTTCTATGATCTCCTTGTTTTAAAAAATTGCCCCTTCACTCAGAATTAGAGAAATGCAGGTGAAAACGATGAGGACATACCATTTCTCATCCATCAGATCGTCAAAAAAAGCTTCACAACATACTCTTTGTGAGGCAAAAGGTACATAAAATACATATATGCGTCTGCTTATTTTTACAAAGAGAGACACAGGAGGGGAAACAAACATGAAGTTGATTACTTTAGGTAGGTGAGAATAGGAAGGAAGAGATGGGAAGGAAGTGGCACTCCTCTGAGTATATATTTTTGCATAATTTTGACCTTTGGAACTATGCTAATATTTTATATATTCAAAAGATAAAATCAACAAGGATCTAGGGCTTCCCTGGTGGTGCAGTGGTTGAGAATCTGCCTGCCAATGCAGGGGACACGGGTTCGAGCCCTGGTCCGGGAAGATCCCACATGCCACAGAGCAACTAAGCCCGTGCGCCACAAACACTGAGCCCGCGTGCCTAGAGCCCGTGCTCCGCAACAGGAGAAGCCACCACAATGAGAAGCCTGTGCATCGCAACAAAGAGTAGCCCCCACTTGCTGCAACTAGAGAAAGCCTACGCGCAGCAACGAAGACCCAATGCAGCCAAGAATAAAATAAATTATTAAAAAAAAAAAAACAAGGATGGGGAAAACAACAAATTGAATACAAACAAAAATAAATGAAGCTAATTTATATCAGATGAATAATACAACCACAGGAGGGGGGAAAGTAGTAATCCAAGTAACTTTTGGACAAAGTACTTTGAATATATATCTCAGTTTAAAGACAGAAAGGTCTGTGAAGAAATCTTGAACTGTATTTAATAAATTTTTATTGGGAGTGGTGTAGGGGTAGCAGTACTTAAGTTATTCTGTGTGAATAGTAGGGTTGAGCAAATGTGCAAATATACTGATGTTTTGGGGAGGTGGAGATCTCATTCCGAAAGAAGGAAGATACAAATCAGAATGGAGTAAAGTCAAGAAAGACCCTTGTGGTGTCAGTATAAACTCCTGTTTTACAAATATATGTAATTTCCCAGCTCGTATCCTGAAACATCCTAGGAGCAGTGACACCCCAGCAGCAATGAGCACACCTAGCACCCAGATTTTGGTCTCTACTATCACCCCCACTACATCAGGAGCTAGGAAGAAACAGCTCATTTGAAGCCTGAGGCAGGGGCAGTAAAGGTGTACTGGTACCACAAAATAAGGAAGTACTCAAAAAAAAAATGTTGGAGACATGTCAAAAGAGGACACAGGAACTCATCTGAAGGAGGTCCCTGATAGCCCAACTGGGGACAATCTGAACATCAAAATGAATACTAAAAGTAATGACATACAATACACTGAATTTTTAAAAAATGTGAATCCATACTGATATATTCTTTAAGGAAATAAATAATAAAAGAAAAGAGAAAATTTGGGAATTCCTTGGCAGTCTAGTGGTTAAGACTCCACACTTTCACTGCTGAGGGGCCAGGTTCAATCCCTGGTCTGGGAGCTAGAATCCCACAAGCCACGTGCCCCCCAAAAAAAAAAACAAATTCTTCTTTTCGGTGACATCCATGTAGATAGAACAACAGAGTTAAGAAAACACCATTTTGCAACCCTTGTAGTAATATTAGGATTTAGGCAAGCATCGTCGACAGTGGACATTAAATCACTGTATGACAGAATCTCCCCATGGAATATCTATTAATTACAAAGAGATTTTTGAAAACTTCCTTTATCATAAAGGAACCTGACAGATACCATCTGAACCAGGAAACCAAAGCTAACATCACCAATAATGGGGCAAACGGACACCCCGACCTCCTGATGTGATCGTGACGCTACTTCGTTTATGTAGTGTCCCTACTGGTAATTTGTAACATGGATCCACTCCTGTGGAAACTGTGGGGTGTTCTACAAAACACTGGCTGCATTCTTCAAAAAAACATCAACATGAAAGATTTTTTTTTTAAGGTACAGGAACTATATAAAAGATGAAAGGAGGCGAAAGAGACACAGCAAGGAAAAACAGAACTGGATCCTGAATCAGGGGAAAAACTGACTATAAAAGGCAGTGTGGAGACAACTGGTGAGATTTGAATATGAACTGCGTATCAGCTGTAATACTGTATAAGTGTTAAACTTCCTGAATTTGATGATTGTACTGTGGTTAGGAAAGAAAATGCACTTGTGCTTAGGACATAATTGCTGACGTATTTAAGAGTGAAGTGTTTGCAATTTATGTTCAGGTGGTTATATAATAATATAATATAATATAAATTACATAATATATACATATATAGATATATACACATAAGATACAAAGAAACAGAAATACAAATGTGGAAAATGTTATAAATTGGTCCCAGTGAAGAATATATGAAAGTTCCTTATATAACTCCTGCAACTTTTCTGTATGTTTAAAATTTTTCCAAAGCAGCACATTTTGAATAAAATGGACATCCCCAAACAGGATTTTTCCCCCAAGGTGCCAAAATGTTACCCTGCAAATGACTTATTCGTTGTAAAGAGAAAAATGTACCTTTTCAATGGAGAGCTCTAATGATCACCCCCTTTACCAAGGGTTCAAACTTTGTTCCACTCCGGTAGGAACAACTTGACGTTATTTGCTACCTGAAGGGATGGGCTGTAAAGAACATGGTACCACCTCTAAATCTTGCCAAATATATTTAACCAGAATCTAATCAAGTCTCTACCCTGGACATAACTTCCAGGCTACAGAGAATACAAAGAAAGAGGAACAAATCAAAGGATGCCACAAGGAAACAAATAAATGTGGTTTGTGGGGTGTTCTACAAGACACCCTGTCCTGCAGATTTCAAAATGACAATGGTATGAGCCAAGCTGTAATACTTAAGCAAGTGTCTGATCTTAACATCTCAAAAAGCGACACAACCAGATAGTATTAGGTCTCCTGATGCAATACAGTAGGACATAATAGCACCACCTATCTATGAAGTATTTTATCACCACCACCCACCCCCAAAAAAAGCAAACCTGGATCTGATATACAGTTTTACAAGAAAACACAGGATGGAGGAGCATATTAAATCACAAAAACACAATTAGAAAGATCTAGAGTGTGGGAATTCTATGAGACAAATGACTAGATTTCTTCAACAAATAAACGGCAAGGAAAAAAATAGAAGGGGGAGGACTGTTACAGATTAAAAGAGGCTTCAGAGATCTATCAACTAAATGCACAAGTGGAATTTGGATCCTGGTCTGCAAGAAACTAATGGTAAAAAAAAAAAGGCATTTATGAGACAAGTGGGGAAGTTGAACACTAACTAGATATTAATTTACATTAAGCAGCTATTCTTAATTGTTTGGGCATGACAGTGGCACTGTGGCTAGTTAAATAACAAAGTACTGATTTCTCAGAGATATACTGAAATACTTGTGGATAAAACGATTTAATGTTTGAGACCAACTTTAAAATCATGTAGTGAAGTACAGAAGGGAGGTATGGCAGTATGACTAAAAAAAGATTCACCATATGTTGATAATTGTTGAAACTGAGTGAAGGGTACATGGCAAATTATACTATCCTTTGTATATTTTTATAATGAAATATATTTTAAAAGTCAGTGTTGTGAAAAAATATAGTATGGAAACTATTCTAGACTAAAAGAGAATTGACTAAATGCTACGCGTAAACAGACTGAATCCTGGTTCTGGGGGAAAAGCTACAAAAGGCGTTCTTAGAACAACTGGGACAGTTTGAAAATGGAATGAATTATATTATGGAATTATTGTAAAATTTCTAGATTTGATAATGGTGTTGTAGTTATGTAGAAAATGTCATTACTCTTAAGAGATGCATATCAAAATGGTTAGAGATGAACGATCACGATGCCTGCAACTTACTTTCAAACGGTAAAGCCAGAAACAAACAAAAACCAAACTGTGTGTAAAGAGAGAGACGGAATATAGCAAAACTTCAGCAAAATGCAAGTATCTATGTGGATCTAGGTGGAAGAAGTACCAGTGTTCACTGTACTATTCTACAGATTTCAGAGTTTTCTTTAAAAATTTGGAGTGATTGAGGTAAGATTAAATAATGACGTTCCCATCCATCTCCTTCCCCTTAACTGTTTTATTTATCTTCGTTGCACTTGTCACTACCTAACATTATATTTTCTATCTATTTGTAGTTTTTTAGTCATGAATCTCCTCCACTTCCTCTAGGATGCTTGAAACTAGTCTACCTTGTTTCCTACTGCATTCCTAGCACCTGGTGCAAGATCCAGCAGATAATAAATACTGGTTGAATGGATGAATATACTTGCATGCACCTGGAACTTCGAGCTCGTTAGCTGCTTTTCCCTTTTAAGTCCACTCTAAATCCCCATTCCTCTGTCTCCTTTAAGAATTAGCTTTTGCTGAACTTCCAGAGCACTTTCAACTTCTGGTATTCCATAATTTTGATGTTCAAGAAGAGGGGGCCCATGAAGTGTTACATGGTGAAGGCATCTGCTATAGGTCTTGAAAGATGAGCAGGTTTATAGGAAAAGAATACCTAGGGAATTCCCTAGCGGTCCAATGGTTAGGAGTAGGTGCTTTCACTGCCAGGGACCCGGGCTCAATCCCTAGTCCGGGAATTAAGAGCCCACAAGCCATGAGGCATGGCCAAAAATAAATAAAATAAAATAAAATAAAATAAAATAAAGGCAATGCGTGACTCTAAACGGGATCCTTAAAAAAAAAAAAAAAAAGGAAAGAAACTATACTTAAAGATCCTTTAAAAAAAAAAAAAAAGAAAGAAACAATACCTTGATTCCCAGTCCCCCATCCAAGGATGGTCCATCATCAAGTAATGTCTATGTTACTTCCTGAATCTCTCAAAATCTAAACCCCTTTTTGCATCCCCAAGTCCTCCGACCCAGCTAAGGCTTATTCCCTATGCCTGTTCCACTGCCTACAAATCTTTATCCCCCTGTTTTAGATACTGGTTCTTTCTAAAGCCCATACCTGCTAACCACTCCTGCCTCACCTCAAGTCCCATGTTTCACATTTCAGTTGTAAATAACAAACATTCTCCATACAGAGAGTCAGGAGCAGGGGTGATGAGAAGGAGACAAATATTTCCAAAGAGAAGAAAAATAAGAAAAAAAAAGAAACAGAGAAAGAGCTTTTTGTTGTTGTTTTTCACCCTTGTTTTTAGTAATTGAAAGTTGTCTAAAAACAACGTCAAAAGGTAAGTTATTCTTGTCATTCTTTCTCCTTCCTGGTCATTTTACAGTGGCTCTGCTTCTCTAAAAAATAACGTTCTTTCCCCTTTTTTCCCCTTCTCCCTTTTTCTCTCTCCCTTCCCCCTTCCCTGCTCTGTAATCCAACTCTCTCCCTCCCCCCTCCGCTACATCTGCTTCAGAATACTTAGAGCACAGTAGGCAAGAATCACCTACATTCCAAGCTCAACAGGCACAAGCTGCTTTAGAACAAAGAGTTTCAGGACCACGGAGAGCTACACAGCTGGCTACTTGTCTTAGCTGCTTTCTAGGGTCTTAACACATGCTGTGAATTCCATCTCTGTACAAGGCACTTTTCTCTCTTCACGTGAAAAACCTCCCCTCGCCCTTTCTGCATCGTCAACTTAGATGTCACCTGCTCCTGAAGTTGTGGTCGTTCCCACCCTTCCCACCACCTTATTGTGTCAGCTTAATGCATCTTCGCTTTTCCCAGAATGCCCTGAGCTGTCTTTACCATGCATCCCTTCTACATTCATTGTGGACTTTGTGCCAGCAACTCATCTAGGCTCTGAAGATACAAGCAAGAGCATGTTCCTGCCTCTTGGAGTTTACATTCCAGTAGAAGGAGACAGAAAATGAAGATGACAATAGCAATAAGTGCTATGAAACAAATATAAAATAGGGAATGTGATGGATAGTATAGTGGGGGCAAAGCAACATGGGGTACCACTGTCAGAGAAAGAAACTCTGAAGAGGGAAAGTTGGAGTCTTTGAGAATTAGGGGGAAGAGACTTCCAAACATGGAAGTGAGGCTGAGATGATCATTTTTGAGGAATAGACTGAGGCCAGTGCAGCTGAAGTTACAAGCAATGGAGAGAGTGTTAGTGAGTTAGGTAATAAGGCCAGAGGTCTGAACAGTGGCCAAATCATGGAAGACCTTGTAAGCCAGCATGAGGAATTGGGATGTATTCTAAGTGCAATGGAAATCCATTAAAGGGATTTAAGCGTTGTGTGACAAGCACTGACGCACAGGTAGCTGGGAGCTGTTTTGTGGCTGACTGCCTGCAGACTGTCATGCATTCCAATATACATTAGGTGCAGACAAATACTGTTTGATTCCACTTATACGAGGTACCTAGAATAGTCAAATTCATAGAATCAGAAAGTACATTGGTTGATGCCAGGGACCAGGCGGGGGTTGGGGAGGGGGAATGGAGAGTTAGTGTTTAATGGGGACAGAGTTTCAGTTTAGGAAGGTGAAAATTCTGGGAGATGGATGATGGTGAGGGCCGCACAACAATGTGAATGTACTTAGTGCCACTGAACTGCACAGTTTAATATGGTTAAAATAGTATGTTTTATATTATGTGACTTTCACCACATTAAAAAAAAAAAAAGATTCAGTATGTCACCAGCACCCAGCACAGGGCGTGGCATGTAAGATGTCTCTGTAAATGTTTGATGAGTGAATGAATGAATGAGCAGATGCATAGAGCATGATTGAGGATCAGGGGTTAATATGAGCCATGCATGGGAAGCATGCCTCTTATGACCTGGAAAAAGAAAATCAATGTCACTCCAGCCTCCTCCCCTTCTCTCACCAACCATATCCAGTCAGTCATCTGGTTCTATTGATTCTTCTGTCAATATCCCTCTCTCTCAAAGCCATCCAGTCACCTTTATCCTTCCACACCCCCTCCCAGCTCAAACCTTATCTGCTATTGCCCGGACCAATGCATAAGCCTCCTCCTCTGTTTGCCCAGTTCCAGTCTCTTTCCTTCTAGTGCATTCCAAACACAAGTCCCTGAGGGATCTTTAGCGTCCCGGTGTGACCCTATCCCTTTCCTGCCCCAGCCCTCTCACCACTTTCTCCAAAATTGAATGCCAACTTCACCATTTCCCCGACCTCGGGCAACTCTCGTCTCTTTCTAAGTCTCAGTTTCCTCATGGGGAGCATGAGGTGGTTGGACTAGATCATTCCATTCCAAGATCTAAGATATTGTTGGTACTATTTCCATTCTTTCCCCTGTTTTTTGGGCCCCATCACGGAGCATGCAGGATCTTGCTTCCCAGACCAGGGATCGAACCCGTGCCCCCTGCAGTGGAACTGCAGAGTCTTAACCACTGACCACCAGGGAAGTCCCCCTTTCCTCTCTTTTAATCTCCTTTGTCTTTAGGATTTTTAACTGTGGTAGGGCAGCAGAGCGCCAGGGTGAAAGTCTGGTTTGGAATCCTTCTTCCACTATGGAGCAACTTCTGAGTGCTTCGGTTTCCTCAAGTGGAAAATGGGAATAATGATAGCATCTGCCTTATGAGGGGAAGAAAAAGAAATAACTTAATTTGCACAAAGCACTTAGAACTTCCCCAAACCATGGCCCTCAATAAAGTGTTTATTATCACGGTTGTTGTTGCTACTACAGCTATTTATGAATGTATGTGTGTATGTATTTATTTTAAATTACCACGTGTTGAATACTTACTGCTATAGACCAGGCACTGGGTTGGCCCTTCACGTCCGTGATCTAGAGCAGGGGTCAGAAAACTACTGTCTGTCCTGCTGCCTGTCTTTGTATGGTTTGCGAGCTAAGTGTGGTTTTTACATTTTTTTAATGGTGGGGAAAAAAAAACAAAAGAAGAAGAATATTTCATAACCCATGAAAATTACACTGAATTCAAATTTCAGGGTCCATACATAGGATGATTGGAACATAGCCAGGCCCATTGCTTCCCCTCTGGTTGCTCACAAAGCCTGAAATATTTACTATTTTGCCCTAAGCAAAAAGTTTGCTGGCCCCTGAACAAGACTGGTCCTCTCAACAGCTCCAGAAAGGAAGGCTGTAACTCACACACCGAGTAAGTGGTAGGATTTTAACCCAGGTCTTTCTAGGTTCACAGGAGCAGGTGCCTTCAGCCACTACCCCCTACAACCTGTAAAGCACACAACTGGATACTTTGGGTGGGGTGCATAGGTCATAGTCTATGAAATGAAGTTCAGGAAGCGGGGTTCAATCCCCGCCCATTACTCTATTATTACATCAGAGGCCTGACTTGCAGCCCTGAAGGCACCATTGATCCTCAGCTTGACCTTGGGAAGTCAGGTCCTGATGCAAATCAGGTCCACGAGCATGGCTTTTGGGAAGAGAATGTCCTCGGTTCTAACGCCAGCGCTGCCCTTTACCAGCTATGTCACCTCTTTTGTTTCAACTTCCGTGAACCACGAACAATGGGATTTTCCTTCTTCTAATGTTTCAGGTGGGTTGAATAAATGTTCCCATGCTCCTTACCCTTGCCCCACTTTCTGTCTCTCTAGGCCACTATTTTTCCATCTGACACTCTGGGATGGAGATATTCTACGTGTCTTATTTTAGCTCTGTGTCTGGCTCTACATGCTGTGATTCAAATTTGCACAGAGGTTGCACCCTGGTTTCCCTGGGAAAAGGTCTCATCAGGTTAGGCTGGAAACACGGGGGAGGTTTAGCCTGGAGAAAGCTGGGTGAGGAAAAGGGAGGAGACTGGGGGAGAGGATATTTGAAGATCTATCTTCAACTATTTGCAGAGCCAAGTCAAAAGAGGCAGCCGAATGCGGTCCCAAAGGGACAGAACGGAAACGAGACCAACAGCGGGGTTTGTTCATAACGTATCAACTGAATTAAAAGGGCACGAATGGGGTTTAATTAAATCACGTTGAGTTAAGTCGAATTGAACTGAAGAAATGAGTCAGAATAGATTGGGGTTAGTTGGGCCAGACTGATGGAGTTAAGTGTGTCAGAGCTGAGGTGATCTGGGCTGACCTGAGCTGAGTTGGACCAAATTGGACTGGACTGAGCTGAAATTTGGAGAAGGGTAGCACTTCGGAAACAGCTCTACTCTGGAGCTCAGGACACTTGGGTCCCTGGGGAGCCAGCATTATGTTGGTATCTTAGGCAACTCCCTGCACAACTGCAGGCCTCGGTATCCCCATTTTATCAAATGAGTGCTAATAATAACTCCCGGGCAGAGATGTTATGAGAAGGTTATGAGATCACTCATGCAAAAGAACCCTGAATCTCAAAAGAAACGAGAACTATAAACAAACGTTGAACTCTAGCTAATGACACACATGGTGAAGAATTTAGGGCAAAGTGTACTGATGCCTGCAACTCACTTGGAAATGCATTTTAAAATGATAATAAGATAGACTGATGGATGGGTAGAGAGACAGATGGACAGATACAGGATAGAGCACATCTGTGGTATGGTAATGGTCGACCGTAAGTGGTGGGCACAGGGTTCTTTCAACTTTTCTGGTTGAAAAATGTTCAAGTAAAATGATGCACAGAACATAAAGAGCCTTGTAATCTGTTAATTGCTCAAATATCAGGAGTGGTTAAAAATACAGCCTCTGGAGGCGAAATGCGTGAGTTTGAATCCCATCTCTGCCTCTCACTGGTTGTATGGCCCTGAGCAAATGACTTCATTTCTCTGAGTGTTTGTTTCCATATCTGTAAAATGGGGCTATTAATAGGATTTACCTCACAGGGTTGTTGTGAGTATCAGAACAGAGCCTGGCACCTAATTAGCACCCAACAGGCATTCGCTGTGATTTGGCGGCTAGCTCCATTTCACAGAGGAGGGAAGTGGGACTCAGAGAGGTTCTGCAACTCCTCCAGGATTACACAGCAAGGAAGTGGCTTTCCTATTGGAAGAGGAACCCCAGGTTCCTGGAACCTAAAATAGTCCCACGGCCTTTTAAGTCTTTTCCTTGGGCTTACCCGATAGGATGAAGAAGATGCCAGAAACGAAGGCCAGAATGGTCCTCTGTGGGCGGATGTGGCCGATGTTGCTGATGACGAAGGCGGTGAACACGAGGAAGAGACTGACCATGGGGAAGGGGGTGGCTGTGCGCACTGTCTCTGGGGGAGGGGTAAGAAGAAAGACAGGGGTGAGGGGGGACTCTCCAGGAGGACACCTCCCCGTTCTCCTGACCCCTCCACTTCCACCCCCCACCTCCCAGCCCTGACCCCTCTCTTTTATGTGGTTCCTCCCCTTTCTGAAACTTCCACTGCTGGCCCCACCCCTTCACACAGGCCACACCTCCTTTGGTTTGACCCCACCCCTTGCCTATTGACTCCACCCACTTCCCAGGCCCCACCCCTTCAACCTGGCCCCTCCTCCTTACCCAACCACTCTGCCTGCTGTCAAGCCTCCACTCCTTCCCTCCCACCCCACCCCTTCTCTGGTCCTAGCCTTTCTCCCAGGACCCGCCCTGCCACCCTGCACCCTTGTTGCCTGACCCTCCCCACCCCCTGCCTCCCCTCACTCAGAATATTCTCCGTGTTTTCCGTCACCAAGTTGATCTCCGGTTCAAGGAAATATTCTGAGGCCACGCAGCGACCCTTTTCCCGGCCTGAGGGGAAGATAAGAAGGCAGGGCTGGATGAGAGGCTCCTGAGCTTTGGAGAGGCAGTCAGGGGCAGGACGCACAGTAGAGAGACCCCAGGATGGGAATGTGAGGTTTAATCCAAGGATCATGGTCTGTACTACTCTTAGGGGGTCGCAGAAGGGGGTGGGCAGGAGTCCGAGAGCTCCTATTGCAAGCTGCCTTAGAGTCCCTTGGATGGAGGACAGGGCTGGAAGACTGAGTCCCAAGTGAGGAGGGGCTATGGGCCAGGACTCCTGGATCCCTAAAGAGGTAAGGTCTGGGGGGTGAGGTGGGACAGGATTCCTAGAAGGAGTGGTCTCTGGGGTAGCTGGGAGGCACAGTTTTGTTGTTTTTTTTTTATTCCTATTCAGCTCTGGAACTGTCCAGGAGACAAGTTCTGAACTTAGACTGCCGCTTCTAAGGGGCCAGGGGCTCCAGGAGGTTACGGGGATTAGGGACCTGGAGATTGTGTGAGCATTAAGGTTCTTAGATCCAGGGAATAAAGGGCTAGAAATTGAATCTCCAGGTAGAAATGTGACTCTCCAGGAGAGAAACAGGACTGATTTCTGGATTTCTGGCACCCATGGGATGGAACTATGGATAAAGACTCTCGGATCCCAAGCAAGGCAGGGACAGTTGACTGGTGGGCAGGTGAGGTCCGTACCTGCGAAGAAGCAGACGCGCCATAGGCCGGCATGCAGCGCCATCTTGACCTCCGTGGTCTGGTTCTGTGGCAACACCGTTCCCTCTTCCATGTACAGCCAGTAGTCCGTGCTGACCGCAATGCCCACAAGCAGCAGGCCACACGCACCAAACACGCTGCTCAGCAGGGTCAGGGCGCGGCTACTGCAGTGACTCATCCTCAGCGGCGGGGGGCGCCCTGCGGGGCCTGAGGGTCGGGAAGCTGCAGTGGAGGGCCCTGATGGGACGACTAGAGTCCCCAGACCCCATGCAGCCACGTGGGACATCGGACCCAGGCCAGAAACAACAATCCCCAAACTGAACCCTCTAAAATCTGACCTCTGTGTCCTGACCTACAATTCCATCCCTGGATTTGAACCAGTAACTTGTCTAGAAACCCTAACCTAGGCCACCAATCCTGACTCCAGGCCCAGACCTAACACCCTGACCCCTTTCTTTTGGACTCTGTCTCTGAATAGCAACTAGAAATCCCCCAAGTGGGTCGCTAGCCAAGGACCCTAACCCCATACCCTGGCCTTGACCTCAGACCTCCCATCTAAGTTTAAACCCTTAACATCCAATTCTAATACCAAGACCTTGACCTTTTAACTCTGACATGGTGTCTTGACCTCAATTTGGTATCCCAGTCTGAGATCATGGACCACGACCCAGATCCAAGATTCCAGAACCTTAATTCCCCCCTCCCCTCAACACAAATCCCCGCAGGCCCCTGAACCTGGAATGCTAGAACTCCACCCCATGTTGCTGGATCCCAGAATATTGGGGCCCAGAGACCTGGAGCCAGGATTTTGGCTAGAGACTCCAGAATGTCAAAACCATGATCTGGGAGTCCCCCATCTCAGCACCCTAATCAGAGCACTCCAGTCAAACAAGTGACCCTCCTTCAAACTAGGGATCAGTGCTCTGAGCTCTAAAACCCAAATCAGGAAGCCCAGGATCCCCATTCCCCCCATCCCCATTACAAGATCCCCAGATTCCCTACCAGAGGTTCTGGACTCCAACTTCCCATACTAGGATTTCCAAATACAGACCCTCTTCCCCATGCAACCTGGAACGCAGATCTCCCTAACACTGGACCCTCAAAAAAGAAATCCTCAGTTCAAGGCTGTGGCCTCCAAAATTCCAGTCAGAAATCTGGAGACTCCAACTAGGGAGCTCTTAATCCCTTACCCGCCACACTCACCCTTTATCAAGAACATTTCCCTAAACCACACAGTCTCATGATTTGGGAGGCTCAAATTGCAATCCCCATCCTATCTCAGAGACCTCAACCTACATGAATACCACAATCTCCATCACCGTTTTAACTATGAAGGTTAAGACCCCGAATCAACAGCCCCCCAACAATGCAGCCAAGACTTGAGACCCCACTCTCCTGAACCAGAATTCTTGTAGCCTTGAAACTTGACACCACCCCAATAAGAACCCTGGAGTTTGAGACAATCTTCATCCCGCCTGCCCCCCCCCCCCCATTGCAGCATCTAGTGCCCCCAGCCCACCCGCCACGCCCCCAGCCTCCTGGAGGATTCAGGAATCCGAGGCTGGCAGGGCTCCGACCAGCTTTTCCTCCCATCCCCCGTCCCATGGCTCCAGGGCTTGACTGCTAGCTGTCTGCTCCTCTTCCAGTCCACTCACCTCGGAAACCAGCATCAAAAACCCTGTCACCCTGACTGTCTTAGTCCCAGGTAGGTGACCTCAGCTCCCCCCATTGGCTTCTCAGACTCCCAGCTGGGACCTTGCCAACGTCACCCTTCTCACTTCCCCTCTGGAGGTCCCCTCCTTCCTTGCTTGATTCCTCCTCACTCTAAATGGCCCGCCCAGATCTCCTCATTCTCCTCCAGCCTCCAGCCCTTCCTCCTTTGGGACCCCCCCTCCCCCCCAGGCCCGGAGCCTCCTTCTTATCCTTCTTTAGCCCAGCCTTTCCTGGATATAGGCTTCTGGATCCCCGGGGTCCCATTCTCCAAGCCCCAAGTCCAAACTCCACCTCCCTTCAATACCTTGGGAGACGTGCTCCCTCTTTCTGGGGACCCCTTCTCAGACTCCAGCCTGCCTTTACTGGGCCCAGGCCCTCCCCGCTCAGCCAGGACCGCCTCCCTCAAGGACCTGGCCTGCACCCTCCCCGGTGCCCACGGTCTCCAAGACTCGGACATTAAGAGTATAGTTGCCCCACTCTGGGACCCTCGGACCCCGTCCTCCCAGATTCCTTAGGCCCAAATGTCCCTCCATCCCCCATTGCCCCCGAACTCGGGCGTCCGACCGCCAGAATGTCAGCCCCCGGAGCCACTCAGGCCCCTTTTAGCCCAAGCCCCGTCCCCCAGCCACCTCCAGAGGAACCCCCCGCGCCCACCTCCTTCCAGGACCCTCCCCTCGCGCTCACCTCGCTCAGGGTTGGGCGGACGCTCCGGGCCGCGGGCCCCGCAGCCGCATGACCGGCCCCGCGGCTTCCCCCGGCCGCCGCCGCCGCCGCCGCCGCCGCCACCGGGGTCGCCGGTGCCCGCGCCCCCCGCCCCCGCCCCGGAGCCCGGCGTCCCGGCCCCCTCCCGGCCTCCCACCCCCCACCCCCCGCGCCCGCGGCCTCACTCGGCGGACGACGCCGGGAGCTGGGACCGGCGGCCGCTCATTGGCTACTGAGGAGGAGGGGAGGGGCAGGGAAGGAGAGGGGAAAGGATGCGGGGAGGGAGGGAGACGGGCCTCGAGAATGGGGGAGGCAGGGAGCGAGAGAGAATAGAAACAGAGGTAGAGAGCCCGAGAGGGGCAGGGGCACACAGAGCGGCAGAGAGACAGAGCAGAGAATCCAGAGTCACACCGAGACCTCGAGGCTGTGAAATTCTGAGACTCGCAGGTCTGGAGACTGGAGAAGACACAGAGATGGCCTAAAAGAGAGAGAGAAATGGAGAGGCAGAGATCTGATCTAGGATCCCTCCTCTTCCTCCAGGCTCAGAGATTCTGGGGTCCTGGAAGTGGAGAGGTCACAGACAGAGAGAGACAGGTAGACCGTCAAAGACCTTTGGGCTGAGAGATGCTGAGACCCAGAGACCTTGAGATAGGGAGAAAGAGAGAGAGAGAGAGAGAAGAGACCCTGAGAAGAAGAGACAGCAGGGGCAATCCTGGGGTACCCTGATGAAGACTGGGGCTCTGCCCAGGCGTGGGGCGGAGCCTGGGGTCTGGGCGGCTGGAAGAAGCTGGAGGGGGCGTCCCGGGCCGGGGTCCCCTGAGCAGCAGGCGGGCGCAGAGCGGAGCCGGGTCCTGCAGCCGCCGCGGAGCCGGGAGCCGGGCCAGCACCCACCCCCCCCGCCGTGATGTCAGCGGGGCCACTCTTAAAGGGGCAGGCCGCCCGCCGAGGGTCGGAGCAGGGGCTGGGGGCCGCGGGCACCGGATGGGGTACCGCGGCGGTGCTGGGAAAGAGAGGAGAAGCCCCAGCATCCAACTGGGCCGAATCCCGGAAACCCAAGAGCCTGCAGGGACCAAGAGACGCCGGGGTTCCCCGAGGGAGCCTGCGAAGCTTTGAAGCTCGGTCCCCTCCAAATATACAGACAGAGGCACACCATTCCATTGGCCTGTCCCTGTCCAGGGACTACACTTCCCATCAGCCCTGGCGGCGGGAGCCGCACTTGGGGGAAGGGTCCGCCGCAGTGTCTGCTGGGAAGTGTAGTCTATTTGGACTGCCCTCTCCACGCCCCTCACTCACAAGTGGGTCAGGGGAAAGAGGCCCGGAGGGCGCATCTGCCTGCCCTCTGCCTCAGTCTCTGATTCTTAAGCTCACGGGTGTCTCTGTCTTGGAGGGTCTCTCAATAGCAGGCTTGCCTTTCATCCTCCCTCTTAGGACTTCCCAGTCGCTGGGTCTCAGTGTGCCAGTGTGTGAGCTTTATTGCTCTGGGCGAATATGTGCGTGCTTGTCTTTGTGCCCGGGATCTCTACCTGACACGCTCAGTGGTCTATGAGTACACCGCTGCCTCTTCCTGCACGTGTCCACTTTGGTCCTCTCAATGGCACTCTGTGTGTAGCTCGCTCGCGCGCGCGCTCTCTCTCTCTCTCTCTCTCTCTCTCTCTCTCTCTCTCTCTCTGCTTTCTCCAGGTCTCTGTTCTTTACTCTCATGCTGTGGGTATCATCTCTCACTTTATGGGTCTCTGCGTTCTCCCTCTCTCTCTGCAGACCCTTCCTCAGCCTCTGTCTCTGTTTGTTTCTATGTATAGTCGTTGTCCCACCTGCACACCCCCTTCATTCTCCAAGCTTAGAAGAAAACATCCAAACGCTTCAGCATCAGCATCCCAAATTTATTCTCCAGCAGCTGTGGCAGGGTGGGAGAGGCAGAGGATTGGGGGTGGGGAGAGACCCCGAGAGTGGCAGGCACTGGGGTAGGGGTTGGGTTCCAAGCAGGACTGGAGAAGCCATGCAGTGGTGGGTTTAGGATGGGGAGTCTAGGACAAAAGCTGACTGAGAACAGCTGGGGAGAGAATCCTCCATACATCCCAGGAATCCCCAGAGTGTAGAAGAGGGGCACTGGAGCACAGAGGCACAGCTTCCCACTTACTCCAGAATGGAGTAGAGGTAGGTGGGGCCTCGGGGGGGGGGGGTTGTCCTGAAATCCCAGTCTGAAACAGCCCGCCCTGTGACGCTATTTCCCAGAAATAAGAAAGAAGAAGAAGAAGAGGCATAGATTCTACCAAGATGGAGTCTAGAACTCCTTGGAGTTGGGATGGTGTTGGTGGCTCTGTAACTTGGTGGAGCGGAATCCAGAACACTGAGGCAGGTCAGAATCTAGGGCTCAGCCCAGCAGAATCTAGAACACGGTAAGACTCCAGAGATTGTATGCAGTTTAGAATGCCAGGAACGCTTGGGAGGGGCATCTGGAACCCGGGGCAGGGAGGGGGAGGGCAGAGGCCAGAACGTTGGGAGCAAGATCTAGAATTGGAGAGGGGGTGGTGAAGTAGGGGGCGCGTGAGGTAGGGGTAAGGCTGGCGCGGCGGAGGGAGCCATGGGGACACCTAGTGGCGGCAGGTGAGATTACATGACTGGCACAGGTGCTGGGCTGATGGGGCTGCGGGCATCCGGGTGCACGAAATCCGGGTTGACATAGGTGAAGCCTTGGAATTCGGTTTGGTCGATGCTGGCCAGAACTAGGCGGTCTGGGGGAGTCAACGCTGGCGCCGCCCGCGTGAAGAACTTGTCGAAGTTCTCGCCGCTGCGGCCACACTGTGGGAAACACCGGGAGGGAAACATGAAGTACTGGAGCTCATGGATATTCCACCCTCTAGGGGCCAAGATTTCGTTCCCAGAAGGTGACTGACCGGGCGGGGTCTGAAAGGAGGCGCGATCTCTAATCGTTCCAGCCGTTCCCAGTCGATCCAACGGAAAAAGCCATGAGCTCGGATGGTGGGTTCTCCATCTGGCCCCGAGCCCAGGCGCTTTGCTGGGTGCTTGGTTAGGAACTGTAGGAAACACAGAGAGAGACGGACAGACATACAGAGTCCCGGACAGGGAGGCCCAGAGAACGACAGAGAGAGAGGAAGACAAGGAAGGAGGAACAGAGAGACAAGCATAGAGATCCAGAAAGAGAAGAATGGGGGGGGCGGGGCGGGGGGAGATGGGACAGAGATGGGGCGAGGGAGTGGAAAGAACAAAGGGAGAGAGAAAGAGGAAGAGGGGGAATAAATGAGATGGGGTAGATGAAACCCGGATCCAGAGACCCAGGGAGAGACAAAGAAAGAAGCAAAATTAGGGTGTGAGGGTATGAGGGGCGGAGAAACCCAGAAAGAGAGGAAGGGAAACGGAAAGAATCCCAGATGGGGGATGGAGGGAGAGAAGGAAAGAGGGAAAGTGTCAGAGAGGGAGAAGCGGGGAGAGAGAGGAGATTGAAGACCCAGAGAAAGGGGGGAATAGAGATCCAGAGAGAGGAGGAGACTCAGAGGGAGGACAGATACCCAGAGAAGGTAAGAGACAAGCAGGGGCAGGGGTGGGGGGAGACAAAGGTCCAGAAGGAGAAGAGGATGGAGACCCAGGAGACAAATGCCCAGAGAAAGGGATGAAGACCCCATATGAGGGCGGAGACTCAGAGAAAGGGGAGACAGAGACCCAGAGAGAGGAGAACAAAGATGCAAAAGGGGGACAGAGATTCCCGAAGGACACAGAAAAAAAGGTAGCAACACAGAAAGCCCCATGATATGTAGATGTAGGCAGAGGGATGAGACAGAAGCCCAGAGAGAGATAGTCAGAGAGACGTGGAGACGGGAGCTAGAAGCAGAAATGTCCTAACATCTGTTGAACAGCTGCTATAGGCTAGTCTCTTCCTCCTGCCTTAACTCCACGACCCCAGAGAAGGAGACTGAGGCTCCCAGAGTTTTGGTGACTTGCCCAACCGAGATCCCGCAGGAAGAAAAGTGGCAGGAGTTAGGTTCACCTGACCCAGCCAGTGCAGGAGAGGCAAGCCTTGGCCTCCCAGCACTTCCTGCCATGAGCTGGGGAGAGGAGCTAGCACAGGAGGACAGGATAGAGGCCATCCTTGGACTGCAGGTGGCAGCAGGGCAGTATGTTATTGTTCTAACAAAATCTCTGTATTATATAAATTTTTTCAGCGGACGGGAGTAAAGCAACTTGAGGAACGGGTGCCTTTTCCTAAGGTGCACGTAGACAACATGTGGGCAGCCCTGGACAGCAGCAGTGGGGCGTGTGGCTTATGGGTCTGGAGAATCTAGGAGTTAGGTCTCTCACCCCCTTGCAGATGGCCACAGCTTCCCGGGAAAGCGACTTGGGGTAGGTGACAGTTTGTTCCATGATGGACTGGAACAGTTCCTCCTCGTCTTCCCCATCAAATGGGGGCTAAGGAAGTAGAGAGGATAGTCAGAGACTTGGCAAACTACCTGGCCGCACCTTCCACACCCTCACTGCCCACCATGAACACAGCCCACCCCTGGGCGCCCAAATTCCTAGGGAAAAATTTGACCAAACCGCAAAAGCTGTATCTTTCACACTTTCAGACTCTGTTGTTTTCTATCTCAGATGCTTCAGCTCTCTGCACCTCTTTGAGGTTCTGTCTCTCTTTCTCTGCTACGTAAATTGGCAGGGTATTAATTAGGCAACGTGTCATTTAAATAGAAGAGAGAAAAACTGCAGGAAAAGCTGTAAAAGCATTCTCCCGGTTGGATGAGTGGCCTCCAGTCTTCTGGGATTAGCAGAAGCAGTACCCAGGCAAAGCTTCTTAATGTGAAGTCTAGGGCGTCTGTTTACACCATTGAGGGGGGCCATGAAGTTGGATGGGAAAAAACATGCATCTTTATTCTTTAAAATCTAAAACAAATTCAGCATTCATGGCAATTATAGGAAACAAACCCAAATAGTGGTAACTGTCACTTCATCACCAATGGAAATCACAGATATTTTCTTAGCACCTAAGAGTTGCAAATATCTCAAAAAATCAGTCATCTCTACTTCAAAATTACCGGTAGACCTTCCTATTTACTTCCTATTCCTGTGAGATATTACCATTTACTTCATTAGTAGGATATCACATATAGGTCCATATTCTAATATGTTTAGACAACCGTACACACTTAAATTTATTTAGTTGGTTAAATTACTCAATTAAACCTTTAACATTTTGATAACCATATTTCAACATGATTGGCTTCTTTTGTAATGCTATTATCTTACTTCATGCATTTAAAAACATTGTTCTGAGAAGGGGGTCCGTGACACAAGAAAAGTGAGGAACCCCTAGCCTGTGGGAAGATAATGCTTCAGGACCACGGAGAGCGCTCTCCTATCTGGCTGACCTTCCCCACAGCTTCTTATTAGCCTACAGACGGACATCCCTTCCCGACCGGCTCCTCCTGAGATGATGGCCATGTAACAGGTGGCACCCCATCCGTGTTGCCTTTAGTCAAACCAGCCTCTCCCCACCTTCCCTTACCTGCCCCGCCAGCATCTCATACAGCAGGACCCCAAAGGACCACCAGTCGACAGACTTCCCATAGGGCTGGTAGGCAATGATCTAGCAGGGGAGGAAGGAAGGCAAGGGATTATGATTTGTGATTCAAGAAACCTAGGGCCCCTCTGGCTTCACCGCCTGGGAACCCTACCCACTTTAAATGTTTTCAGCACAAACTTTTCCCATTCAGAACACTTTGGCTCCATCCTCTGGAAAATTTGGGAAACAAACTCTACCTACTTGGAACATTCCTTTGGTCCCAAATATAAAGACTATCTAAAGACCAAGTCGCAAGTTCCACGCATCCGGAATATCTAGGTAACTGGACTCTCTCCTTACAATATCAGGTGCATAGGGCAGAATTTCAGAGACCAGAGAGTCTTAAATCTGGACACATATCAGATTCTTCTAGGGGACTGTTTTTTGGTTTTTGTAAAAAACAAAATTAATTAATTAATTTTGGCTGTGTTGGGTCTTCGTTGCGGTGCGCAGGCTCCTCATTGTGGTGGCTTCTCTTGTGCAGCATGGACTCTAGGCGCACGGGCTTCAGTAGCTGTGGCATGTGGGCTCAGTAGTTGTGGCTCGCGGGCTCTAGAGCACAGGCTCAGTAGTTGTGGTGCACGGGCTTAGTTGCTCCGCGGCACGAGGGATCTTCCCGGACCAGGGCTCGAACCCGTGTCCCCTGAATTGGCAGGCGGATTCTTTGGCTATGTTGGGTCTTCGTTGCTGTGCGCAAGCTTTCTCTAGTTGCGGCGAGTGGGGGCTACTCTTCCTTTCAGTGCGCGGGCTTCTCATTGCGGTGGCCTCTCCCGTTGCAGAACACGGGCTCTAAGGTGTGAGGGCTTCAGTAGTTGTGGCACACGGGCTCTAGAGCGCAGGCACACGGGCTTAGTTCCTCCGTGGCATGTGGAATCTTCTCGGACCAGGGCTTGAACCCGTGCCCCCTGCATTGGCAGGCGATTCTTACCCATTGCGCCACCAGGGAAGCCCTGGCAGGCGGATTCTTAACCACTGCGCCACCAGGGAATTCCTAGGGGACTGTTTAAAGAGAGATGTCCCCAGCCCTGAAGAATCCCAGCCACAATAGGCCAGAGGCAGAGGCAGGAAGATGTGTGTATGTTTCAAAATCTCCCCAGGTGATTCTGATTACCAGCTATGTTTTGAAACCACTGGCATTGGTTACTTGGGCACTATCATAGAATCGCCAGGAAAGATCAAGAAGGGCACCACCAACCCCACCTCCTCCATCAAGTGAGAGGTCAGGACGTGCTCTCAGTGTACGTATATACAGTTAGATCATTAGCTTCACCCCCCCGCAACAAAATCAGAGCATACTCTGCCCACTTGAAATATTCAGGGGACACCCTCCACATGCCTAATGTTCTGGGGGATGGGGCCCACCCACTCAGAGTACACCAGAAATCATCTCCACCTTCTTAGAACAGTCCAGTAACAGGCCCTGTTCTCCTAGAATCCCTAGAGCTGGTCCTTCTCTTTTCGAACATTCACCCACAGGTCCCCCCACTTTGCCTATTTAGAGACTCAGCTCCGCCCACTTACAACGCTCCGCCCACTTACAACGCTCCGCCCACTTACAACGCTCCGCAAGAGCCTCTCTTTGCTGCTTGCTGTCGGAACCCCCACGACCCAGGTAAAGACCCCAGGGTCAAGTCCCCATACTCTGAATACTGGACGACCAGCCACACCTACTCAGTGAATTGGGAGGGCACCAAGAGCAGTGGAGGCAGGATTACCTCGGGGGCTATGTAGTCTGGGGTCCCACAGAAGGTGCGAGTTGTGGTCCCGGGGAAGACGTTCTCCTTACACATGCCAAAGTCAGTGATTTTGATGTGTCCTTCAGCATCCAGCATCACGTTGTCCAGTTTCAGGTCCCTGGGGGTGGGAAGGGTACAGTTCAACGGGCTGGAGCCTTAAGCTCAAATTCCTTCTCTTCTGGGGGTCTGATTCCCTCCCCTGAAAGGCCTGGGACTGCTCACCGATAGATGATGCCCTGATTGTGAAGGAAGAAGAGGCCGATGGCGATTTCTGCTGCGTAGAACCTGGAGGTGGAGGTGGGGAGTCAGAAGGCCAGAGACTGGAGCCCACTCCCTTCCACCTTCCCTCTACCCTCCTCTCTTGGCCAAGACTCACGCTGCATGGGGCTCCTTAAACTTGCCCAGCTGCTGAATGTGGTACATCAAGTCGCCCCCAGTGACATACTCCATCACAAAATACAGGCGATCCTGGGGAGGAGTGGACGGGACTTAGAGGCAAGGACACGCCCACCAGGGGTTGGAAACGTCCATCCCTGCCCACTTGAGACAAAGGCTCTGGATCCACCCAATCAGAAATCCAGAGCAACTGTCTGTGCCCACAGGGAGGCCCCGAAGATTCTCAACGGGCCACCGCAGAATCTCCACCCACCCCATCCCCTGTTACTCCAAACTGTCGGGTGTTCCGGTCCTCCATTCTCGGAATTTAGGATTGAGGCCCACCATTTGCTTGAAATCCCTGGGATACTGAAACCTCTTTCCACACCCACTCACATGCATATGCAATCATGGCCACCTGTTAGGAACCAAAGTTGTTCAGGCCTCACTAGCAAATGATAGTAATTTTTAATTTATTTTATTTTTATTTTTTTGGCCGTGCCGTGCCACTTGCAGGATCTTGGCTCCCCAACCGGGGATTGAACCTGGGCCCCCTGCAGTGGAAGCGTGGAGTCCTAACCACTGGACCACCAGGGAATTCCCGATACAGTACTAATTTTTAAAAAACTCCAGGAAGGGGACTTCCCTGGTGGCGCAGTGGTTAAGAATCTGCCTGCCAGTGCAGGGGACACGGGTTCGAGCCCTGGTCCGGGAAGATCCCACATGCCATGGAGCAACTAAACCTGTGTGCCACAACTGCTGAAGCCCGCGCACCTAGAGCCCATGCTCCACGACAAAAGAAGCCACCGCGATGAGAAGCCCGCGCACCGCAACGAAGAGTAGCCCCCGCTCGCGGCAACTAGAGAAAGCCCATGTGCAGCAATGAAGACCCAATCCAGCCAAAAATAAATAAATAAATGAATAAAAATTTAAACAAAACAAAACCTCCAGGAAGCTGGCTACGCCCACTCAGAGCTCTTGGAAGTAGAGTCACGTTCTCTCTAACCCCTGACAGTTGTCCCATTCCACAGCCTTCGGGAAACACCCTGTTTCTGACAAGTCCTTAACTCAGAATCCAAGAGTGACCACCTCACCACTCAGAGCCCACTTGCAGGCATGCTCACTTAGAAGACATTCTCCACGAATTCTTTTACTCCAGAAGCCCTTACTCAAAAAACACCCACTCAAGACCTAGGGGATTCAGGCCACTCCCACGCAGGATCCTAGCCTCGTGGCCACGCCCTCCAGGGGCACCTGCATTCTGGCCACGCCCACTGAGGAGCCCGCCACACCCAATCAGAGTTCACAGGGTTCTTCCGCCTTGCCAAAAACTCAGAATCTCAAAGCAAATGCTTGATACATCCAGTGGGGATGAGGCAGGGCTCCTGAGCCGGCCTCTGCCACCTCCTTTCTTACCGGGGTCTGGAAAGTGGAGTGAAGCTGGGTGAGAAAGTGGGGCCGGCCTCCGGGGCCTCGACCCCCCAGGGCTAACACGCGTTTCTCCACCAGGGTGCAGTCCACGTCGTCATCCTGGACAATCACGTCTTTCTTCAGGATCTTGATGGCATAGAGCTCATCGGAGCCCCTGCGCTCGGCCAGCATCACCTAGGGGCAGAGGCGGGAAAGGCCCAGTCCATCTTGGGAACCAGAGGTGCGGGTCCCTACCCCTCCCTTTCAAGGACACAAACGAATGGGAGTCCCAGGTCCTCCCTCTCCCTCTCAGGGGACCAGATGCCCTGACTTTGCCAACTACTCCCTCAGAGAAAGTAGCCACATCTTTATGCCTCTCCTCTCTAGGAACTCAAGAGACCCATCAAACTCTCTTTGGGGACTCAGTAGCCTAGTTCCCTCCCCCCTGCACTTCAGCTCTAAGAACCAGAAACCTGAGCCCCACCCCCAGACATTCTCCCACTTCTCCCAGAGCCCCAGGAATCCAACCTTCCCAAAACTGCCTTTTCCTAGAACCATGAGGAAGCTGAAGTCAGAGATGTGCAGACGTCCAGGGCTTGCCCCGAAGAAACAGCGCTTGGAGTCAGTGGGACTAGGAGATGGGGAGGGGATGGGAGAGGAAGAAGGACCCATCCGCACCCTCTGTGAGAAAGGGGAGAGATCCAAAGCTAGTCAGGCCCCAGAAGGGGATAAGGAGGTGCCCCTCAGAGAGACAGCACCCAAGAACGAAAGGGACGGGGAGAGATGGAAAGATGGAGAGAGAAAAAAAGTTGTCTCCACCCCCCTCTCTGGCTTAAGAACTTTCTCTGATTTCCCGTAGCCTGGAGGGTTTATTATTCAACTAGCACTTAGATAGCTTACTATATGCCATTGATCCTCCAGGAGACCCTTGTCACCCACCCCACCCCCCCATTTTAGAGACGATGGCACAGAGACATTAAGTAACTTGCCCGAAGTCACACAGCAGGTAAAAAACAGAGCCAGAAATCAACGTCCGTTAAAGTCAGAGACTGTGTCTCCCTCCCTTCTGTTTTTCTACCATCACCCAGCACATGACTTGGGTCTCAGCAGGAGTGGTTGAGTAGATGAAGGTCTCGGGAGATGCGTGCTGAACGCACAACCTGTTGCTCTATGTTCAGAGCACACCCAGAACCTGAACACCTTTACCATCATTGTCCCCTGGGCGAAGCCACTGGCAACTCCCCTCTGGGCCTTCACGATAGCCTTCTTCCCCCTTCCACCATCTCTTCTTGACACAGAGGCAGTTATCTTGCCCAAATAGAAATCATCTCAGGCCACCTCCAATGCCCTCCCATCTCACTTGGTTTAAAAGCCAAAATCCTTCCAATAAATGACGAGGCTACCCCCACCCCTTCTCTCTCTGACTCCATCTCCTACTTCTTCCCACCCTCATCCCTCATCCCTCCCTCTGCTCCAGCCTCACTGCTGGTCTGGGCCCACCTCAGGGCCTTTGCACGTGATCTTCCCTCCACCTGGAAGGCTTTCCACTATCCTCACAGCTCGCTATTTCATCTCCTTTATGTCTTTGCCCAAAGGTCACTTTCTCAGTGAAGGCTTCTCTGCTTATTGCTACTAAAATCTCAAAAGGGCTTCCCTGGTGGCGCAGTGGTTGAGAGTCCGCCTGCTGATGCAGCGGACACGGGTTCGTGCCCCGGTCCAGGAAGATCCCACGTACCGCGGAGCAGCTGGGCCCGTAAGCCATGGCCACTGAGCCTGCGCGTCCGGAGCCTGTGCTCCGCAACAGGAGAGGCCACAACGGTGAGAGGCTCACGTACCGCAAAAAAAAAAAAAAAATCTCAAAAAACAGCACTCCCTATCCTCTTTAGCATTTATTTTTCTCCACAATCACATATCACCTTCTGACCTAGGATCATTCACTCCTTTATTTTGTTGAATGCCTTCCAAGGGTAAGCCCCACGAGGGGAGGAGGTTGTCTCTCTCTCTCTCTCTTTCCCTCTCTCTCTCTCTTTCTCTCTCTCTCTCTCTCTCTTGTTTTCTGCTCTATCCCCAGTGATTAGAACCATGCACACAGAGGGCTCAACAAAATGTTTTTTGAAAGAATAAATGGGAGAGAGAGAGAGAACGAGCGCACTATTCCTTCCTTGACCTGGAAATCTCGTCTCCCTGTCCTTTGCCTGGGGAATCCTGCACTTCCTGTCTACGAACTTTTCTCTGACTCCCCTAGGTCCTGCCAGAGGCTTAGGACTCCCTAGTGCCTGAAGCCATATCCGTGATCAAACACACTCCTTCTCCATCTGTAACTTTCTCCTATATTGAAAGAGGAGCTCCCCAGGGAATGGCCTGATTCTACTCCCAAAATAGGGCTTGGTTTACATAAAACCTCAGGAAATAGGTGTTCAGTAAGTCAAAAAACCAATGGAGGAGAGAAAGGCACAGTGATAAATAGGCAGAAAAACTCAAGGAGCAATTCAGGTGTCACCTCCTTAGGGAAGTCCTCCCTGACCACCTCCACCCCAACCCTCTGACCCCAGGCTGGGGTTAGTGCCTCCTCTACGCTTCTTTGTTCCCTGAGCTACCTCTAATTTAGCACATCATCCTGGAATCTGAGTATCTGTGACTGTGTCCCTACCTTGAGGAGTTGCCTGCGGGTCAGATTCGGCTCTGGAGAGCTAGGATTACTCAGCAAACACAAGACCTGCCACCAAGTATGTGCTCAACCCATGTGTGTGGAAATGAAGACAGATGTTGGAGGAGAGAGAGGTGGGGGGACGGATACAGACCACAGGAAAGGAAACTGTCTCCATTCCAGGCCTCCAGCTCTGCTCACCTCGTACAGTTCCAGGGGGTAGTTACAGGCCTGGGGGAGAAGAAAGCCAGAGTCAGAGCCCCCAGAGAGGTAGGAGATTGCCCTAAAGCAGGGGATGGGGGTCCCCAAACCCCCAAGCCAGGGGGATGGATAGGAGCTCTAATTCCCAGCAGTGCCCTAGAAGACCAGAAAGAACTCCAGGGCTTTCTGGGAATTTTAGTCCCAGGGCCGGTGGGCAACGAGCGATGGAGTTTGGGAAAGGCCAGCTCTGAACTGTGGGTGACTGGGCTGGGCTCCTTGTGGGGAAGCCGGGGTCTGGGTACCTCAAACTTCTGGAGGAGGCTGCAGTTGTCAGCATCAGCCACTGGCACATTGTAATATTCGCCCTCCTCCTGGTTCAGTAACTTGTACCTGACACACAGACGGAGACCAGAGGCGGGCAGGAGTAGGGGAGACGGACGGGGAGGGGGGTACCCGCGGGAGAGGCAGTGACATCAGAAGGGGGGAAGAGACAGAGAGACCGAGAAGGAGAGAGAAAGAGTGAGATAAGGAGAGAGGGGCGAGGGAAAGAGAGAAAGAAGCACAGGGAGGTAGAAAAGATAGTGCCCTAGAGAAGAGGGACCACCCACGGAAGTTGATGCAGATGCAGGGGCCCCGCCCCCAACCCCGCCCGGCCCCGCCCCCGCCCTCACCAGCCGTCCACGGGAACCTTGAGCAGCTCCGAGACGCCAAAGGACATGGCACCCATGAAGTCGTTGCGGGAAGTCCGGTCCCAGTCCCACACCTCCACGCTGAGCCGGCGCTCCACGTCCCCCGGCTTCAGGTTGCTGCGGGAAGGGAGTGGCACAGTGAGGGGCCCGGCTCTTGGCTGCCCACCTTTCCGCCCTGGGGAAGAGCAGGCAAACCCGGGGAGCTGGGGGGCCTGTTTCCTGCTCTGTAAATTGTTTTGCCACCCCAGGTCCTGCCGAAGAGCGTCTCTCTCCCTGTCTGGGCCCTAAGTAAACCTAGACAGCTCTCAGTCTCCCTCCCTCCCTGGCTCTTCCCCATCTCTGTCTCCCGGCCTTTCTCTCCAGGCCTCTCCTTTTCACGGGGCCCCTCTCCTCCCTCCAGATCTGTCCGTCTGTCTTTCTGTCAGTTGGCTTCTCTTTCCCTCCCTGCCACCCACCCATCGCCATTCCTTCTGTGTTTCTCTTTGGGTTTATGTCTCTTCTTCTGAGTTGCAGGGTCTGTCTACCTCTCTCTCGGATCCCTGTCTCATTCTAAAGCGGTGAGCTTTGATGGAGATCAAACACACAGATGTCTGTCTCTCGCCTTCTGTATCTCTGTCCCTCTCCCTCAACCACTTCATTTTCTTCTCCCACCACCTTCTTCTGCCCTTTTTGGGATTCCCCCAATGCTAACACCTGCTCTCTGGGGTGTTCTGGGCCACCAGGACCCTCAGATCATTCTCTATCAGTAATTACAGCCTCCCCTGCACCCGAGGCTCACAACACAAAGGTCTCGTTCCACACAGGGTTTAGCGTGGCTTTCACCGTCCGGGTCTTCTGTTTTGTCAAATTCCGAGGATCTGGGATGAGCTTCAGTTTCACATAGGGATCAGACAGACCATTGGGGTCCATTGGGATGAGGTTACGGGCCTCGCCAACTGAGCGGGGAGGGGAAGGAGGGTAGATGGGGTTAGAGATCCAGGAAGAAGCCCCCGAGCCTCTCCCCAGCCAGCAGTCAAGAATTCCAGTCTCTCCGCAGCCTCTCTCAAGACCCAGGTGTTTTTGATCTTTTACTTCTCCAGTGCCCAGAAGACAGGGCATGAAGCCCTTTCCCCAGCCAGTGACCCAGAAATCAAACCCAAAGACCCTGGCTCCATTAGGACCCAGGAGTCGGGACCCTGGCCATATCACCACTAGTAAACCCGAACCTCCTTCGGAACCAGCTCTTCTCTCATTCCCCACCCCCCACCCCTCCACCCCCAGGACCTTGATGCCCAGAACAGCCATTAAGAGGCGCCAGAGGCATGGCTGGAGAAGGGGCCTCGAGCTAGAAGGGGCGCGGCCGAGTGGTGTTCAGCTTTTGCAGGTGGGGTCAGGAGTGTGGGTGCGACCTCCGCGAGGGGCGTGGCCTTTCTGAGTCGGGGGGCGGGGCGGGGTGGGCAGCTCAGGGGCATTCAATCGGTTCCTCACGCTCCGGTAAAGGGGCGGGGCCAGGCGAGGGGGCGGGGTCTCACCCGTGACGTGGATCTCATCCGAAGTGGGAGCTCGGATTTCCAGCTGCAGGCGGCCGCGGCGCTCCGTGTGGTCCACACCGCACAGAGAGGGCACGCTGCGCACACAGCGCCGGTGCACGTTCATCTCGCAGCCTGGGGGAACAGAACTGAGGGTAGCACTTCAGGTCCCGCCCTTAACCCCAGACGCCATTCCCCAGCATTTACCGGAAACCCAGACACTGCACTTTTGCAGGGGCCCCAGAAGCGCCAAGTTCTGGCGGGCGCAGCAAGCGTAGACTCACAGGAGCACTTCATGCCCTGGTGCACCAGCCCGTAAAGGAGGGAGCCACAGTGGTCGCAGAAGGTGGGGCTGCTGTAGCTGTGCAGACGGAACTTGTGCTTGTTCCGGGGATCCTGGGGGTAGGGAGGAGCCGGTCAGAAGGGGTCTGCAGGGCGTCCTAAAAGAACAGCCCCCTGAACTCTTTCTCTTCCGCCCTGCTCTCCCGTCTTCCTGCGGCTCCACCTCACTCATTCACTCTACAATATTTATTGAGCACCTCCTGTGTGCCAGCACGGTTCCTGGTGCCGGGACCCAGCCCTGAGCAAAACAAAGGAAAACTCCTGTCCATGTGGACTTTACTTTCTAATGGAGGGAGAGAGAAAATAAACACGATATGTAAAATATATAGTATTACAGATGGTAATAGGTGCTCTGGACAAAAATGAAGAAGAAAAGGGGATTGTGAAATAGAGTGATCAGGGAAGGTTTCACTAAGAAGGTGGCATTTGGGAAGAACCTGAAGGAAGCGTAGGCTTCCAAAGTCCCATAGTCCCTAATCCCCAACCTTCCACAAGCTGTTCTCCCGAGGACTTGTGGGCCACCATGAACCTCAGATCACTCACTGTCAGCCTCTGTCAATGTCTACCCGCTGATGATCTGCCTACTCTGAGCCCCCTGTGGGATGGAGAATATGACCTCTCAATTTTAGGGACCCAGGTGACCTAAATGAAACATTAAGTGTAAACAACAGAGCCGTGGCTGGCATGTTAAATGTGCTCAGTAGCGTCACTGCTGTCATTACTGCCGTGGTTATTATTAGTGATTTTATTGCAGTCCCCACATACCCTTGGGTTTAATCAAGAGCTGGGCCTGGGCTTCCCTGGTGGTGCAGTGGTTGAGAGTCCGCCTGCTGATGCAGGGGACACGGGTTCGTGCCCCGGTCCGGGAAGATCCCACATGCCGCGGAGCGGTTAAGGCCCGTGAACCATGGTCACTGAGCCTGCGCGTCCAGAGCCTGTGCTCCACAACGGGAGAGGCCACAACAGTGAGAGGCCCGCGTACCGCAAAAAAAAAAAAAAAAAAAAAAAGAGCTGGGCCATTTCCCAGCTGCGTGATTTCAGACAAGTAAGTGCCCAATTTTGAGGCTCAGCGCCCTCCTCTGCACAGTGGAAATAATGTATATCTTGAAGAGATGCTAAATGTCGAGTCCAATTAAGCATGAATTTAAGACACCAATAAAAGCATTCCTCCTTCCACCCTCAGCAATGTCTGAGTGTTAAATAATCTGATATTTGCCTTTTTCTACGAATGCATTGCAAGAGTTATCCCTAGGGTGAAAATTCAGGACATTCTTGGGCTTTCACTTATTTTGCAGTTTAGTGGGGATTCTATTTTGAATTATACTTGGACGGAGGGAGGGTGTTGGCAGGTGCATGTGCTGGACCTCTGAAGATCTTCATCTGACCCTGGCTCAAAGTGTTCCTGCCGCATGAAATGAGATGCTGTGGGTGAAAATTCCCAGCAGGGTACCTGACACAGAAGCTGTTGCGATTATCCTCAAGGTGAAAGTAGCTATTAAAGAGGAGACAGTACTGTGGCTCCAGTTCGAAAGATCAGGGTCCAGATTTTTGACTCTCCCGACCACCCAGCTGTGTGGCCTCCCCCCACACCACCCTTTTTAGAGACTCAGGTTTCCTCCCCATAAAATGGGGCCATGAGCCCTCCCTGAAAGGGTTCTTGTGAAGATTGAATGAAATCATGCTTGTCGAGCCCTGAGCATTTCTTAAGCCCTTGATCTGTGTTGCTGACAACAAGATTAAAAGCTTAGTGCTTCACAAAGGAAAAGAAAGCCAGAGTGATATAGAGGAAAGACCTGGTCCTCTGTTTCCTCATCAGTAATAGTAATAATTTTACAATGATAATAATTAATACTTTGTGTCTGGCTATGTACCAGGTGCTGTCCCAAGTATTTGACTCATTTAGTCCTTAAAACGGTCCTACAAGATGAGGGCATGGTTACCATCCCCATTTTATAGACAAGGAACTCCAGAGGTGCAGAGAGGTAAATAAACTTTTGGAAGGTCACAGAACCAATACGCGGTGGAGGTGGGATTCAAGCCCAGGTGTCCTGGCCCAGGAGCCCCGGTCAGATGAGGACAGGAACAATACCTAACCTTACAAGCTGTTAAGCAGAGTCAGTCCTATACTATATACAAGATACCTGATGCGTGCACGCAATGAGCCCTGGATGACTCAGATGTAGTGTTTGCTGGTGGTGGAGGCAGGCGAGGCAGCCCAATCATAACGTATATAGGTGCTCGTAGACAGTGGTGCTCGATATGTGTTCTCAGAGGTCACATCCTCTACGTAAACTTCAATTTTCTCGACCTGACAAGCTGGCAAAGTGCCTCATGGACTTCCGTGGTGCTCTCCCTCTCTCTCTCATTCTGCCTTTCTCCATCTGCTAATCATAAAACCATCTCCAGCCCTGTGTCAGACCCCGGGCTCTTAACCTGCCTGACTTCCCTGAAAACAAGCCTGGGCGGGGTGCGGGGGGTGGGGGGCTTCCCGGGCTTCCCTGGTGGCGCAGTGGTTAAGAATCCCCCTGCCAATGCAGGGGACACGGGTTCGAGCCCTGGTCCGGGAAGATCCCACATGCCGCAGAGCAACTAAGGCCGTGTGTCACGACTACTGAGCCTGCGCTCTAGAGCCCACGAGCCACAGCTACTGAGCCCACATGCCACAACTACTGAAGCCCGCGGGCCTAGAGCCCGTGCTCCACAACAAGAGAAGCCACCGCAATGAGAAGCCCGCACACCGCAACGAAGAGTAGCCCCCGCTTGCTGCAACTAGAGAAAGTCCGCGCGCAGCAACGAAGACCCAACGCAGCCAAAAATAAATAGATTAAATAAATTAAAAATAAACAAGACTGGGGGCATCTAGACTCATGCTGTCCCACATGGTAGCCCTAACCACAGGTGGCTATTTAAATGGAAATCAGTGGATAAACAACAAGTTCCTAATGTATAGCAAAGGGAACTATATTCAATATCCTGTGATAAACCATAATGGAAAAGAATATTAAAAAAGAATGTATATATGTGTATAACTGAGTTACTTTGCTGTACAGCAAGAGATTGGCATAACGTTGTAAATCGAGTATACTTCAATAAAAAAATAAATAAATTGAAATCAATTCAAATTAAATGGGGTTTAAATTTCTGTCCCTCGGCAGTTAGCTGTGGTGGCTGGCAGCTGGATGGCGAAGATACAGAACGCTTCCATCATTGCAGAAAGTTCTATTGGTCAACACTGGACGGTGAGCCTCATTATATAGAGGAGGAAACTGAGGCTCAGGGAGAAGAGCCCCACAGCCAGAAAGAAAGTGAAGGAGGGATCAGGGGTAGGCATGCAAGGTGGGCAGTTCTTGTAAGCCCCTGATGTTGGGGGGCGGGGGGAGGGAGAGAACAGTTGTGTGTATCTGTGTGAGCGCACATGGGGGATCTGTACATGCACGTGTGTGTCCATACACGGGGGTCTAATATGCATATATGTGTGTGTGTGTGTGTGTGTGTGTGTACACAGGGGTCTGTATATGCATATATATGTGTGTGTGTGTGCGTACACGGGCAGGGTGTCTGAAAATGCACATGTGCATGTGTATGACAGGATCTCTCTGGGCTTCCCTCTCTCAGCACCTCCTAAGCCGTTATCCTTATCTACCATTTTCTATTCTAGTTTCCCTTTCTGGGTATCTACCGCCCCGTCTCTCTGAGTTTCTGTGTCTCTGTCTCTCCCAGTCTTTCTGGGTCCCCTTTTCCTTCCTCCTGTGTCACTGTCTCTGTTCCATTGCTCTCACTCTCTCTGCCCCAATCTCTCTGTCTGGCTCTCTGTTTTTTTCTGCACCTCTGGGTTCTCTCTCTGTCTCATCTCAGGATCTCGGTGCTTGCATCGATTTCTCTCTCTGTCTCTCTGTCTCTCTCTCTGTCCCTCAGCTCTCTATTTTTTTAATCTCTTGACTCCTGGATCACAGTCCACATCCGTGCTGAGGTCCCCTCACCCCGTCTCCTCTTTGTCCCCCGCCTGGGTCCCCAGCCTGTCTTGGTCCCCTCTCATTCCCCCTTTCCAGGCCAAGGGCAGGGAATCTGGGCCAGACTAGCTCTCCCTATCTCTCCAGCCCCCCTCCCCTCCCAGCCTTAAAAATAGCAGGAGAAATTGGGACGGACGCCGAGGGGGTGAGGGCGGGGGCACAGCCCGAGGAGGAAGAACCAGGTGTCTGGGCACTCACGTCTGTCTGGGGGCCCTTCCCAGCGCCTGGACACTCGAAGGTCACAAATTCGTGGCATCGTCGATGAACCACAAAGCTGCAGACTGAAGGTGAGAATCATAGAGACACAGAGACAGAGAGAGACCCCAATGGACAGAAAATCAGAAACAGAGGAGACCCAGACAGAAAGAAGACCAGGAGAGGAGGATCCCCATAGAGTTCAATACAGAGAAAATCAAAGAGACCTTGACATGCAGAGAGACAGAGAGAGAGACACTGGGAGACAGAAATTCAAAACGTGGACCCAAAGAAAGAAACAGAGATGCAGAGAATCACAGAAAAAGAGAAAGCACAGAGAGCCCAATGCATACCCACAGCCAAAGGGAGACAGAGACACAGAGATAGAGAGACAGAGAGAGAGAGACAAAGAGAGAGGAAGACAGAGAAAGAGATGGAGACAGAGAGAAAACAGGATCCCATTGACACAGACCCACAGACTGCGATAAGAAAGCCAGGAGAGAGGCAGGCCAACTAGAAGAGAGGAAACACAGAGAGAGGTCCTCCAACAGAACAGAGAGCATCAACTTGGGCAGAAGTGAGTCTGGGGGCGCCGCTGCCGGCCCGCCCCCCTCCCTGACTCACTCAGTTCTCAGCAAGTAGCAGCTGGTGCTTTAGGACTCGGCCCCCTCTCCCGGCCCCCACCCGCCCATCGCCCATCGGTGACCCCACCCGGCCGGCCCCTGCCTAGGACGGTGGTGTTGTCATGGCAACGGCAGGGGGGGCTCTGACTTTGCATCTCCAGCCCCCCTCCCTTCAGCTCCCCTTTTCCAAATCTCACTGTTCCCATGGCAACAGATTCTCCAAATATCTGTCCCCACCTGGAGCCGGCCGAGGGAGGGGCCCCCAGCACCACCTCCGCGTTGGCCCCGCCGTCAGAGCACCCTCCCCACTGCAGGTTGTCTCTGCCACACCCCCCCGCCCAGGGCTCCCCCGCGCCTCTCTGGGGACCAGAGAACACGTGTGCCAAGCAGCCTAGGCTGTGGGGCCCCAGCCTCCACCCTCCTGAGGGTCCTGGGAGTCCAGGTCCCCAGCTCTTACCTTGACATTGCAGGCCCTGTTTTCCAATCCCCCTGTAAGAGTCAAGGATCTGAGGTCAGTGCAGAAAAGGGTACCTGGACCTCTCACCTCTGCCAGTCATAGGAGGCCTCCGTCCTCCCATCCTCCTCCTGCAGGACCCAGGAGTCTGAGCCCCAGCTGCCTCTCCTTTCCAGAACCCGGAAATTCTGGCCCCCCAGTCTCTCTTCTCTCAGACCCAGGAGCCCAGGCCCCCAGCCCCTTCCTTCAGACCCAGAAGTCCAGGGCCCCAGCCCCTCCTCTCTCTGACCCAGGAGTCCAGGCCCTGGCCCCTAGACCCCACCTACCCTAGGGCCAGGAGCCAGGGCTGCAGCCCCCGCTTTCCTCGTCACTGTGGGGTCTGGTGCGTCAGGGGTCTTTAGCACTAGTCTCCTTATCCCTCAGGGCCCCAGCCCCCTTCCCTCACCATATGAAGTCAGTGCAGTGGCTGCAGAAGGTTGGCTGCTTGAAGAAGCGAGCGGTGAACTTGTGGCTCTTGACTTCGTGGACCACCTTCTGCCTCAGAGCCCCCTTTCTGCAAAACAGGGGCCGGGGTCCCCCCTCTGAATCGCCTCCGCCGGGGCCCAGGCCTGCCATGGCCCCAGTAACGTAGCAGGGACCAGGATCCTGCCTTTCTCGGGAAACAGGTGGAAAGGCAAGGAGCCGAAAGCTCGGAAGAGCAAAAGAGCCGGCGGGAGATTCCGAGGTGGGAAGGAGAGGGGCGAGGCACCTCCGGAAGCGGAGCGCGCAGGACAGGGAGCGGCACCCCGGGGCGCGCCGGCTCCGCCAGGGGGAGCGGGCGAGTGGGGCGGAGAGCCGAGGGCAAGGGCGCGGAGGAGCCGGAGGCACGGGCGGCGTCGGTGGTGGGAGCTCCAGCTCAGGCACCTGCTGAAATGTGGGAGCCCCGGGTGGGGGGAGGCGTTGCCATGACGACCGAGAGGCGGGGTTTCGGCTTAAAGGCGTCCCCCTCCTTGAGACCTGGGACAAATGCCGTCCCCTCCAACACACACACACGTGCGCACACCCACGCCAGGGGCTGGCTGAAGGGAAGGGACATCCTCCGAGCCGTGCCCTGCCCCCTCCCCAATCTGTCGCCCGGCCCCGTCTTCCTCCCCGACTAGGGTGCCTCGGTGAGTCCTGTTAGGCCACTGCAGCTCCTCTCCGATCTCTGTGTCTGATTGTGTCACTCTGTTTCATTGCACAAACTTTGTATTAGTGCTGGGGTCCAATGGTGAGCAGGGAGGCTTGGTGTCTCAATTTTTCTGATGCCACCCGAGTCTTGATTTCTCTCTCTAGGCTTCTGTGAATTTGTACTTCTAGGTCTCCCTCTGGGAGTGTCCATTTCCCTGGGTCTCTGTTCCTTTCCCTAGTCCTGGCGCTCTCTCTGTCTCTCTGGGTGGGCCTGGGTTCCTTCCTTATCTCTGAGAATTTCTGTTTTTATTTTCCTGTTTTCTTCGCTGTGTATCTCCATTTATGTCTGTCACTCATCCTGTGACCCCCTCTGGGTCCTGGTGTGTGCGTCTCTCTCACTCCATGTCTGTCTCACTGTGAATCAGTCTCCCTCTGTCTCTCCCCATCTCATAAATTCTTGCATTTCTGTCTCCCTGAATCTCTTCCTCTCCCTGTCTCTTTGTCTCTCTGGCTCTGTGGATCTGTCTCTCCCTCCCTCCGTGTCTTTCTCTCTGAGAGTCAATCTCTGTCTCTCTCCCTGTCTCATTTTCTATGTCCTCTTCTATTTCCCTCGATTTCTCTCCCCTCCTCCCCGTGTCCGTGTCTTTGTAGATGCTTTTGTCTCTGCCTCTCTCCCTTCCTGTGTCTCTACGAATCTCGCTCTCCGTTCGTGCGTGCCTCTTCCTCCTTCTGTATCTCTCTGTGCCTGTCGCTCTCTCTGACCCACTCTCTGGCTCTGTCAATCTCTCCATCGCTGGGGGTCTCTCTCGGAATGTTTAAGTTGCTCTCTCTCCCTCTCCCTCTCCTTCTCCCCTCCCCAACTCTATCTTTGTCCCTTCCTCACCCACTCTATTTATCTCTCTGGCTCTGTGAATCCCTCTCGTCTCTGGAGTTCTCTCTCTCCCTCTTTCCCCCGCTGGCTCTGGAATACTCTGTGCATCTCTGTCCGGTGATTGGGAGGGTCTCTCCAAACGTTGGCCCGGTCAGGTCTCCTCCTGTCTCTCCCCTCCGTCGCCCCACCTGAATCTCTGCCTCTCTCTGGTCCCTCCCCCAGCTCCCGAGCGCTTCCTAGTCCCGGCTCTACAGGTAGACCCCCGCTGTTGCCAAGGACAACCACGGCCCGCCCGGGGCTGCGGGGTGCAGTGTATTCTGGGACTTGTAGTCTGGGCCTGCCGTTCAGCTGTTCTCGCAGCGCGACCGAGAACTTTCTCTCCCGGCATGCCCCGCGAAGAGGGATGGTCCGCTGAGGCGGAGCCTGGGGACTCGGGCCGGCCGCTACATCCTGTGACTTTTGGGGGTCGGGGTCCAGCTTCTGGAAGCCGAAGGGGGGATAAGAGAATCCGAGTACTCTCCTAAACCCCAAAACATGGGGTCCACTGGCTTTCCAGCCACCTCCAGGCGTCCGCCGTACCCCAGGAGAGAGGATAGGGGGCGGGGGTGGCCCCGAAAACTGACCTAGGAATCCCACGGCGCTCTATTCTAGTTCTGCTTGGGTTCTTTACCACATCACCAACATATCACCCCAAGGTTCTACAGCTGTTCTGCCTGGTGCCTTCTAGAAGGGGTTTAAGCGTGGGATGGGGGAGGGGTGGGGGTGCGAGACGGTCTTCGACAAGGTAGGGATTGGTGTAGGTCAGAATTCTGGGATGGACACTGCAGACATCGAAAGGAGGACTTTCCTCACTAAAAAGACGTGCGCCTGCTCTAGTTAGCCTTTCCCCCTCTTCCAGCGGGACCCTTGCAATATATCTTGCCAATTGCTTTTGCGGGTGTAGACGCAGAAAGTGGGTTGCATGATCCTTGATTTTTCCCAGAGTCATGTGTTTATGTAGTTGTGATTGTCTTGGAGAAACCGATAAGATGACCTTCTGTGGGACAGAGATTCATGGCAGGAGTAATTCATGTGATCTTCATCGAAGTGTTTTATTGACCACGTGTGTCAGAGAACTTAGAACTAAGGGTAAAATGGAGCTGAGAGTGGGAATATAGGCAGCGTCAGATCCCAAAGGCCTTGACTGAGGGCCTTTGGTATTACCTATAGGCAATGTGGAGTGGGATACGGAAGGATTTGAGCAGAGGGGGACAGGATCAGATCTGAATGTCGGAGAAGGAAAGCACCCCTCTGGGGCCAGGGTGGGCTGGAGGTAGGATGCTCCAAGGAGGAGGCTGGGACAGTAGCTCAGGTGAAACGAAAGGAACCTGGAGGAGGGGTTCTCGCCGTGAGAAATGGGAACCTGAAAGCATTGATTTTGGAGGCAAGATGCTGCACTCAGAATGGGACACGGTATTTCTGAGGTGCTCGTGGGACTCCAAGGAGGGAGAAGTCTTGTTCATTTCTATCCTAACTAGCTCTCCTCATTTGAGAGAGAGTAATGTGTAAGATCCAGACTCAGTTTTTTTCTGATGGGGCCAAAGCTGTCTTGACCCCAGCCCCGTTCTCCTACCAGACCCAGCAACCTCGGCCTGGCCCTCTCTCTTGGAGCCCTCCCCATGAATAAAGCAAGCACAAGTCATTCTTTTATCTTTATATTGGGGTTTTAAAAAAGAGAATATAATGGATGTGGGAGAAGGGACAAGGCTTCTCTCTATGACTGACAGCAGGGGCTGATGGGAACCAGAAGCTCCAGGGAATTTAAAAAAAATAAAATATATATTTATACATTTATATAGATCATGTTACGCATGTGAGTCCCAGAGCAGCAGGAAGCAGCAGCAGAAAGCAACTAGCACGCACAAACACACGTGTGTGTACACCACACACTCAAGCAATGCACTTCCTTTGACTGTGGCACAGTAGCAATTCCCACCCCGCCAAAATTGTTTTCAAAAGAAACTTCCCTTTTAAGAAAAGGGCCACCCAGTGATTGTTGCTCTCGTGACCAGAAAAAAAAAAACAGGCTAACC
Organism: Tursiops truncatus; assembly: GCF_011762595.2. Lineage (NCBI taxonomy): Eukaryota > Metazoa > Chordata > Mammalia > Artiodactyla > Delphinidae > Tursiops > Tursiops truncatus. Next base: position 54,333,131 of record NC_047052.1, on the reverse strand, counting down.
TCACCTTTAAGGCTGGCAGTGGCCATTTTGTTCTCCTCCCTGCAAAGGCAGGAGATGCAGTTTTTGACACTGAGGCTGGAGGGCCACATCACTGGCCCTTACAAATGCTTCAGACAGTTGTCTTCAAGACAATGCAGTTTTTTTGCCAGTGTTTTGATACCCCAGGGAGTAGTTGGGATGGAAGTCATACACCCCTTGCTTCCTTTAAGATGGCCTCTAGGCAGTGGGTTTTTAGTAAGCCTGGCAAAAATTCTGGAGCCGATCTCAGGCGAGGCTGAGCACCAGGCGGGATCTAGGGACCGAGGGTCTATGTTTTAAGCCTCCCGCCCACTAGAAATTATTGACCTCCAGAGTTTTTTTCTTTCTTTTAACTTAAAGGGGAGGTACACTGTACACCCCGCCTCCACTGGGAGAAAGGGGGCCCGATCCCTAGCTACCCACCCCCACCCCCAGACACACACACATACACACCAACTAAGGCACAGCCAGGGTGGGCAGGCATGCTTTGGCAATGAGGCCCCTCTGGAGGCCCAGGGTATGAACAGCTGCAAAAGGGGTGTGTGATGTGGGGCTCAGCACCTTTGGAGGTGGCAGTGGGCTGTGGGGCAGAGAAGGACGAAGTCTCAGGGCTCCTGATTGATCAGAAGGAAAGTGGGAAGAGCTGGTCAGACAACAGGCAGTTGAGAAAACAAACAGGATGACCAGAAAAAAGCCCCAAAGCAGAACGTGTAGAAAAGAGAGCAGAAAGAGAAGGAAGCCAAACAGGATGTGGTAACCAAACAGAACAGAAGGGAGACAGAGCAGAAGGAGTGAAAGAAACAGAAAAGAGAGGAGGGTGAGCTGGGAAGGGTATGAGAAACGCAGGAGAGAGGGGAGCCGGGAAGAGGACCTCAGAGGGCCTCAGAACTTGGTAAAGAACCTCCACTGAGAAGAGGGAATCGGTAGCCCCTCCAGGGCAGAGCCTCAGGCCCTGACAAAAACCAGGCGGGCCGAGTACACCAGGTCGGCCACGTAAGCCAGCAGGTTGATGGCTGTCAAGATGGCCACAGCCAGTCGGCGGTCCCAGGAGCACACGTAGTAGGTGTGCCTGTTGCTGCAGCTCACATCCATGGACCGCCAGGGCTGGCCGTGGTACTTCTCGTTGAACTGGTAGAGCGGCCAGATGATCAGAGCCGTGGCGTAGAAGAGGACGGAGAGCAGGGCCAGCCCGGACAGGAAACTGGGGAAGGGGATGGGCAGCATGTTGGTGCAGTCGCCCAGGTTCAGCAGGATGGCCACGGCCGCCAGGATGAAGCAGATGGAGTACACGGCCACGCACCACTCTAGGGCCGGCTGGTGCTGGTACAGGTAGGGGTTGCTGATGAAGGCGAAGATGACGCAGGCCACGAAGGTCTCCAGCACCTTGAGCAGGCCTGGCACGGTGGCCATGTAGCCAGTGATCTCGCCGGGCCGTGCCCGGGTCCAGGCCACTTCGGTGGCATAAGCCACGCAAGCGATGCAGGAGAAGGTGGTGGCGGCAATGGCGTGGTCCCGGGAGCGGCCGTGAGACAAAAACTGGACGTATGTGGTAGGGTAGATGATGGAGGCCGAGAGGCAGAAGAGGGCGGCGTAGCAAGCGTAGGTGATGGGAAAGTTGCGCCAGGACAGGGGGAAGCGGGCCTGGAGCCCGCCTAACTCAACGATGAGGATGATCAGGGTCACGGCGAAGCAGAAGCACCAGGTAAACATGGACCAGTTACCCATGGCGCCCGTCCAAGCGCCCACACTGGCCACCAGCGAGAAGGCCACGCAGGTGGAGATCAGCTGCAGCAGGCGGAGGAGGCCCAGGGGCTGGGTCAGTGCCCGAGGGGACCCCACGGTGGTCGGGAAGCCCGGGCCCGAGGACGACGTGGTCGTGATGGTGGTGCGGGTCACCGTCACCGGCATGGCTGGGTGGAGGGGAAAGAAGGTGTCCTAAGAAGGTTCCAAACTGGAGGATCCAGGCCCCCAGCACTTGCCTCCCTGGAGTGAGGGGGCGTGTGGACAACGTAATCTCGACTCTAGCTGAGGCGTACCCAGGATGTGAGTTTTCATACTGGGCCAGTCCCAGCCCTCCAGGGACGAGGTGGTCGCCCGGTGCTAGCCTCCTCCTCCCTCCAGCCTCATGTCAGAGCTGAGGAGTGTAGTCCCCTATCTCTTTTCTTCCCAGGACCCTCCTTTCCTCTCCCCAAAAGCCAACTCCTGTGAAACCACGTATCTTTCTTCCCACTCCAAACACACAAAGCTGCCCTCCGTCCCTCAGGGACTCAGCAACCCAACCACTCAAGATTCTGCTCTAGGGACTTCCCTGGCAGTCCAGTGGTTAAGACTCAGAGCTCCCAATGCAGGGGGCCCAGGTTTGATCCCTGGTCAGGGAACTAGAGCCCGCGTGACGCAACTAAAACCCAGCGCAGCCAAATAAATAAATAAACATTAAAAAAAAAAAAAAACAGCAGCAGCAGCAGAAGAGGCCCTGTCTTCTGTGACCTCTCAGAAACTCCATCTCTGCACTTCCTCCCTTTGGGTACCCAGGACGCTGCAGCCCAGCCTCTCTTTCACCTAAGGGTCCTAAACATTGCCAGCCTCCAGACATTCAGGAGTCCAGCCTCTACATGGAAACCTTCTCAGGGACCCACATCTGATCAGAGCTTCCGTCCTTCCAGCCTGTCTCCTCTCACTAAGCAGGAGGCTGGCCCCAGCTCCTGGAAGACAAGAGCCCTCTCTCCCTTCTGGAACTGGGTCTTACCAATCTCGGCAGCACCCCTGCCATGGCCAAATGGATTTCGGTCTGGAGTACTTCAACCCAAAGGGAGCCTCTCCCCCTTCCCCAACATGAGGTCCAGCCCCCTAGTTCCCCAACTTCTGGGAAACTCAGCTCCCCAGATTCTCTCAGCTGGCCCAGTGCCACTGAAATCTCTCGTTCTCCCTCATTCAGAAATACAGCTTCAGACCCCAGGGCTCTGGGCCCTCAGCCGTGAGCACACCAGACTCAGGGAAATCAACTTCTTTCTTCTATCCCTTTAGAACCTTTGACTTTGATGTCCTTGTCCTAAACACCCTCAGGAATGAAGGCCTGGCCTCAATTCCTGACCAGGTGTCCAGGTCCTCCCTCAGGCCCTAAAACAGCTAATCTCTTGGTTGCCACCTCTAAAAATCTCAGGAGGCCTCTCTCAGCCCCGAGACAATGCAACACCCTCCTTCCAGTGTCAGGAGGGCAGTGTCACAGCCTTTAGCCCAGCTGTCCCTGTACAATAGCTTCCTGGGGACACAGGAGGCCACAGCTGCTGAACATACTTCTTCCTCATATCCACAGGTGTCTGGGCCCCTCCCTTTGGGACGCAAGGTCCCAGGTCTCAGGATCCAGGAGTCCAAGTTCCCAGCCCCTCCTCCTTAAGACCCAGGAGCACTGCACTCCCCAACTCTTATCTCAGAACCCAATGTTCAGGGCCCTCAGCCCGCTCCTTCCTCTCACAGAGCAGCTCAGGCCTCAGGTCCCTCTCCCTCAGACCCAGGAGTCCAGACATCAGAACCTCTCCCTCCTCAGACCCAAGAGTCAGAGCCCCCAGCCCACTCACCAGCGGTCTTTGCTGAGGACCCCACCAGAGGAAGATCCGGCTCTGGAGGCGGATTAAGTCAGACACCTGGAAAAGGCTAGTCAGAGGACAGGAGGGAGAAACAACGTCAGCGTCCGCTCAGACCCGGCTCCACCCTCCCGGGACCCAGGCGACCAGCCGGCCTACTGCCCGGGGCTCGCCCAGAACGCGCGGTGAGGCTCCGCAGACCCTGGGCGCGCCTCCCAGCCAGGGCGGGGATTTGGCCCGGAGCCCCTAAGAGGTCGGGGATGGTGACCTCGGGGAAGCCCCGCCCCGCCCCTTCTTTCCTCCTCTTTCCGCAAACTGCGAGGACGGGAGTGGAGGGAACCTAGCCAAAGTGCACGCCCCGCGGGCCGGCGTGGGCGTGTATGATCGTAACCCTGCCCCCGCCAGGAAAGCCGCGGGGCTGGCGGCCGGAGGGCCCTGGGCGGTGGCTGAGGGGGCGGGCGGCCCGGGCGGCGCCGCGTCTCCGTCCTTATAAGGGATTCAAGTCAGCCCAGCCATTTGGAATGTGGCGGGGGCCGGGAGGCGGTGCTGGGACCCCCGCCCTGCTCGCGGATTCCGGCGGGGGAAGGGGGGCAGAGCCCGGGCGCCGGGTCGCAGGAGGAGAAGCCTGCACGTTCGAATTTCTGGGTCCTTCAAAATGTGAGTTCTGGGTCCCCATAAAGTGGGCCGGGAGCCTGGACCCCCCCCCCCCACAAGAGCGTCTCTAAGAGAGGAGTGGCTGTGTACCCGGACCCCTGGGTTCGCCTTGCGGACGCCTCCCGCCCCGCGGCGGGAAACTGTGCACAGTGTTAGAATCCAGTCCAGAGAGAGTGGCCACACCTCCCAGCACCTCCCGTAAGGCTGGTCTCCCAGGTACAGCTGGACCTCCCGGGCCACCTCCCGCTTCCCCCGACCCGTTAGGAGGAAGGTGGGACAGGCCCAGGAGGCAGAGGGCGGGCCACAGTCAGTTAAGTCTCCCCTGGAAGGTAAGTTAGCGCACGGACCACCCGGAGAGGAGGAGTCCGTCTCCACTCTCAGAGCCCCCAGCCGTCGCCTGAGGTCAGAGCTCAGGAAAGAACTGCCAGAGACCCGAGGAGGGAGAGGAAAACACCCTTTGGCTTCGTGGAGAAGCTGAGGATTTCGCTGCCACGCCCAGTCCTCTCCCCACCTCCACGCCAGACACCACACCCCATCACTCCGCAAACTCAGAAGCGCGCCCTGTGCTGTCAGCACCAAGGGGCCCAGCTCCATCTTCACTTTGGGACCACGGGTGCTGAAGCTCCATCTCTGGCCTTTTGAGTCTAAAGTTCGGATTCTGCCCCCTGGATGGGGAGGAGGTCAGTAATTCTGAACCCCAGCCACTCCCTTTCTCAAACCCAGGACTCCCAGTTCCAAGCTTCTCCAGGCCCCCGGCCCCTCCTCCCTCAGACCCAGGGGTCCAGGTCCCCAGCCCCCTCCTCCATCAGACCCAGGGATCCAGGCCCCCGGCCCCTCCTCCCTCAGACCCAAGGGTCCAGGTCCCCAGCCCCTCCTCCCTCAGACCCAGGATCCAGACCCCCGGCCCCTCCCTCCTCAGACCAAGGAGTCCAGACCCCCGGCCCCTCCTCCCTCAGACCCAGGGGTCCAGGCCCCAACCCCCCTCCTTTTTCAGATGTATGACCCGTATGAGTTCATGTCCCCAGCCCTCTCCTCTCCAGAACCCGAGTCCTGACCCAGCCCATCTTTCTAGGGACTGAAGACATTTGGAATCCCTCTGCACCCAAGAATCCTGGACGCTGCTCCCACTCTAGGGGGGTCCTGCAGCCTCACCTTACGGGCCTGTGGCGGCTGCGGCTGGTGCAAAAGCGACAGCTGCAGACTAGGAGGGTCTGCGGTCTGGGTGCGGTTGGAGGGCCGGGGAGTGAGCGCGGGCAGGGCTGGGGGCGGGGCCGGAGCTCTGGGCTGGAGCCGAGTAAGGGACACCCCCTGCCAGGGCTATCCCAGTCCCGCCCCGAGGGCGGGGCCAAGATAAGACCACATCCCCAGAGATAAATACACAGCAGCTCTCCCGCCCCGCCAGCGGTAGGGCTGGAGGGCTGAGGTCACCGTTTCCGTGGTGACAAAACAGGAAGACACAACAGCTGGCGGAGTGGATGCTCCTGGGGGTGCCCTCCTCGACACAGCACTGGAGGTCTCCAGAGCAGGCCCGGGGAAGGCCGTTGCCATGGCAACCCGTCTATTTAGACTTTGTTTAGGACAGAGCCCCCCAGCTCAGGTCCCCACCCCAGTCTCACCTCAATCCGTTCTCCCTCTCCCTTCCTGGCCCCTCCCTCCCCTGCTCTGGCCCTGCTCTTCCAGGATGGACGAAATTTTGGACTTCTAGGTCGCGGTGGGTTGGGGGACTGGGCCTCTCAATTTAATGGGGTCTGTTTGCTAGGGTCTGTGTCTCCTGGGTCCCTGAAATAGGAAAGAGTTGAGGGTGTGCCGATCCCTAGGCTTTAGGGGGTTTCTGGGCTGAGGTCCCCGACTCCTGGGTCTCCAAAAGAACAGTGGTTCGATTCCTGTAAGTAAGGAATTTGAGGGAAGAGCAGAATGGGTCTCCTAATGCCCATTTACACTGGGATTCGCGGTGTAAGGGACTGATGGGCCAGACCCCTAGGTCCCATATGTCCCTGTCGATGGGGGCAGGGGAGGGGGGTTGTTGGTAGCAGGACTTCTGAGATCGAGGCCATAGGAGTTGGGGGCATGGACTCCGAGGCCGCGGGCCCAGAATCTTGGCTCAAAAGAGCAATTGCGGCTCAGGCTCCTGGGTTTTCGGAGCAGATGTGGTTGCTAGCCAGGCCTCTTGGGGCTGTAAGGGCGAGATATTTTTGGCTTGCAATCCTGGCTCCTGAAAAGAGGGAGGGGCTCAGAAGCTTAATGAGGACGAGACTGGGGGCTGGGGGTGCCAGATTCCTGGTTCCTGCAAGAGGGGAGGGCCCAAGGGGCTGGTCTGCCCGGGCCCCGGAGCACGGGGGTCCTTTTTTAGGGGCGGCTCTGGGGCCCTGAGACGGATTGACGAGCCAAGAAGCAAGCGGCAGCTGAAGGTGGGGAGGCACTGCCCGGGGCTGGGGTGGGGCGGGGACCGGGACGCCTGGGTCCCTCCCTGCTGGCCGGGCTCACTCACCGCGCTCTGCAGTCGTCCCCGGCGCGGCCTTGCTCTAGGCTGCCGTTGGGCGGGGCCTCGTGGCGGCCGCGGAGGCTCGGCGACCGTTAACTGCCCGCGTTGCTACTGCTGGGTGTCTTCCAGGCCGACTACTGAGAAGGCTTTGAGGCCGAGTCCCAGGGTGGAAGACTCTCGCGTCGCGAAGGGAGGGGTCCGAAGGGATGCGGGAGCTCTGTGTCCCCGGCTGCGTGCCCTACGGAGGTGGGAGGGGCTGGGGGGGGGCACCTGGACGCTGTGTGCTCTGCAGAAGTTGGGGGGGGTATGGTTGGGGTGGGAGGGGTGTGGAGCCTGTATGCCCACTTTTGTGCCCTGCAAAGGCGGTAGACACAGACCCTCTCTGTCATTATGTGCCCCGCTTAGGGGAGGGGGGTCTCTATGAGCCCCGCATCAGGATGTGGAAGGAGTCAGGACATGGTATTCGTTGGAGGTTCTCCAAGGACGACCCCAGGTTCTATTCACACACCTCCTTGACGCCCCCGGGGGGTCAGGCCCCCCTTCTTGCCCAAATCAATCACTCTCTTTGCTTGACCCTGAAGTGGCACTCCTGAGATACCCCAAATAGTCAAGGGGCTATCACCACTCACAGTTTACTGCAGTTGTGCTCTCCGGTAGAAGTGTTCCCCCTTTAAGGCATTCAAACTTCAAAACAGCAGAGTTCAGGGTAGCAGGAACAGGAAGCAAACATTTAAAGAGTGAGTCATCAGTTGTGACCCCGTAGGGTTCCCAGGTCTTGTGTAATCTGGCCTCGTGTATGTGCCACTGGTTCAGAGTGCTTACCCGTCCTGCAGGAGAGCAACCCAACCCCAAAGATGCTGTCTCCAACCTGGCACTGAAACCCAGTCTCAAACAGGACGTGCCTCTGTTCTCTGAGAGTAGCTGCTTTCGGGCGATCAATACACGGCCCCGCCCCCTAACTTCCTAATAAACTGGGTTCCTTGATCAGAAGCAATATTGTGTGTGTTAACATGACGGTGAATAGGATCATTGAACGTGTACACAGATGCTGCCATTGGCAGGAGCGAGGAAGGCAAGGAAAGCAAATACAGCCCAGAGTTAATTACAACCCAGGCAGGAAAAAGTCATTGTCCGATCCATGATGGAAAGGGTCCAATGTGCTCCTCGGGCGACCAGGTATTTGGCTGGTCTCCCTAGGAAACCGCACCACGCTGGGGGCCCAGCACTGCTTGCAGCAAGGTGGGCCGACATCAGTGACAAAGTTCCATAGCTTTGATGAAGCAAATCCATACATAGCCCACCATGGCTGCTTTGTTCAAAAGCCCATTAAGCAGGTACTGGGGAGATTGGGGAAGCTGACGGAGAGCCACAGAAGTCATCTGATCTACTTAAGTCTTAATAGCTCTCTCTGTAATGGAGGGTCTTGAGGGAAGAGTTTACCTGGGTACAGATTATGAACTGGTTTTTGCTCCCAACATTTCTGACACCAAATGTGTGTATGTGTTGGGTTTTTTGTTTTGTTTTTGTTTTCACATCAACCACCAATTCTCTAACTCTGGAAACGAAATGAGTGTCCAATGATTCAATTCTTTTTTTTTTAATAAATTTATTTATTTATTTTTGGCTGCGTTGGGTGTTCGTTGCTGAGTGGGGGGACTACTCATTGCGGTGGCTTCTCATTGCGGAGCACAGGCTCTAGGCGTGTGCGCTGGGTAGTTGTGGCGCACGGGCTTAGTCACTCTGCGGCATGTGGGATCTTCCCAGACCAGGGCTCGAACCCGTGTCCCCTGCATTGGCAGGCGGATTCTTAACCACTGTGCCACCAGGGAAGTCCTCAGTTCAATTCTGAATCTGGGTATACTAACCACTTGGAGTTATCATCAGACCCCACAGGTTAAGGGCTCAGTCCCACAAGGCCACCCCCACTTCAAACTCCAGCCACAAGTCCCAGGCCTCCCATACTTCTGAGGACAGTGGGAATATCCCCTCCAAATAAAGGAGTTCTTACATGTTGAACCCTTTGCCACTACCAACTGAGATAAAATCTCCATTACAGCAGATATTCCTTAGCCTGTTTTGTTCTCACATAGGAGACATTCATAAATATATTTGTTGATAAATGAATGAAATTTTCATTTTCAACTGGCTAGAAAACTGGGGTTCCCAGGACTCCCTCCCTGGGTTCCATAATTTGCTAGAATGGCTCGCAGAACTCAAGAAGGCCCTTTACTTAGTACTACTGACTTGTTATAAAGGATGCAACTTGGGAACAGCCAAACAGAAGAGAGACACAGAGCAAGGTATGGGGGAGGGATGCAAAGCTCCCATGCCCTCTCCGGGCTCACCGCCTCCCAGCACCGCGATGCAGTTACCAAGCTGGAAGCCCTCTGAATCCCGTTGTTCAGGCTGTTTACAGAATTTCCATTATGGAAGCATGGTTGATTAAATCACTGGCCATCAGTGAACAAGCTCAATCTCCCTAACCTCTCTGCAGGTCAGGGAGTGGGGCTGCAAGTTCCAATCCTCTAATCACATGATTGGTTCTTCGTGCATCCAACCCCCATCCAGAGCTAACTAGGGGCCTATCAAGAGTCATCTCATTAGTATAAACTCAGGTAGGGTTGAAGGGGGCTTATTATGAATAACAAAAGACAACCCTCCCACCCCTATCGCTCAGGAAATTACAAGCGTTTTAGGAACTTGGTGCAGGGAACTGAGGACAAAAACCAAATATACAGATCTTTTTTTTTTTAATTTATTTATTTTATTTATTTATTTTTGGCTGCATTGGGTCTTCATTGCTGCGCACAGGCTTTCTCTAGTTGCGGCGAGCGGGGGCTACTCTTCATTGCAGTGCTTGGGCGTCTCATTGCTGTGGCTTCTCTTGTTGTGGAGCACAGGCTCTAGGTGCGCAGGCTTCAGTAGTTGTGGCACATGGGCTCAGTAGTTGTGGCTCCCAGGCTCTAGAGCGCAGGCTCAATAGTTGTGGCACAGGGGCTTAGCTGCTCCGCAGCATGTGGGATCTTCCCAGACCTGGGCTTGAACCCGTGTCCCCTGCATTGGCAGGCAGATTCTTAACCACTGCGCCACCAGGGAAGCCCCAATGTACAGATCTTATGTCATTGTAACACACAGATCTTTCCTTACTCTGGGTCCAGTGGAAAATTTCATGCATTTATCAACAAATATATTTATGAGTGTCTCCTATGCGAGAACAAAACAGGCTAAGGAATATCTGCTGTAATGGAGATTTTATCCCATTTGGTAGTGGCAAAGGGTTCAACATGTAAGAACTCCTTTATTTGGAGGGGATATTCCCACTGTCCTCAGACTATTGGATTCTCAGGAATGTCCCTGAGTGATAGGCTTCCCAATTTTTATGGTGTTTGTCTTCCATGCTCTGGCATGTGTGTGTGTGTGTTTTATTAATACATACAGTGTATCTATCTGCTCTTTCCTGCTTTCAAGGTCTTATCAGTATGATGTCACCCGTGCAATTGACCAGAACGGCATCTATGGGGTACTGAAAGCACAAGTTGCTTTTACAGGAGAATTTGGTGATTCTGGAACCGCATCATACAGCATATCTCTAGCCTGGGAAAAGATCAAAATTCAAAACCTGAAGTACAGTTCCTACTGTACGCAAGTCGTTTTTGCACCATTGTAAGATCAAACAATTGTACGTCAAACCGTCATAAGCGGGGGACTGTCTGTATTATTTCTTTCCTTGCCTGTATTGAAGTGGATGTCTCCCCCTAATCCGTTCTCTGGCCATAACACCTTTTTGTTATCTATGGACCTCCTGGTCATTTGCCCTCATTTTCCACATGGTTTCCTGAAATTCTATAGAGAGCATCCCACCAGATATGCCATGAACAGGTCATATTGTTTTCCCCCAGCCCTCCGAGTGGCCTGGTTGCCTCTGGCTGTTGCCAGACTCATCTGTTCATCTCCATGAGCTACAAAAAATATTATCATGTTTTTATTTGCCCCACGATGTGAAAATGCTGGGAAGCACTGACTTAGAAGGCCTGCCACGTGAACATTACCCTCCACACCATAGCAGTCACCTATCCACTCAGTTCTGCACGCCTCTCAGACATCAACCATTTCTCCTTCCATCTTACTTTCTCAGCAATGGCCACTTACGACCTTTTCTTAACTTGATAGGTACCCCCAGTCCATCAGCCCTCTCTTTTCTTTGCTTTCCTCTTTCTTCAGATATGATTCCACAGTCCATCATTTCAGTGACCCTCTTTTCATGTTAGGATATCTAACACTCCTCTGCCCTTCTGTCTTTGTATCACCCCAGTCGTTGAAAAGAAAAAGCCCATCTATAGATGATCTAAATAGACATTTCTCCAAAGAATACATACAGATGGCCAAAAAGCATGTGAAAAGTTGCTCAACATCGCTAATTATTAGAGAAATGCAAATCAAAAGTACGATGAGGGATCACCTCACACAGGTCAGAATGGCCGTCATAAAAAAGTCTACAAACAATAAATGCTGGAGCGGGTGTGGAGAGAAGGGAACCTTCCTACACTGTTGTTTGGAATGTAAATTTGTACACCCACTATGGAGAACAGTGTGGAGGTTCCTTAAAAAACTAAATAGAACTACCACATGATGCAGCAATCCCACTCCTGGGCATTCATCCTGAGAAAACCATAATTTGAAAAGATACATGCATTGGAATGTTCATTGCAGCATTATTCACAGTAGCCAAGAAGTGGAAACAACCTCAATGTCCAATCGACAGATGAATGGGTAAAGAAGATGTGGCACATATATACAATGGACTGTTAGCCACGAAAAAGAATGAAATAATGCCATTTACAGCAACATGGATGGACCTAGAGATGATCATACTAATGAAGTAAGGCAGACAGATAAAGACAAATATCACGTGATATCACTTATATGTGGAGTCTAAAAATGGTAACAAATTAACTTATTTACAAAACAGAAACAGACTGACAGACTTCGAAAACAAACGTATGGTTACCATATGGGAAAGGGGGTAGGGATAAATTAGGAGTTTGGGATTGACATATACACACTACTATATATAAAATAGATCATCAACAAGGACCTACTGTACAGCACAGGGAACTCTACTCAATATTCTGTAATAACCTATATGGGGAAAGAATCTGAAAAAAGAATAGATATATGCATATGTAAAACTAAATCACTTTGCTTACACCTGAAACTAACACAACATTGTAAATCAACTATACTCCAATATAAAATAAAAAGTTTAAAAAAAGAAAAAATTCGGGCTTCCCTGGTGGCGCAGTGGTTGAGAGTGCACCTGCCGATGCGGGGAACACGGGTTCGTGCCCCGGTCCGGGAAGATCCCACATGCCGCAGAGCGGCTGGGCCCGTGAGCCATGGCCGCTGAGCCTGCGCATCCGGAGCCTGAGCTCCGCAATGGGAGAGGCCACGGCAGTGAGAGGCCCGCATACCGCCAAAAATAAATAAATAAATAAATAAAAATAAATTTAAAAAGAAAAAATTTAAAAAAGAAAAAGCACATCTATCAGCGTTTTTTGTTTTGTTTTGTTTTGTTTTGTTTTTCCTCCTGTGCTTGCCCTTAAGCGATTAAGCATTACTGGAGAAAGTCATATTACAAGGCATAGAGACAGGGTGCCCAAACTCAAATGTGTCCTCAGTACTGCCCACAATCTCACTGCAATCATCTGGTAAACTCATTCTCATTCCCATAGTGACAAGCACACTATTTTTATGCTCTTCGACCTCTGCCCTCAGCCCCCATTCTCAGCCTATGACCTACTTCTTTATTTAGAGAGGTAACAGAAGCTGTTCACTGGTAAGCCCCTCAACTTCCTTATACTGAAGCCCAAATGTGACTATATTTCCAGGGCTGTTCTTGAACAATAGCGACGTTTTTATGCTAATCCTTCTTCTTGTCTTTATTTTTTTGCATTTTTTTCCTTTTTTAAAATTGTAGTATAGTTGATGTACAATATTATATAAGTTACAGGTGTACAATATGGTGATTCATAATTTTTAAAGGTTATACTCCGTTTATAGTTATTATAGAATATTGGCTATATTCCCTGTGCTGTGCAATATATTCTTGTAGCTTATTTTATACATAACAGCTTGTACCTCTTAATCTCCTACCCCTATACTGCCCCCACACACACACTCCCCACTGGTAACCACTAGTTTGTTCTCTATATCTGTGAGTCTGTTTCTTTTTTGTTGTTGTTGCTATATTAACTAGTTTGTTGTATTTTTTACATTCCGCATATAAGTGATATCATACAGTATTTGTCTTTCTCTGTCTGACCTATTTCACTTAGGATAATGCCCTCCAAGTCCATCCATGTTTTTGCAAATGGCAAAATTTCCTTCTTTTTTATGGCTGAGTAGTATTCCATTGTGTGTGTGTGTGTGTGTGTGTGTGTGTGTGTGTGTGTGTATACCTTATATATATAAAATAGATATATTGGAAGGAAGGTTCTTAACCACTGGACCACCAGGGAAGTCCCTATTTTTTAGTTCTTAACCTTTTGACCTTGCAAGTAACTGATGCTGTTAGTCCCTCCTTCTAACTTGAAACTGTCCTCTAGGATTGTACGGCATGTCATCCTCCTGGCTTTCCTTTTGCTTCTTTGGGCTTCCTTTACAAGCTCATGTTCCTTTTTTTTTTTTTTCTCTCGGTACGTGGGCCTCTCACTGTTGTGGCCTTTCCCGCCGCGGAGCACAGGCTCCGGACGCGCAGGCTCAGCGGCCATGGCTCACGCGCAGGCTCAGCGGCCGTGGCTCACGGGCCCAGCCGCTCCGCGGCATGTGGGATCTTCCCGGACCGGGGCACGAACCCGTGTCCCCTGCATCGGTAGGCGGACTCCCAACCACTGCATCACCAGGGCAGCCCCCAAGCTCATGTTCCTTTAAATACTAGAGCTCCTCAAGGCTCTTTCCCGGACTTCTATACTTCTCACGACATACTCTCGCTAGGGGATTCCATACACCCTTGGCTTCAGGGAGCCCTGATGAGTAAATGACCCATGTACTAGAGAAGATGCTCATTCAGCTGCTATAACAAAGGCAAAATATCACCGGTCTAAACCAGCGCTGACCAATAGAAAAATAATGTGAGCCACATGAGCAATTTAAAATTTTCTAATAGCCATATTAAAAAGAAGTAAAACAAACAAAAAAAAAAGGGCTCCCCTGGTGGCGCAGTGGTTGAGAGTCCGCCTGCCGATGCAGGGGACACGGGTTCGTGCCCTGGTCCGGGAAGATCCCACATGCCGTGGAGCGGCTGGGCCCGTGAGCCATGGCCGCTGAGCCTGCACGGCCGGAGCCTGTGCTCTGCAATGGGAGAGGCTACAACAGGGAGAGGCCTGCATACCGCAAAAAAAAAAAGAAGTAAAACAAGTGAGCTAGTTTTAACAACGTACCTTATTTTAATCCAATATATCAAAATATTATCATTTCAGGGTGTGATACCAGCTGCATTTCAAATGCTCAATGGCCACACATGGCTCATGGCTACCATATTGGACAATGCAGGTCTAGAAAAGGTAATGGTATATTTTTCTTTCTTGTAGCAATCCGAGAGTTGGCAATCCAAGGTTGATATGATACCTCCATGGTCTCAAGGAGTCATTCTCTGTTGTTGTGTTGTCACCTTTGACAAGGGCTTGCATTTGGGCTCTAGCATATGACCCAGATCAAACCACTATATTGTCATTGCAGCCACAGGAAGAGGACAGGGGAAGGGGTTGGCACGCTTCTTCCCTTTTAAGTGTGTGATCCTACACATATTCCTTGTGTATCTTACTGTTCAGAACTTAGTTGCATGGCCACACAGAGCTGTAAGGGAGACCGGGAAATACAGTCTTTTTTTTTTTTTTAAACACTGCTATATTTAAAATGAATAACCAACAAGGACCTACTGTATAGCACAGGGAACTTTGCTAAATATTCTGTAACAACCTAAATGGGAAAGGATTTGAAAAAGAATAGATACATGTATATGTATAACTGAATCACTCTGTTGTACACCTGAAACTAACACAACATTGTTAATCAACTATACTCTAATATAAAATAAAAAATGTTTTAAAAAAAGGAAATACAGTCTTCAGTTCGGGAAACAGATACCCAGAAAAATCTTCTATTACAGAGGGAAGAAACTGGGGGAAACTACTGGTAACCTCTGAAACCTCTGCTATGAGTCACAGGCATATACAGCAACTCAGATTACTCCTCTGAGCTCCAGACATGCATATCCCGGTGCTTACTGAGTCTCCACTTGGATGTCACAAAGGTCCAAACTCCATACATCCAAAATTAACAGGGGATCTTTCCTCCAGTGCACTGTGTGTATCACCAGTAAATGTCACTACCTGCCATCCTGTTGCATAAGCCAGAATTCTAAGACTTGTCATCGATACTGTCATTTCTCATACCCTCCCACATCCAGTCTATCACCAAGTCCCATCACCTCCTATATTCTTTCTCTCTTTTTTTTTTTTGGCCATGCTACGTGGCATGCGGGATCTTAGTTCCCCAACCAGGGATCGAACCCCTGCCCCCTGCATTGCAAGCACAGAGTCTTAACCACTGGACCACCGGGGAAGTCCCCTATATTTTCTTTCAAATTCATCAACTTCTATACATCTCTTTTTAGTCACATGTTGCTGGGTAATACATTTCCCCAAAGGAATGAAATTCCGATACATGCTGCAGCATGGACGAACCTTGAAAACATTATGCTTAGTAAAATCAGCCAGACGCATAAGGATAAATATGGTAGGATGCCACTTACATGAGCTACCTAGAGTAGTCAAATTCATAGAGACAGAAAGTAGAATAGTATTTACACAGGGCTGGGGGCAGGGGGAATGGGAGTTAGTATTTAAGAGATCCAGAGTTTTAGTCTGTGATGATGAAAAAGTTCTGGACGTGTATAGTGGGGATGGTTGCACCACCGTGCGAAGGTACTTAATACCACTGAATTGTATGCTCAAAAATGGTTAAAATGGTAAATTTTATGTTATGTGTTTCTTAACACAAAAGTTAAAAGAAAGAGGAACCTGGCCAATCTCGAAGTAGAATAAGGAAGCTGAAAGACTTAGGCTATTTGGTTTCAAGACTTACTCATGGGGATTTCCCTGGTGGCGCAGTGGTTAAGAATTTGTCTGCCATGCAGGGGACACGGATTCGAGCCCTGGTCTGGGAAGATCCCACACGCCGCAGAGCAACTAAACCCCTGCGCCACAACTACTGAGCCGCGCTCTAGAGCCCGCAAGTCACAACTACTGAGCCCCCATGCCACAACTACTGAAGCCCCCGTACCTAGAGCCCATGCTCCGCAGCAAGAGAAGCCACTGCAATAAGCCCGCGCACCACAAGGAAGAGTAGGCCCCGCTTGCTGCAACTAGAGAAAGCCTGCGAGCAGCAACGAAGACCCAATGCAGCCAAAAAAAAAAAAAAAAAGACTTCTTTATGAAGCCAAGTAATTGAATGACTTGGTACCGGCACAACGCTAGACAGATAGAGCCTTGGAACAGACTGGAAAGATCAGAATGGAAAGGGAGAGGAAAACAGAAGATTCTTAATACCCTGAACCTCTTTTTAAGTTTTTTTTTAGAATGTTTGAGACTGGTTAATGGAATTATCCAAATATCACTGGGATGGACTTTTGCCAGGTCCACGCTTGCTGGACTGAACAAAAGGAATCCTCAGAGTGATTCAGTTCCTTATGTTCTCTGTGCCTCAAAAAACCCATCCTCAGAAGCACATCTCTAGAATCTTCCGTATCTAAGCAACCCTCTTCCTCTGATTGGGCGTCTCTGGTTCTTAGACCACCAAGCACCAAAAGGATGAATGGATTTCTGTGCCCCTTAGGGCAGCGCTGTCCACATCTCTAGTAGCCACATTTAAAAATATAAAGAGACAGGCGAAGTAAACTTTAATCACATATTATATTTAACCCAAATTATTGATATGTGTTACATGATTTTTTTGGAAAAAATTTCTCGATGAGACCTACTTGTTGGCCATGATGATGGTGATGGCCTGTACTCTCTTTAAAATTCAGTGGGTATTTTGTGCTTTTTTTTTTTTTGGCCACGCCGAGCAGCATGTGGGATCTTAGTTTCCTGTGACCCCTGCAGTGGAAGCTCGGAATCTCAACCACTGGACCACCAGGGAAGTCCTGGTATTTTGTACTTAGAGTACATCCCAATCCGGATGCTAAGGTTTCAAGGGAAATGTGGCAGCTGTTCGTAAAATTCATAAAATGTACAGTTGAAAAGGTGAATTCACACGGCCAAGTTGTCCAAACACACTTAAAAGGTACTAACTAAACCGAGTATCCACTCTTAGACAAATTAGTTAAACTTAAATAAAATTTAAAATTCAGTTCCAGGACGTCCCTGGTGGTGCAGTGGTTAAGAATCCTGCCAATGCAGGGGACACAGGTTCGAGCCCTGGTCCGGGAATATCCCACATCCCGTGAGCAGCCAAGCCCGTGCGCCACAACTACTGAGGCTGTGCTCTAGTACCCACGAGCCACAACTATTGAGCCCACGTGCCGCAACTACTGAAATCCGCGCACCTAGAGCCCGTGCTTTGCAACAAGAGAGCCACCGCACTGAGAAGCCCGCGCACCACAACAAACAGTAGCCCCCGCTCGCCGCAACTAGAGAAAGCCCGCGCGCAGCAACGAAGACTCAATGCAGCCAAAAATAAATAAATAAAAATAAAATATTTAAAAAAATAAAAATAAATCTATTTTAAAAATAAATAAATAAAATTCAGTTCCTTAGTCTCACTGGCCACATTTCAAGCATTCAAGGAGGTCATCATATTGGATTAAAATGTGTTAATTCCTTTTGCTCAGAATGGAACCCTCAGTTTTTCAGAGTGTGCCAGCCTGTAGTAGCATACAGATTCCAGCAGTATTTTAAAAAATAATACTTTGTGACTAAGTGGGGTTTATTTTAGGAATGGGAGGATGGCTAATATTCAGACACCTTTAATGAGATTTATGCTATGAACAGAGCCAAGTAGAAAAAAAATCATGTGACTATCCCATATGTGCTAGAAGAGTATTTGACAAAATTTAATTTAAAAAAAAAATTGGGGGGCTTCCCTGGTGGCGCAGTGGTTGAGAGTCCGCCTGCCGATGCAGGGGACACGGGTTTGTGCCCCGGTCCGGGAAGATCCCACATGCCGCGGAGCGGCTGGGCCCGTGAGCCATAGCCGCTGAGCCTGCGCGTCCGGAGCCTGTGCTCCGCAACGGGAGAGGCCACAACAGTGGGAGGCCCGCGTACCGCAAAAAAAAAAAAAAAAAAAAATTATTTGGAATAAATTTTATAGCTGCTACTTGTCAGAATGTGCCCTCTGCAGACTACAGCATATATAAACACTATAGTCCAGGTCTGGTGTTTTGGGGACTTTCCAGCATTTAAACCCTCAGCTTATTTGCAGGGGGGTAATTCCCCACTGTAAGCACACTGGTGGGGGTTGTTGTCTGATTTTTTTTTTTTTTTTTTTTTGGCTGCGGGACATGTGGGATCTTAGTTCCCAGACCAGGGATCGAACCCGCACCCCCTGCCTCAGAAGAGCGGAGTCTTAACCACTGGACCTCCAGGGAAGTCCCACTATTGTCTGATTTATTAGCAAAACTAAGGGAGCACTTCCCACTCTCTGGAAGGTATGGAGTAGGCAACCAAATGCTTCCTCCTGGGGCTTTGAATTAGGGAGGAAAGAGGCAAGGACGTTGGAAATTAAGAACACAACTGAAGGGGCGAAGGAATCACTGGTTTGGTGTTGAGTGGAGGGAGTGACCAGTGGGCTGGGTGGGACTTAAGAACATTCTCTCTGCTGTCTATTCTTGGCTTCCTGCCAACTTACAATGTCCAGCCTTCCCATCCATGCACTCTCTGATTTTCTTAGTTCAGTGCCCTTCCGTTAAATTCCTCCTTGGCTTCTTAGATCCGGAAGCAAGGCCTGTCATTTGCAAACCAGAACCACTGCAGGAGACCCTCAGGAATTCCCCTCCCTGCGGCCTGAGAGGAGGTTTCACGCCCATGAGACGATTTTCTTTCTCCTCCTGATGCAGATTGGATTAACAGATGGTGACTTTCATCGTGATATCTTAAGCAAAATAGACTGAAGTCTTCTGTTTTGAAGACGTAGGCTGCATTTGGTAGGAGGGAGGGGGGATGAGGAAGGAAGGAAATCTATTTGATTTGTAAAACTCCCCTGCTAAATGTACTTATCAGATGGAAATAAATCAAGTCTCCATCTATAAAGGACTGGATAAATAAACTATGGTACCTCCAGATAATGTGACAATATGCGTATCTAAAAAAAAAGAATTAGGAAGCTCTAGTTTACCTAAATGGAGAATTTCCCAGGATACAGTCTTAAGTAAAAAAGGCAAAGATACAGAACCATGTATGAGGATTTAACCTTCTGTGTGAGAAAATATAAAAATAAGAATAGGTATTCCTATTTTATTGTGTTTGCACAAACAAAACCACCCGAGATGTAGGGTGTAGGTGTGGAACTGAAACTTTTTCCTGTGTGTGTATAAATTTTAAACACATTAACATATTACTTACTTAAAATTATATCTATATATAGATTATATGAGGCACGGAAAATACTTAGAACAATGGCTCCATGGTAATTATTATAAATATGTAATACACATTAATATGATGTAAAACATGCCATGGGAGGTTCTGGGAAGATACAAAAGAAATGGGTTCAGACCAGAGGGGAAGGAGGACTGGGCAACTGGAACACTGTCTACCCTTTTTGGTGTGTATTCTGAATCCTCTACCATGGTAAATATATTACCAAGTCAAACCACATAACGATGAATGCATTTTAACGAGCTATTTATAATCTGCCAGGGAAGGAGCCTTATGATGACAAATGAATACAGATGCCTTTTTCTACTGAGCTTCTAGGAGACTGGAGGAAGCCCACCACAAATGTCGCAGTTCGCTTTCACAGATAAAAATAGTGGGGATCAGACAACCACAGTTTGAAGGCTTGAAGGCCAAGATTGATTTAACCCCGTGTCCATGACCCTCAGGCATGGGATTTATCCCATACGTATCGTGGGGTGTCAGAGAGTTCTGTGACCCTAGGAGGCTGGGGTCACCTCCAGGACGGCCACCTGGCCCAGGTAACCTCTGCAGGCCCTGTGGGACCTCAGAACACAGGAGGCTTCCGTAAAAATACGTCGTTTCAGGTCATCTAGGGCTGAACCCAAGTTTTGACCACGTGCGGTCTCTCTTTCTAAATCTGTAGTTAAAAGGCGTTGGCCAGCCAGAAACACACATAAACAACTCAAGACGGTCTGCAGAGCTGGGCCCTGCCGGGGTTGAGGGGCGGGGTGGGGGGCGGAGCGCACCCGTGTTAGGTCGCCCTCTAGCGGACGGTGAGGGTTAAGCACATTCAGCCTGGAAGTGGAACAGGGGCGTTTGTCTTCCTTTCCAGGCAGTGGTAGGGCAAGTGGACAAGACCTAAAAGATGCTCGCTGCTCTGCGCACACATTGAAGGAGACAGTGAGTAAGCAAACACCCACACTAGTTTGATTTTTTTTGCGTAGGGCAATAAAAGGATATGGAGAAAAAAAAAAAAAAAAAAAAAAAAAAGGATATGGAGGGGTCTCTTTCAGGCTGAGTGGAAGTGCCTTCGGAGGGTGTGACATTTGAGCTGAGAGCTCAAGGATGAGGAGAAACCAGAGTCCAAGGAAGGCTGAACATTCCAGACAAAAGGAAAGAGCAAAAAAAAAAAAGGAAAGAGCAGATGCCTTGAGGGAGATGGACCCCTCCCACCACCACCACCCGTGTGTTTATGAAACAGCAGGAAGGCCAATGTGGATGGATCCAGAGTGACAGCAGAACTGTGGTGGGAGACGAGGCAGATAAGGCGGTATTGTCACAAAGACAGATACACCAACCGATGAAACAGGATACAGATTTCAGAGACACATACGCACATAGAAAGCCACCTGATCTATGGACAAATGCATGCAGCATTGCAGTGGAGAAAGGATGAACTTGTTTTTTCTGGGTTTTTTTTTTTTTGGTGGGGGGTTCTGCTGAGCCAGTGACGCCTACCCCACACCATATCCCCATATAAATTTCCAGATGGTTTTTAGATCTAACTGAGAAAGATAAAACAGCACATATTCAAGAACCAGACATTTTTGGGATATTGAGATTGGCAACGATTTCTCAACCAGGACATGGAAGCATCATGTACAAATGAAAAGCAGTAAATTGAACTAGAACTTCTATTGCTATAGATTGAATGTTTATGTCCCCCCCAACCCATTCATATGTTGAAATCTTAACCCCCAATGTGATGGTATTTAGAGGTGGGGGGCTTTGGGAGGTGATTAGATCATGAAGGTGGAGCCCTTATGAAGGACCAGGGAACTCTACTCAATACTCTGTAATGGCCTATAAGGGAAAAGAATCTAAAAAAGAGTGGATATATGTAAATGTATAACTGATTCACTTTGCTGTACAGCAGACACTAACACAACATTGTAAAGCAACTATACTCCAACAAAAATTTAAAATAAAAAAAGGACCCCCTCAGAGCGCCCCCTGGACCCTATGCTATGTGAGGACACAGGGGAAAAAAACCATCTATGAACCAGGAAGCAGGCCCTCACCAGTCGGCAAATCTGCTGGTGCTTTGATCTTGGACTTCCAGCCTCCAGAACCGCGAGAAATAAATGTCTTGTTTATAAGTTACCCGGTCTGTGGTATTCTATTATAGCAGCCGGAATGGACTGAGATATCTCTTCACCAAAAATCACTTTTGATGAGAGCCAGGAGATCACTGTGGCACAAAGGAACTGCTGAAGAAGAAGTGAGAAGCTATAAAAGGAGAGAAGAAGCCACTTTGTCTCTGGACCCTCCTCATGAATTGGGATTTATCTCCGGGTGCTGTGACAGTGAGGAAATTGAGTCTCTCCCAATAGGAGAAAATGTGGAGAGTCTGTTACAGTGACACTGGGCATCTGGAAGGCTTCAGAGAAATGTAGAGATTGAGGGTACTGTTGAGAGGAATGTGGGAGTGGCAACTGTGAGTTAAAAATCACCTCTTGGGTTTCCCTGGTGATGCAGGCGTTAAGAATCCGCCTGCCAAAGCAGGGGACTTGGATTCCAGCCCTGGTCCGGGAAGATCCCACATGCCCCGGAGCAACTAAGCCCGTGAGCCACAACTACTGAGCCCACGCACCACAACTACTGAAGCCCGCGCGCCTAGAGCCCATGCTCCGCAACAAGAGAAGCCACCACAATGAGAAACCCGCTCACTGCAACTAGAGAAAGCCTGCGCAATGAAGACCCAATGCAACCAAAAATAAATATTTTTTTTTTAAAAAGTGACCTCTCATGTCCAAATCCTCTGCACAGATTTTCTTGGCCTTATCATTCCCGGGGGCACATATGTTTTGGCTACATGGGTCTGGCTTCCAGGTTATGTATATCCCACACAGGTTGTGTGGTTTTCAGATGTCTCAACGTCCCATGACCCTTTGAGTCAGGAAACAGAGCAGACTTGAATGGGTAACTGGAGGAGAGTTTAACTTTATTTACAAAGGTGTGACCAGAGTGTAGGAAAATATCCAGGATCTGTCGTCCAGTAAAATCAACGAGATGCAGAGTGACTTAGGATTGCGCCGTCGTTTGTGTGAGGAAGGGTTGAAAAATAGGAATATATTTCCTGGGTTTTGTGTAAACATTGGAAGAATGCATAAGAAACCCATCAAATGGTGGCATCTGAGGAAGAAAGGGAGACCAAATATTTAGGTGTAGCAGCAGGGATGAGATCTTTTAAAAAGAATACCTTTTCATATTCTTGGGATCTCTTAAACCCCTGGATGTGTTACCCATTTAGCAGTTCTATATTAATTAGGAGACTCAGATCAAGTAAAGCATTTAGAACAGTGCCTCAAAATTGTGACATCTTTCTACCTGTTAACTATTAAATCCATTTTTTGTATATGTAGTGAATTTCTGGAAAAAAGATAGAGGAAGGTGGTAAAAAGGGATGGGGATTGAGAAACTGGAAAACTGGGATGGTGGGGGGTGGAGTTATTTGACTTAAAACTTTTTTTCAGATGTAATTGGCGTATAACATTGTGTAAGTCGAATGTATACAATGTGTTGATTGATACATTGATATATTGCAATAAAATTGCCACCATAGCATATGTATTTTTGTTTCTGTTTCTGTTTTCGCGGTACGCAGGCCTCTCACTGTTGTGGCCTCTCCCGTTGCGGAACACAGGCTCCGGACGCGCAGGCTCAGCGGCCATGGCTCACGGGCCCAGCCGCTCTGCAGCATGTGGGATCTTCCCAGACCCGGGGCATGAACCCGTGTCCCCTGCATCGGCAGGCGGACTCTCAACCACTGCGCCACCAGGGAAGCCCAGAATATGTATCGATTTGATACATTTATCTATTGCAAAATGATTACACTGCAGTGTTAGCAAACACCTCTCCCAGGTCGCATGATTACCATTTCTTCTTCGTGGTGGGAAAAATTAAGATCTAGTCTCTTAGCAACTTTGAAGTTTACAGTACAGTATTGTTGACTATAATCACTGTGCTGTGCATCAGATCTCCAGCGCTTATTTATCTACTGGTACCCAGTTTGTACCCTTAAACATCATCTCTCCAATTCCCCCATCTCCTTAAACATCATCTCCCCAATTCCCCCACCCCTCTGCCCTGGTAACCACCATTCTACTCTGTTTTTATCACTTCCAGGTTTTTAGATTCCAATATATAAGTGATATCCTATAGTATTTGTCTTTCTCTGTCTGATTTAGCTCACTTAGCAAAATACCCGCAAGGTCCCTCTCTGTTGTCACAATCTTTTTTCTTTTTCTTTTCTTTTATTGAGGAATAGTCGACCTATTACATTATGTTAGTTTCAGGTTACAACATAATGATTTGATATTTGTATATATGGCAAAATGATCACTACAATGTCTAGTTAACATCCATCACTGCATGGTTACAATGTTTTTAAATTTATTATTTTTAATTTTTTTTTTTTTTTTTTTGGCCGCACCAGGCGGCATGCAGGATCTTAGTTTCTCCCACCAGGGATTGAACCTGGGCCACAGCAGTGAAAGTGCTGAGTCCTAACCACTGGACCACAAGGGAAGTCCCTATAATTTTTTTTCTTTCCTGTAATGAGAACTTTTAAGATCTGCTCTCTTAGCAACTTTCAAATACACACTACAGTATCATTAACTATTGTTACCATGCTGTATATTACACCCCCAGGACTTACTTATTTTATAACTGGAAGTTTGTACCAATTTGTAACCTTTTTTCTTATTTGTCCACCGTTTTGTCCTTTGTCCTTTACCATGTAAATTATTACCGAGTCAGAAGCTGGGTACATAGTTTCATCTGGCCAGCAGGGAGCCTTAAGATTGGGAGTGAGGGCAGATGCCTCTCTGTCACCCAGAGTCTGGAAGGAGACCTAGCGAGCTTACCCCTGGGGAGAAAACATGAGCTTCACCGCAAAGAGCGAAATAGTGATAGCAAAGTGATTGCTGACGTGGCAAAGGAAGAGCTGGAAGGAAGGCCAGAGTTTGAACCCAAGGGTCCACATCTCCAGATCTGGGCTCTCTCCCAGCACCTATCACTGGGATCTGGCTTCTGTGGGCCAGACTGTGTCCACCGCAGCAGACCGGGAGCTGCTTCAGGGCTAGCACCACACCCAGTTCCTCTCCTGGAATGGCGATCCTAGGAGGTTTCCCAGATAAACTTAGGCCTGGAGAGTGAGAGACAGGGCTGGCCCTGGGGTCTCTCACCTCTGTGGCCACTCTCTGCATATTCCTGGGCAGGAGTCTGGGGCAGGCTGTTTCAGGAAAGAAACTTACAGGAAGGAAAGGGAAGGTTTGTTGTTGTTGTTGTTTGTTTTTTAAATATTTATTTACTTATTTGGTTGCGCTGGGTCTTAGTTGCTGCAGGCGGGCTCCTTAGTTGTAGCTCTTGGGCTCCTGAGTCGTGGCATGCAAACTCTTAGTTGCGGCATGTGGGATCTAGTCCCCTGACCAGGGCCCCCTGCGTTGGGAGCATGGAGTCTCAACTTCCATTTATAAGATAAATAAGTACTAGGGTGTCATGTACAACATGGTAAACATAATTAACCCTGCTGTACATTATATATGAAAATTGTTGGGTAAATCCTAAGAGTTTTCATCACAAAGAAAAATTTTTTCTATTTCCTTAATTTTGTATCTATAGGAGATGATAGATGTTCACGAAACTTATTGTAATCATCACTGCATGATGTTTGCAAACCAAATCATGAGGCTGCCCACCTTAAACGTATACTGTGCCATGTGGTAATTATATCTCAATAAAACTGGAAGAAAACTTTTTTAAAAAGACAGACACGGGGGAATCCCCAGGTGGTCCAATGGTTAGGACTCCACACTTTCACTGCTGAGGGCACGGGTTCAATCCCTGGTCAGGGAACTAAGGTCCCACAAGCCCGCAGCATGGCCAAACAAACAAACCAAAAAAAACCCAAACCCCCCCAAAAAAACCAAACAACAAACAAAACCCCAAAAAAACAAAAACAAGAAACAAACAAAAAAAGATAGACACGGTCCATCAAAGGCCACATTCTAAGGAGACAGACAGTACGGAGGCAAAGACAGGAATAAAACGCTTTCCAATGTGAAAAGTGCAATAAATGTAAGTATGTATGGGGGTCCTGGGAGGGAGGGGATCCTACTTTAGACTGACCTGGCAGGCACTGGCCACGTCTGAGGAAGTAAACCTGAGCTGAGAACTGAAAGATAAGAAGGAACCAGTCCCCTAAAGATCCTAAGGGAGTCTGGACACAGGGAAGAATTAGCATAAAAACCCAACATAAAAGGGATTCGACCTAAGTGGATGAAAACCAGCCCCAAGGCTACTGTAGCGGGGCCGCTGGAGAGAGACAATGGGCCAGGATGTAGGAAATGAAGCAGCCCCAGTTAGCAGGAGCCAGATTAGCGAAGGAGTTTTTAGAACATGATAAAGACTCTGGCTTTTGTTCAGAGAGGAAGGGGAGGCGATTAGATGCTTTTTAAACTGGAAATGACATAATCTGATTTCTGTGCTTGAGAGAGTCTTGCTGGGTGGAGAAAAGACAGCAACGTGGTGACAGTGAAACCAGAAAGCCAGGTGAAGAGGCCAGAGCAGACCTTGGGAATGTCTTTGGGGTCTTAAGGGAAAGATGTCGGTGATCTACAGTGGGTGATTGCAGGGGACGGAGAGGTAATGGAAGATTCTTTCACTCGGCCAATATTTATAGAGTCCATTGTGCCCTGTTACGGGCACTGCAGATAAAACCATGAAGGGAACAAAGTCCCTGTCCTCCTGGGGGTTCCTCTTCTACAAGGGGAGGCTGATATATATATATTTTTTATTCATTCATTCATTCATTTAGCTAGCTAGCTAGCTGTGCTGGGTCTTAGTTGCGGCATGTGGGATCTAGTTCCCCGACCAGGGATCGAACCTGGACCCCTTGCATTGGCAGCTCAGAGTCTTAACCACTGGACCACCAGGGAAGTCCTGGGGAGGCTGATAATTAACCACACGAGCACGTAGGCATAGCCCATGACATCAGACAGTGACAAAGGCAATGAAGAAAGATAAAGCAGCCTAGGAGAGTAGGAGGGGCTTAGGATTCCAAGTCACCAGCAACTGCAGGCCAGGTGATCAGAAAAGGCCTTTTTAGACATGATGCTTGACCTGGGGCCCGAATGCCTTGAGGAAGAGAATTCCTGGGAAACGGACTAGGAAGTTCAGATGTGTGCAGGTGGGAGTGGGACTGGTTTGCTCTAAAAAGAGTGAAATGGACGGTGTGGTTGGAGGAAAGTAAAAAAGAGCAAGAGGAATAAAAAAAATGAGGTCTGGGGCTTCCCAGGTGGCAAAGTGGTTAAGAATCCACCTGCCAATGCAGGGAACACGGGTTCAAGCCCTGGTCCTGGAAGATCCCACATGCCACAGAGCAACTAAGTCTGTGTGCCACAACTGCTGAGCCTGTGCTCTAGAGCCCATGAGCCACAACTACTGAGCCCGTGTGCCACAACTACTGAGCCCACACGCCGCATCTACTGAAGCCCGCGCGCCTAGAGCCCATGCTCTGCAACAAGAGAAGCCACCACAATGAGAAGCCCACTCACCGCAAGGAAGAGTATGCCCATCTTGCCACAACTAGAGAAAGCCTGTGCACAGCGACGAAAACCCAATGCAACCAAGATAAATAAATAAACAAATTTATATTAAAAAAAAGTAGGGTTATAGTCACAGATCCCAAGAGGAGGGGGCCCGCCATGCCCTGGGGCAGCCCCAGGGTCCACCAGGAGGCAGAGGGGAGCAAGGGGAAGACAGGGCAAGTGCCCTTACTGTGGTTTCCATGGGAAGAAACGGGTGAGTCAGGGTAAATAGATTCAGGATTGTCTAGTTTGAATAACTGCAGCAGACTCTACGGCATAGGGACAGCCCTTAGCTGTCTGGTACCTGGCCCTGGGGTGACTAGGACAGGGAAATAGTGGCCCAGGGTATAATAGCCTAATAAAGGAGGCGGTTGAGGGGTTAGGCTCTGGATTGGATGGTTTGCATACAAAAGGCACGCACAAAGGCAGGTTGTTTGCCATCTCTAGGAATTAGCTAGTCCTGACATGGGCATTCCCTCCAGGGTCAGCAAGACCCCAACATGTCAAAGCAGCAAAATCACAGAAAAAAAGGAGAGAATTAATACACATCCTCCCCCCCCCAGGAGACAAGTTCAATGTCATGAGACATTTTTGGTTGGTACCATTTAGAGGACAGGCGAGGGGTGCTATTGGTGTCTAGCGGGTGGAAACCAGGCATGTTGCTCAACATCCCACAATGCCCAGGACAGCCCCCCTCCCCCATCTGCGGATGAGCCAGCCCCGAACGTCCATTGTGCTGAGGTTGAGAAATCCTGGTTCAGAGCAAAATGCAAAGACTTATTTCCCCAATTAACAGTTGATTAATTAAATAAACAGTTTCCTGATTCAGTAGACTTTTCTTGGTCCGGACCTTGCCACGGAACACGGGGGCAAATGCAAATTGGATGGACGTGGGGGGGCCATATGATCTGATATAACTGGCTGACTCAAGACCCAGATGTTCAAACTGCACTGTGAGAAAAGCTCTAGAAAGAGCGGAATGGAGGGAGAGTTCCACATGCCAACTGTTTATATTCCTCTTCCTGGGTCTTTGATTTGAGGAGAAAACATGAGTAATTGTTTTGCTCTGCAACACATAGGCGGCATCTGCTCTATGTTCCAAGCTCCTGCCTAGATCTTGTGAGCACGCCATACACATCTGTCGATCAAATCATATATGCCTGTATGAATGACTGTGCATTCGGTAGGTGCATGAGTATTTGATGAATAAACGAATGAGTGAATGGAAATCATGAATATATTTTCGAGGAATTATGAATACATTTAAAGAGAGGTAAGAATGACTTGTTTTTCTTTGGTTTTTTTTTTTTTGCGGTACGTGGGCCCCTCACTGTTGTGGCCTCTCCCGTTGCGGAGCCCAGGCTCCGGACGCGCAGGCTCAGCGGCCATGGCTCACATGCGCAGCCGCTCTGCGGCATGTGGGATCTTCCCGGAGCGGGGCACGAACCCGTGTCGCCTGCACCGGCAGGCGGACTCCCAACCACTGTGCCACCAAGGAAGACCATGACTTGTTTTTTAATGCCATTTGCAGCAACATGGATGGACCTAGAGATGATCATACTAAGTGAAGTAAGTCAGACAGAGAGAGACAAATATCATATGATATCATGTATATGTGGAATCTAAAATATGACACAAATGAACTTATCTACGAAACAGAAACAGACTCACAGACATAGAGAACAGACTTGTGGTTGCCAAAGGGGAGGGGGTGGGGGAGGGATGGACTGGGAGATTAGCAGACGCAAATTATCATATATAGGATGGAGAAACAACAGGGTCCTACTGGATAGCACAGGGAACTATATTCAATATCCTGTGAGAAACCATAATGGAAAAGAATATGAAAAAGAATGTATAACTCAATCACTTTGCTATAGAGCATAAATTAATACAACATTGTAAATCAACTATACTTCAATAAAATACATTTTAACAATTAAAAATATTTTTAAAAATAAGGATGACTTGTTTTTGAATCTTCCTAATTCCTTCATTAAAAGCCAAACACCAAGGGAGGGAGAAGCAAGAGGGAAGAGATACAGGAACATATGCATATGTATAACTGATTCACTTTGTTATAAAGCAGAAACTAACACGCCATTGTAAAGCAATTATACTCCAATAAAGATGTTAAAAAATTAAAATAAAAAAAAAAAGGGGCTTCCCTGGTGGCGCAGTGGTTGGGAGTCCGCCTGCCGATGCAGGGTACACGGGTTCGTGCCCAGGTCCCGGAAGATCCCACATGCCGAGGAGCGGCTAGGCCGGTGAGCCATGGCCGCTGAGCCTGCGTTTCCGGAGCCCGTGCTCCGCAACAGGAGAGGACACAACAGTGAGAGGCCCGCGTACTGCAAAAAAAATAAAATAAAAATAAATTTTTTAATTTAAAAAAAAACACCCCCCCCCCCAAAAAAAAAAACAGCAAACACAGCAAGTAAAAATACCTACAGACAACATTTTCGGTAAAACTAGGTGAACCCCAGTGAACCCTAGAATACAAGCAGATGGGCTCAA
Organism: Tursiops truncatus; assembly: GCF_011762595.2. Lineage (NCBI taxonomy): Eukaryota > Metazoa > Chordata > Mammalia > Artiodactyla > Delphinidae > Tursiops > Tursiops truncatus. The sequence goes on along the minus strand of NC_047052.1, from coordinate 54,303,613 downwards.
CCAAATACATATTTCTTATTCTAAATCACAAATAAAATAATAGCAGTTATGAGCAAACACATGTAAAATTAGGAAATCTCAGAAAGGAGATGGGTGGGGGGAAAATGACATAAACAGGAGATGACAAGGGTCAGAAAAGGACTAGAAACTTTAAAATAGACATTTTACAAAATGCCAGGTAAACTATAGGAAGCACGAGAATGAATAGAAGCACAGAAAATAGAGTAAGTGAAACTGATGTCAGAAAGAAGAAAAAAAATCCTGGGCTTCCCTGGTGGTGCAGTGGTTGAGAGTCCGCCTGCCGATGCAGGGGACACAGGTTCGTGCCCCGGTCCGGGAAGATCCCACATGCCGCGGAGCGGCTAGGCCCGTGAGCCATGGCCGCTGAGCCTGCGCGTCCGGAGCCTGTGCTCCGCAACGGGAGAGGCCACAGCAGTGAGAGGCCCGCGAACCACAAAAAAAAAAAAAAAGTCATAAAAATCATAACCTAATAAACTTTCCTGAAAGAAAGAATTTGAAATTGAAGGGCCAAGAATATAACTAGGAAATTGGCCAAAAAGCGTCATCCATAAGACACACTCTAGGAGAACGACTAGTTTATTGGGTTTTTTTAAGGGGAAAATAATGATTTGCACATCTGAGCAATAGATCACGTTAACTCAGAAGGGAAAGAAAAGCAGATTAGCAACAGATTTTTTGATGTTCTAGGAGAGAGTGGTTTAACAAGTGTATGATACTTAGCAGCATATTAAAAAAAAAAAATCTTGACCAAGTGGGGTTTATTCTAGCAATGCAAAGATGGCCAAAATTAGGAAATCATTAATAAAATTTATCATCTTAACAGAGCTAAGAAGAAAAAAATCACATGATCATCCCCAATACGCTAAAAGGACATTTGACAAAATTGAATAACTATTCACTTTAACATGCTATTAAATATGAAGTGATAGTTCTTTAAAATATTGATAGATAGCCCAAAATTCAGGATCTCAATGAGCAAATATTAGAGGCTGCAATGCAAATAACACTAGTGTCTAAAGTTCAATCAGAGACAAGAATGCCCACTATTTTCACTGCTATTTACCACAGAGTACGTGTTTTCCACTGTGTGAAAATCTAATGAGATCTCACTCACCTGTCCTGAGATTGTTCTGGGTATCACAGAGCCAACAGGTGAAAGGAATTCAGTTTTAAGTGACTCAGCACATTCATTTGCCAAATATTCTTTGCATACTTACAGTTTTTAGGCATTCTTTTAGGAACGAGCGATAACAGTGAGCTGGAATAGAAGATGATCCTGTGGTCAGGTTGACAGTTGTACCCCACATTCCATTTTGTTTCCTACCAGGATGAATAGCTGTGACTTTCTTCTTGACTCCAGTTGGGATTTTCTGAGGAAAACCATGAAGGGAGCATAAACCTATTCCTTTCTCTGCCCCAGACTCAGACCTGTGGGGTTAATCTCAAGGTACAACAAGGCACTATTTGATACAGCTATGAACTAGTGGAAGAAAGAAGGGACACTTCCTTAGCTGGTGTTTTCTTTCTCCCCCTTCCTCCTTCCAAACTAAGAAGTTAATTGCTTGCCCTGCCTTTAAATAGACATTCTATCCAGTAGCATTGAAAACATCAGTTCCCTTAGTAAGGCACTGAACCACTTACCAGAATCAATTACACAAAAAGCTGGCTGAAGAGGTATTGAAGCCCTGCTGAAGATCTTAAACACGTGACCACCTTGATTTCCAAACCGCCACCTGACCTTGTGAACTTGCTTTACGCTGCTGGTAATCACTGGGTTTTAACAATTAAGAAGGGGTTTTTTTTGCCCTCTAAGAGAACAATGCAGTCCTTAAAACTTGTATTTCTCAGTGCTTTACTAAGATATCCGAACTTTTCTACTCTGCTAGGTGGCGGGTAATGCCATGGTTTGTGGAGATTATTTCCACTTGCTCTCAATGACTCAACTTTACTCAGGGGTGAGTCAAGTACAAGATTACAGGCGCTCTCCCCTCCCCCAACCCAGGCCGTGATGGTTCTGCAGCTCCGTGGCAGCTAGGGCCTCTGTTCCACAGGATGGGGTTTGTTAAAGTTGTCAAGAATAAGGCCCACTTCAAGAGATACCAAGTGAAATTGAGAAGATGGCAAGAGGGCAAAACTGACTACTATGCTTGGAAACAATTGATAATCCAAGATAAAAATAAGTACAACACACGCAAATACAGAACGATAGTACGTGTAACCAATAGAGCTATCATTTGTCAGATGGCTCATGCCCGTATACAAGGAGATAGGATAGTTTGTGCAGCTTATGCTCACGAGCTCCCAACGTATGGCGTGAAGGTTGGCCGGACAAATTATGCTGCACCATATTGTACTGGCCTGCTGCTGGCCCGCAGGCTTCTTAATAGGTTGGGTATGGACAGAATTTATGAAGGCCAAGTCGAGGTGGCTGGAGATGAATACAATGTGGAAAGCATTGATGGTCAACCCGGTGCCTTCACCTGTTACTTGGATGCAGGGCTTCCCAGGACTACTACTGGGGATAAAGTTTTGGGGGACCTGTAAATGGAGGCTGGTCTATCCCTCACAGTACCAAAGGGTTCCCTGGTTATGGTTCAGAAAGCAAAGAATTCAATGCTGACTTACACCAAAAGCACATCGTGGGGCAGAACGGTGCAGATTATATGTGTTAACTGATTGAAGGAGACGAAGACGCTTACAGAAAACAATTCTCTCAATACATAAAGAACAACACGACTACAGACATGATGGAGGAGAAGGATAAGAAAGCTCATGTTGCAATACGAGAGAATCCGGTGAATGAGAAGAAGCCTGAGAAAGAAGTTAAAGAGAGGAGGTGGAACCATCCAAAAATGTCACTTGCCCAGAAAAAAGATACGGTAGCTCAAAAGAATGCAAGCTTCCTTAGATGTCAGGAAAGGGCTGCTGAGAATTAATAAACAAAACCACAACTTCTGTGAAGATTTTTCAGATAAAGACAATAATAAACTTGTTGACAGAGTAGAAAAAATAAATAAATGAATAAAACATTACAGGCAACACTGTATCCCTTCCACCTGGAGGAAGGCTGGCTGTGCCTGCTCCTGTGGTGTTGGAGCGCCCTCTCGTGGTAAAACTAATCCCCTGCAGTCTCGGGCCAGTTCTGCTTTGGCGCCCTGAGAGGACAGAGGTCGCTCTCGAAAACTCAAAATAGGTCCACTTTTCACGGTCCCCTTGGAAACTAATTCAAAACTGGATTACCACCATCCGAGGAAGCTCCAGCTTAAAAAAAAAATTCTCTTGCGATAATCGACTGTTGGGCAATTAAGATAAAATTCTTTCTGATTTGCAGGTTCTGTTAACTAGGTAACTTAAGTCTCCATCTGCTCACATGGAAAACCGGAGGCCTAGATTCCCTCGTGTTTTCATCAACTCTCTTGACTACATTCACCTGGGGGTCATTAGGGAGTTATCAGGACAGCCAGCACTGGCCCCAAGACTAAGTAAGAACTTTGCCCAGCAGAATTTCTCCTAAAACTAACTGGATGGGAGAGGTATTCTATGTGCACACTTTCCTCACACGTCAGCATTTCCAAATTGGGATGCATCTCGTTACTGAAGGTATATTAGTGCTGGGGTTGAAGAAGGAGTGGCCAGAAAGGCAGGGAAGCAACCGAAATGTCTGCAGATGAATGAATGGATAAAGGAGGTGTGGTATATATGGACAATGGAATATTCCTCAGTCATAAAAGAGAATGAAACATTGTCATTTGCAACAACATGGATGGAGCAAGACATTATCATACTCCGTAAAGACACTGAGACAGAAAAAGACAAATAATATATGATATCACCTACTTGTGGAATCTACAAAAACAGTACAAAGGAATGTATATACAAAACAGAAACAGCCGCCCAGACATAGAACATAAATTTATGGTACAAAAGGGGAAGGAGGGAGGGATAAATTAGTAATTTGGGATTACTAGATAACCACTCATATATAATAGGTAAACAGCAAGCATTTACTGGATAGCCCAGGAAAATGTTTACTATCTTGTAGCAACCTGTAATGGAAAAGAATGTAGATAGTTGAATCACTTTGCTGTATACCAGAAACTAACATAATGTTGTAAATCAACTACACTTCAATTAAAAAACAAATATTACGGGAAACACCTGGTTAGCTTCCCTTCCTCATGGTGCAAAGCTGACTGTGTCCTCTCCTGTGGTGTCGGGGCGCACTCTCGTGGTGACACGAGTCCTCTGCAGGCTGGGGCCAGTCCTGGCCAGGAGCTCTGAGACAGAGGTCAGAGGTCCCGCTATAAAGCTCAAAATAGGGCCACTTTTCACAGTCCCCTTGGAAAATAATTCAAAATTGGATTACGACCATCCCAGGAAGCTCCCAACTAAAAAACATTTCTCTCGCCCTAATCGATTGCTGGGCAATTATGTAAAATACTTTCTGGTTTGCAGGGTCTATTAACTAGGCCAATTCAGCCTCCATCTGTTGCTATGGAAAAGCTGAGGCCTAGATTCCCTCGCGTTTTCATCAGCGCTCTTGACTACATTCACGTGTGGGGAATTAGACCGTTACCAGGAGGGCTGGCACTGGTCCCAAGAGTCGTAAGTACTCACTTTGCCCAGCAGATTTTCTCCTAAAACTACCTGGATGGAAAACTTTTCTACCTGCACAATTTGTTTTCAACGTTAGCATTTCCAAAATTGAGATGCATGTTGTCACTGAGGGCATATTACTATTGGGGTTCAAGAAGGGGTGGCCATAAACGTATGGAAACAACTAAAATGTCTTTCATAGATGAATAGATACAGATAGTGTGGAATACATGTACAATAGGATATTCCGCAGTCATAAAAAAGAATAAAATATTGCCATTTGAAGCAACATGGTTGGAGCTAGAGATTTTTATAGTATGTGAAGTAAGGCAGACAGGGAAAGTCAAATATTCCATGATATCACAGAAATGTGTGGTCTAAATATAATGCAAATGAATCTATACAGAAAAACGAAACAGAGTCACAAACATACAACACATGGTTACCAAAGGGGAAAGAGAGGGAGGGACAAATTAGGAGTTTGGGTTTCACAGATACACGCTATTATCATATATAAAATAGATAAACAAGAAGGGTTTACTATAGAGCACAGGGGCCTGTATTCAATATCTTGTGATAACCTTATAATGAAAAGGAATCAAAAATGAAAGAATATAGAGGTATATATATATGCATGTAAAAGTGAAGTAACCTACTGACACCTGTAACTATCACCATATTGTACAGCAACTACACTTCATTTAACAAAGAAAGAACATGAGGCAACCCTTGGTTAAGTTCCCTTCCTCCTGCTGCAAGGCTGGCTGTGCCTGCTCCTGTGGTCTTGGAGCGCCCTCTCGTGGTGACACTAATCCCCTGCAGTCTCGGGCCAGTCCTGGTTTGCCGCCCTGAGATGAGGTCAGAGGACCCTCTCTAAAACTCAAAATAGGGCCACTTTTCACGGTCCCCTTGGAAAATAATTCAAAACTGGATTACCACCATCCGAGGAAGCTCCAAATCAAAACAAAAAAATTTCTCTTGCGCTAATCGACTCCTGGGTAATTAAGATAAAATTCTTTCTGATTTGCAGGTTCTGTTAACTAGGTAACTTCAATCTCCATCTGCTCATATGGAAAACCTGAGGCCTAGATTCCCTCGTGTTTTCATCAACTCTCGACTACATTCACGTGTGGGTCATTAGAGAGTAATCAGAACAGCTAGCACTTGCCCCAAAAGTAAGTAGGAACTTTGCCCAGCAGAATTTCTCCTAAAACTAACTGGATGGGAGAGTTATTCTTCATGCACATTTTCCTCACACGTTAGCATTTCTAAAATTGAGATGCATCTTGTTACTGAAGGTATATTAGTACTGGGGTTGAAGAAGGAGTGGCCAGAAAGGCAGGGAACCAACTGAAATGTCCACATAGATGAATGAATGGATAAAGGAGGTGTGGTATATATGGACAATGGAATATTCCTCAGTCATAAAAGAGAATGAAACATTGCCATTTGCAGCAACATGGATGGACCAAGACATTATCATACTCCATAAAGACACTCAGACAGAGAAACACAAATAATATATATCACCTACTTGTGGAATCTACAAAAACAGTACAAAGGAATGTATATACAAAACAGAAACAGCCGCCCAGACATAGAACATAAATTTATGGTACAAAAGGGGAAGGAGGGAGGGATAAATTAGTAATTTGGGATTACTAGATAACCACTCATATATAAAATAGATAAACAGCAAGGATTTACTGGATAGCCTAGGGAAATGTTTACTATCTTGTAACAACCTGTAATGGAAAAGAATGTAGATAGGTGAATCACTTTGCTGGATACCAGAAACTAACATAATGTTGTAAATCAACTACACTTCAATTAAAACACAAATATTACGGGAAACATTAGGTTAGTTTCCCTTCTTCATGGTGCAAAGCTGACTGTGTCCTCTCCTGTGGTGTTGGGGCGCACTCTCATGGTGACACGAGTCCTCTGCAGGCTGGGGCCAGTCCTGGCCTGGAGCTCTGAGACAGAGGTCAGAGGTCCCTCGATAAAGCTCAAAATAGGGCCACTTTTCACAGTCCCCTTGGAAAATAATTCAAAATTGGATTACCACCATCCCAGGAAACTCCAAACTAAAAAAAATTTCTCTTGCCCTAATGGATTGCTGGGCAATTATGTAAAATTCTTTCAGATTTGCAGGTTCTATTAACTAGGCAACTTCAGCCTCCATCTGCTTCTATGGAAATGCTGACTGCTAGATTCCCTCGTGTTTTCATCAACTCTCTTGACTACATTCACGTGTGGGGAATTAGAGAGTTACCAGGAGGTTTTCCACTGGTCCAAACAGTCTTAAGTACTCACTTTGACCAGCAGAACTTCTCCTAAAACTAACTGCATGGAAAACTACTCTACGTGCACAATTTGTTTTCAACTGTAGCATTTCCAAAATGGAATGCATGTTGTCACTGAAGGCATATTACTATTGGGTTCTAGAAGGAGTGGCCATAAAGGCGTGGAAGCAACTAAAATGTCCTTCACAGATGAATAGATACAGGTGGTGTCGTATATATATACAATGGAATATTCCTCAGTCATAAAAAAGAATAAAATATTACCATTTGAAGCAACATGGTTGCAGCTAGAGATTTTTATAGTATGTGAAGTAAGGCAGACAGGGAAAGTCAAATATTCCATGATATCACAGAAATGTGTGGTCTAAATATAATGCAAATGAATCTATACAGAAACCCGAAACAGAGTCAGAAACATACTATACAGCATATGGTTACCAAAGGGGAAAGAGAGGGAGGGACAAATTAGCAGTTTGGCTTTCACAGATACACACTATTATCATATATAAAATAGATAAACCAGAAGAATTTACTGTGCAGCACAGGGGCCTGTATTCAATATCTTGCAATAACCTTATAATGAAAAGGAATCAAAAATGAAAGAATAGAGAGGTATATATATATACGCATGTAAAAGTGAAGTAACCTGCTGACACCTGTAACTATCACCATATTGTATAGCAACTACACTTCATTTAACAAAGAAAGAACAGGGACAACCCTTGGTTAGGTTCCCTTCCTCCTGCTGGAAGGCTGGCTGTGCCTGCTCCTGTGGTCTTGGAGCGCCCTCTCGTGGTGACACTAATCCCCTGCAGTCTCGAGCCAGTCCTGGTTTGGCGCCCTGAGATGAGGTCAGAGGACCCTCTCTAAAACTCAAAATAGGGCCACTTTTCACGGTCCCCTTGGAAAATAATTCAAAACTGGATTACCACCATCCGAGAAAGCTCCAAATCAAAACAGAAAAATTTCTCTTGCGCTAATCGACTGCTGGGTAATTAAGATAAAATTCTTTCTGATTTGCGGGTTCAGCTAACTAGGTAACTTCAATCTCCATCTGCTCATATGAAAAAGCTGAGGCCTAGATTCCCTCGTGTTTTCATCAACTCTCGAGTACATTCACGTGTGGCTCATTAGAGAGTAACCAGAACAGCTAGCACTGGCCCCAAGCGTAAGTAGGAACTTTGCCCTGCAGAATTTCTCCTAAAACTAACTGGATGAGAGAGTTATTCTATGTGCACATCTTCTTCACACGTCACCATTTCTAAAATTGGGATGCGTCTTGTTACTGAAGGTATATTAGTACTGGGGTTGAAGAAGGAGTGGCCATATGGACAGGGAAGCAACTGAAATGTCTGCATAGATGAATGAATGGATAAAGGAGATGTGGTATATATGGACAATGGAATATTCCTCAGTCATAAAAGAGAATGAAACATTGCCATTTGCAGCAACATGGATGGACCAAGACATTATCATACTCCAAAAGACAGTCAGACAGAAAAAGACAAATTATGTATGATATCACCTACTTGTAGAATCTACAAAAACAGTACAAAGGAATGTATATACAAAAGAGAAACAGCCTCCCAGACATAGAACATAAATTTATGGTACAAAAGGGGAAGGAGGGAGGGATAAATTAGTAATTTGGGATTACTAGATAACCACTCATATATAAAATAAGTAAACAGCAAGCATTTGCTGGATAGCCCAGGGAAATGTTTACTATCTTGTAGCAACCTGTAATGGAAAAGAATGTAGATAGTTGAACCACTTTGCTGGATACCAGAAACTAACATAATGTTGTAAATCAACTACACTTCAATTAAAAAACAAATATTACGGGAAACACCTGGTTAGTTTCCCTTCCTCATGGTGCAAAGCTGACTGTGTCCTCTCCTGTGGTGTTGGGGCGCACTCTCGTGCTGACACGAGTCCTCTGCAGGCTGGGGCCAGTCCTGGCCTGGAGCTCTGAGACAGAGGTCAGAGGTCCCTCTATAAAGCTCAAAATAGGGCCACTTTTCACAGTCCCCTTGGAAAATAATTCATAATTGGATTACCACCATCCCAGGAAGCTCCGAACTAAAAAAATTTCTCTCGCCGTAATCGATTGCTGGGCAATTATGTAAAATTCTTTCTGGTTTGCAGGGTCTATTAACTAGGCAACTTCAGCCTCCATCTGTTGCTATGGAAAAACTGAGGCCTAGATTCCCTCGCGTTTTGATCAGCTCTCTTGACTACATTCACGTGTGGGGAATTAGAGTTACCAGGAGGGCTGGCACTGGTCCCAATAGTCCTAAGTACTCACTCTAAAGAGTAGAATTTCTCCTAAAACTAACTGCATGGGGAGTTCCTGTACATGCACTTTTTGTTTTAAACTATTGCATTTCTAAACTTGGGATTCATGTTGTCACTGAGGGCATATTACTATTGGGGTTCCAGAAGGGGTGGCCATAAAGGTATGGAAGCAATTAAAATGTCCTTCATAGATGCATAGGTACAAATGGTGTCGTCTATATATGTACAATGGAATATTCCTCAGTCATAAAAAAGAATAAAATATTGCCATTTGCAACAACATGGATGGAACTAGAGATTTTTATAGTATGTGAAGTAAGGCAGACAGGGAAAGTCAAATGTTACATGATATCACAGAAATGTGTGGTCTAAAACTAATGCAAATGAATCTATACAGAAACCCGAAACAGAGTCACAAACGTACAACATATGGTTACCAAAGGGGAAAGAGAGGTAGGGAGAAAGTAGGAGTTTGGGTTTCACAGATACACGCTATTATCATATATAAAATAGATAAACAAGAAGGGTTTACTGTAGAGCATGGGGGCCTGTATTCTATATCTTGCGATAACCTTATAATGAAAAGGAATCAAAAATGAAAGAATAGAGAGGCGTATATATACGCATGTAAAAGTGAAGTAACCTGCTGACACGTGTAACTATCACCATATTGTACAGCAACTACACTTCACTTAACAAAGAAGGAACAGGGGGCAACCCTTGGTTAGGTTCCCTTCCTCCTGCTGCAAGGCTGGCTGTGCCTGCTTCTCTTGTGTTGGAGCGCCCTCTATTGGTGACACTAATCCCCTGCAGTCTCGGGTCACTCGTTGTTGGCGCCCTGAGAAGAGGTAGGAGGTCCCTCCCTAAAACTCAGAATAGGGCCACTTTTCACGGTCCCCTTGGAAAATAATTCAAAACTGGATTACCACCATCCGAGGAAGCTCCAAACTGAAACAAAAAAATTTCCCTTGCGCTAATCGACTGCTAGGTAATTAAGATAAAATTCTTTCTGATTTGCAGGTTCTGATAACTAGGTAACTTCGATCTCCATCTGCTCATATAGAAAACCTGAGGCCTAGATTCCCTCGTGTTTTCATCAACTCTCGAGTATATTCACGTGTGGGTCATTGGAGAGTAATCAGAACAGCTAGCACTTGCCCCAAGAGTAAGTAGGAACTTTGCCCAGCAGAATTTCTCCTAAAACTAACTGGATGGGAGAGGTACCTTATGTGCACATTTTCCTCACACGTCAGCATTTCTAAAATGGAATGCATCTTGTTACTGAAGGTATATTAGTACTGAGGTTGAAGAAGGAGTGCCCATAAGGACAGGGAAGCAACTGAAATGTCTGCATAGATGAATAGATACAGATAGTGTGGAATACAGATACAATAGGATATTCTTCACTCAAAGAAAGGAATAAAATATTGCCATTTGCAGCCACATGGATGGAGCTAGAGATTTTTATAGTATGTGAAGTAAGGCAGACAGGGAAAGTGAAAAATTACATGGTCTCACATAAATGTGTGGTCTAAAACTAATGCAAATGAATCTATACAGAAAACAGAAACAGAGCCACAAACATACAATACAACACATGGTTACCAAAGGGGAAAGAGAGGGAGGGACAAATTAGGAGTTGGCTTTCACAGATACACGCTATTATCATATATAAAATATATTATCATATATATTATCATATATAAAATAAAATATCACAGATACACGCTATTATCATATATATATAAAAAAAGAAGGGTTTACTGTAGAGCACAGGGGCCTGTATTCAATATCTTGCAATAACCTTATAATGAAAAGGAATCAAAAACGAAAGAATATGGAGGTATATATATACGCATGTAAAAGTGAAGTAACCTGCTGACACCTGTAACTATCACCATATTGTATAGCAACTACACTTCATTTAACAAAGAAAGAACATGAGGCAACCCTTGGTTAAGTTCCCTTCCTCCTGCTGCAAGGCTGGCTGTGCCTGCTCCTGTGGTCTTGGAGCGCCCTCTCGTGGTGACACTAATCCCCTGCAGTCTCGGGCCAGTCCTCGTTTGGCTTCCTGAGGCGAGGTCAGAGGTCCCTCTCTAAAATTCAAAATAGGGCCACTTTTCATGGTCCCCTTGGAAAATAATTCAAAACTGGATTACCGCCATCCGAAAAGGCTCCAAATTTAAAAAAAAAATCTCTTGTGTTAATCGACTGCTGGGCAATTAAGATAAAATTCTTTCTGATTTGCAAGGTCTGTTAACTAGGTAACTTCAATCTCCATCTGCTCATATGGAAAAGCTGAGGCCTAGATTCCCTCGTGTTTTCATCAACGCTCTCGAGTACATTCACGTGTGGGTCATTAGGGAGTTATCAGGACAGCTAGCAGTGGTCCCAAGAGTCCTAAGTACTGATTCTAAAGAGTAGAATTTCTCCTAAAACTAACCGCATGGGAAGTTCCTGTACATGCACTCTTTGTTTTCAACGATTGCATTTCTAAAATTGGGATGCATGTTGTCACTGAGGGCATATTACTATTGGGTTCTAGAAGGAGTGGCCATAAAGGCGTGGAAGCAACTAAAATGTCCTTCAGAGATGAATAGATACAGGTGGTATCATATATATGTACAATGGAATATTCCTCAGTCATAAAAAAGAATAAAATGTTGCCATTTGCAGCAACATGGATGGAGCTAGAGATTTCTATAGTATGTGAAGTAAGGCAGACAGGGAAAGTCAAATGTTACATGATATCACAGAAATGTGTGGTCTAAATATAATGCAAATGAATCTATACAGAAACCCGAAACAGAGTCACAAACATACAATACAACATATGGTTACCAAAGGGAAAGGAAAGGAGGGACAAATTAGGAGTTTGGCTTTCACAGATACACGCTATTATCATATATAAAATAGATAAACCAGAAGAATTTACCCTACAGCACAGGGGCCTGTATTCAATATCTTGTGATAACCTTATAGTGAAAAGGAATCAAAAATGAAAGAATATAGATAGATATATATGCATGTAAAAGTGAAGTAACCTGCTGACACCTGTAACTATCACCATATTGTATAGCAACTACACTTCATTTAAGAAAGAAAGAACATGGGGCAACCCTTGGTTAGGTTCCCTTCCTCCTACTGCAAGGCTGGCTGTGCCTGCTCCTGTTGTGTTGGAGCGCCCTCTCGTGGTGACACTAATCCCCTGCAATCTCGGGCCAGTCCTGGTTTGGCGCCCTGAGACGAGGTCAGAGGTCCCTCTCTAAAACTCAAAATAGGGCCACTTTTCACAGTCCCCTTGGAAAATAATTCAAAACTGTATTACCGCCATCCCAGAAAGCTCCAGATTAAAACAAAAAAATTTCTCTTGCGCTAATTGACTGCTGGGCAATTAAGATAAAATTCTTTCTGATTTGCAGGTTCTGTTAACTAGGTAACTTCAATCTCCATCTGCTCATATGGAAAAGCTGAGGCCTAGATTCCCTCCTGTTTTCATCAACTCTCTCGAGTACATTCACGTGTGGGTCATTTGACAGTTATCAGGACAGCTAGCACTGGCCCCAAGCGTAAGTAGGAACTTTGCCCAGCAGAATTTCTGCTAAAACTAACTGGATGGGAGAGTTATTCTTCGTGCACACTTTCCTTACACGTCAGCATTTCTAAAATTGAGATACATCTTGTTACTGAAGGTATATTAGTACTGGGATTGAAGAAGGAGTGGCCAGAAAGGCAGGGAAGCAACTGAAATGTCTGCATAGATGAATGAATGGATAAAGGAGGTGTGCTATATACGTACAGTGGAATATTCCTCAGACATAAAAAAGAATGAAACATTGCCATTTGCAGCAACATGGATGGACCAAGACATTATCATACTCCATAAAGACACTCAGAGAAACACAAATAATATATGATATCACCTACTTGTGGAATCTACAAAAACAGTACAAACGAATGTATATACAAAAGAGAAACAGCCTCCCAGACATAGAACATAAATTTATGGTACAAAAGGGGAAGGAGGGAGGGATAAATTAGTAATTTGGGATTACTAGATAACCACTCATATATAACATAGATAAACAGCAAGGATTTACTGTATAGCCCAGGGAAATGTTTACTATCTTGTAGCAACCTGTAATGGAAAAGAATATAGATAGTTGAATCACTTTGCTGTATACCAGAAACTAACATAATGTAAATCAGCTACACTTCAATTAAAAAACAAATATTACAGAAAACACCTGGTTAGTTTCCCTTCCTCATGGTGCAAAGCTGACTGTGTCCTCTCCTGTGGTGTTGGGGTGCACTCTCGTGGTGACACGAATCCCCTGCAGGCTGGGGCCAGTCCTGGCCTGGAGCTCTGAAACAGAGGTCAGAGGTCCCTCTATAAAGCTCAAAATAGGACCACTTTTCACTGTCCCCTGGAAAATAATTCAAAATTGGATTACCACCATCCCAGGAAGCTCCAAACTAAACAAAATTTTTCTTGCCCTAATCGATGCTGGGCAATTATGTAAAATTCTTTCTGGTTTGCATGTTCTATGAAGTAGGAAACTTCAGCCTCCATCTGTTGCTATGGAAAAGCTGAGGCCTAGATTCCCTCGCATTTTCATCAACTCTCTTGACTACATTCCCGTGTGGGGAATTAGAGAGTTACCAGGAGGTTTTCCACTGGTCCCAAGAGTCTTAAGTACTCACTTTGACCAGCAGATTTTCTCCTAAAACTACCTGGATGGAAAACTTTTCTACGTGCACAATTTGTTTTCAACGTTAGCATTTCCAAAATTGAGATGCATGTTGTCACTGAGGGCATATTACTATTGGGGTTCAAGAAGGGGTGGCCATAAAGGTATGGAAGCAACTAAAATGTCCTTCATAGATGAATAGATACAGATAGTGTGGAATACAGATACAATAGGATATTCCTCAGTCAAAGAAAGGAATAAAATATTGCCATTTGCAGCAACATGGATGGAACAGGAGATTTTTATAGTATGTGAAGTAAGGCAGACAGGGAAAGTCTAATATTACATGATATCACAGAAATGTGTGGTCTAAATATAATGCAAATGAATCTATACAGAAACCCGAAACAGAGTCACAAACATACAACATATAGTTACCAAAGGGGAAAGGGAGGGAGGGACAAAGTAGGAGTTTGCGTTTCACAGATACATGCTATTGTCATATATAAATAGATAAACAAGAAGAATTTACTGTACAGCACAGGGGCCTGTATTCAATATCTTGTGATAACCTTATAAAGAAAAGGAATCAAAAATGAAAGAATATAGAGGTATATATATATGCATGTAAAAGTGAAGTAACCTACTGACACCTGTAACTATCACCATATTGTATAGCAACTACACTTCATTTAACGAAGAAAGAACACGCAAAACCCTTGGTTAGGTTCCCTTCCTCCTGCTGCGAGGCTGGCTGTGCCTGCTCCTGTGGTCTTGGAGCGCCCTCTCGTGGTGACACTAATCCGCGGCAGTCTCGGGCCAGTCCTGGTTTGGCGCCCTGAGACGAGGTCAGAGGTCCCTGTCTAAAACTCAAAATAGGGCCACTTTTCACAGTCCCCTTGGAAAATAATTCAAACTGGATTACCACCATCCCAGAAAGCTCCAAATGAAAACAAAAAAATTTCTCTTGCTCTAATCGACTCCTGGGCAATTAAGATAAAATCCTTTCTGATTTGCAGGTTCTGTTAACTAGGTAACTTCAATCTCCATCTGCTCATATGGAAAACCTGAGGCCTAGATTCCCTCGTGTTTTCAACTGTCTAGAGTACATTCACGTGTGGGTCATTAGAGAGTTAGCAGGACAGCCAGTCCTGGCCCCAAGAGTAAGTAGGAACTTTGCCCAGCAGAATTTCTCCTAAAACTAACGGGATGGGAGAGTTATTCTTCGTGCACACTTTCCTCACACGTCAGCATTTCTACAATTGGGATGCATCTCGTTACTGAAGGTATATTAGTGCTGGGGTTGAAGAAGGAGTGGCCAGAAAGGCAGGAAAGCAACGGAAATGTCTGCATAGATGAATGAATGGATAAAGGAGGTGTGGTATATATGGACAATGGAATATTCCTCAGTCATAAAAAAGAATGAAACATTGCCATTTGCAGCAACATGGATGGACCAAGGCATTATCATACTCCATAAAGACAGTCAGACAGAAAAAGACAAATTATGTTTGATATCACCTACTTGTGGAATCTACAAAAACAGTACAAAGGAATGTATATACAAAAGAGAAACAGCCTCCCAGACATAGAACATAAATTTATGGTACAAAAGGGGAAGGAGGGAGGGATAAATTAGCAATTTGGGATTAGTAGATAACCACTCCTATATAAAATAGATAAACAGCAAGCATTTACTGGATAGCCCAGGGAAATGTTTACTATGTTGTAGCAACCTGTAATGGAAAAGAATGTAGAGAGTTGAACCACTTTGCTGGATACCAGAAACTAACATAATGTTGTAAATCAACTACACTTCAATTAAAAAACAAATATTACGGGAAACACTTGGTTAGCTTCCCTTCCTCATGGTGCAAAGCTGACTGTGTCCTCTCCTGTGGTGTTGGGGCGCACTCTCATGGTGACACGAATCCCCTGCAGGCTGGGGCCAGTCCTGGCCTGGAGCTCTGAGACAGAGGTCACAGGTCCCTCTATAAAGCTCAAAATAGGGCCACTTTTCACAGTCCCCGTGGAAAATAATTCAAAATTGGATTACCACCATCCGAGAAGCTCCAAATTAAAAAACATTTCTCTCGCCCTAATCGATTGCTGGGCAATTATGTAAAATACTTTCTGGTTTGCATGTTCTGTTAACTAGGCCACTTCAGCCTCCATCTGTTGCTATGGAAAAGCTGAGGCCTAGATTCCCTCGCGTTTTCATCAGCTCTCTTGACTACATTCACGTGTGGGGAATTAGAGAGTCACCAGGAGGGCTGGCACTGATCCCAGGAGTCCTAAGTACTCACTCTAAAGAGTAGAATTTCTCCTAAAACTAACTCTATGGGAAGTTCCTGTACATGCACTTTTTGTTTTCAACTATTGCATTTCTAAAATTGGGATTCATGTTGTCACTGAGGGCGTATTACTCTTGGGGTTCAAGAAGGGGTGGCCATAAAGGTATGGAAGCAACTGAAATGTCCTTCATAGATGAACAGATACAGATAGTGTGGAATACATGTACAATAGGACATTCCTCAGTCAAAGAAAGGAATAAAATATTGCCATTTGCACCAACATAGATGGAACAGGAGATTTTTATAGTATGTGAAGTAAGGCAGACAGGGAAAGTCAAGTGTTCCATGATATCACAGAAATGTGTGGTCTAAATATAATGCAAATGAATCTATACAGAAACCCGAAACAGAGTCACAAACATACAACATATGGTTACCAAAGGGGAAAGGGAGGGAGGGACAAATTAGGAGTTTGCGTTTCACAGATACATGCTATTATCATATATAAAATAGATAAACAAGAAAGGTTTACCGTAGAGCACAGGGGCCTGTATTCAATATCTTGCAATAACCTTATAATGAAAAGGAATCAAAAATGAAAGAACATTGAGGTATATATATACGCATGTAAAAGTGAAGTACCCTGCTGACACCTGTAACTATCACCATATTGTGTAGCAACTACACTTCATTTAACAAAGAAAGAACATTAGGCAATCCTTGGTTAGGTTCCCTTCCTCCTGCTGCAAGGCTGGCTGTGCCTGCTCCTGTGGTCTTGGAGCGCCCTCTCGTGGTGACACTAATCCCCTGCAGTCTCGGGCCAGTCCTGGTTTGGCGTCCTGAGACGTGGTCGGAGGTTCCTCTCTACAACTCAAAATAGGGCCACTTTTCACAGTCCCCTTGGAAAATAATTCAAAACTGGATTACCACCATCCCAGAAAGCTCCAAATTAAAAAAACAATTCTCTTGCCCTACTCGACTGCTGGGCAATTAATATAAAATTCTTTCTGATTTGCAGGTTCTGTTAACTAGGTAACTTCAATCTCCTTCTGCTCATATGGAAAACCTGAGGCCTAGATTCCCTCGTGTTTTCAACTGTCTAGAGTACATTCACGTGTGGGTCATTAGAGAGTTAGCAGGACAGCCAGTCCTGGCCCCAAGAGTAAGTAGGAACTTTGCCCAGCAGAATTTCTCCTAAAACTAACGGGATGGGAGAGTTATTCTTCGTGCACACTTTCCTCACACGTCAGCATTTCTACAATTGGGATGCATCTTGTTACTGAAGGTATATTAATGCTGGGGTTGAATAAGGAGTGGCCATAAAGACAGGGAAGCAACTGAAATGTCTGCATAGATGAATGAATGGATAAAGGAGGTGTGGTATATATGGACAATGGAATATTCCTCAGTCATAAAAGAGAATGAAACATTGCCATTTGCAGCAACATGGATTGACCAAGGCATTATCATACTCCAAAAGACAGTCAGACAGAAAAAGACAAATTATGTTTGATATCACCTACTTGTGGAATCTACAAAAACAGTACAAACGAATGTATATACAAAAGAGAAACAGCCTCCCAGACATGGAACATAAATTTATGGTACAAAAGGGGAAGGAGGGAGGGATAAATTAGTAATTTGGGATTACTAGATAACCACTCATATATAAAATAGGTAAACAGCAAGCATTTACTGGATAGCCCAGGGAAATGTTTACTATGTTGTAGCAACCTGTAATGGAAAAGAATGTAGAGAGTTGAACCACTTTGCTGGATACCAGAAACTAACATAATGTTGTAAATCAACTACACTTCAATTAAAAAACAAATATTACGGGAAACACTTGGTTAGCTTCCCTTCCTCATGGTGCAAAGCTGACTGTGTCCTCTCCTGTGGTGTTGGGGCGCACTCTCGTGCTGACACGAATCCCCTGCAGGCTGGGGCCAGTCCTGGCCTGGAGCTCTGAGACAGAGGTCACAGGTCCCTCTATAAAGCTCAAAATAGGGCCACCTTTCACAGTCCCCTTGGAAAATAATTCAAAACTGGATTACCACCATCTGAGAAAGCTCCAAATTTTAGAAAAATTTCTCTTGCCCTAATGGATAGCTGGGTAATTATGTAAAATTCTTTCAGATTTGCAGGTTCTATTAACTAGGCAACTTCAGCCTCCATCTGCTTCTATGGAAACGCTGACTGCAGGATTCCCTCGCGTTTTCATCAACTCTCTTGACTACATTCACGTGTGGGGAATTAGAGAGTTACCAGGAGGTTTTCCACTGGCCTCAAGAGTCTTAAGTACTCACTTTGACCAGCAGATTTTCTCCTAAAACTAACTGGATGGAAAACTTTTCAACGTTAGCATTTCCAAAATTGAGATGCATGTTGTCATTGAGGGCATATTACTATTGGGGTTCAAGAAGGGGTGGCCATAAAGGCGTGGAAGCAACTAAAATGTCCTTCAGAGATGAATAGATACGGATAGTGTGGAATACATGTACAATAGGACATTCCTCAGTCAAAGAAAGGAATAAAATATTGCCATTTGCACCAACATAGATGGAACAGGAGATTTTTATAGTATGTGAAGTAAGGCAGACAGGGAAAGTCTAATATTACATGATATCACAGAAATGTGTGGTCTAAAACTAATGCAAATGAATCTATACAGAAAACAGAAACAGAGTCACAAACATACAATACAACACATGGTTACCAAAGGGGAAAGGGAGGGAGGGACCAATTAGGAGTTGGCTTTCACAGATACACGCTATTATCATATATAAAATAGATACACCAGAAGAATTTACTGTAGAGCACAGGGGTCTGTATTCAATATCTTGTGATAACCTTATAATGAAAAGGAATCAAAAATGAAAGAATATAGAGGTATATATATACGCATGTAAAAGTGAAGTAACCTGCTGACACCTGTAACTATCACCATATTGTATAGCAACTACACTTCATTTAACAAAGAAAGAACGTGGGGCAACCCTTGGTTAGTTTCCCTTCCTCCTGCTGGAAGGCTGGCTGGGCCTGCTCCTCTTGTGTTGGAGCGCCCTCTGGTGGTGACACTAATCCCCTGCAGTCTCGGGCCAGTCCTGGTTTGGCGCCCTGAGACAGTGGTCAGACGTTCCCCTATACACCTCAAAATAGAGACACTCTTCATGGTCCCCTTGGAAAGTAATTCAAATTTGATTACCACCGTCCGAGGAGGCTCCAAATTAAAAATATTTCTCTTGCCCCAATGGACTGCTGGGCAATTAAGATAAAATTCTTTTTGATTTGCAGGTACTATTACTCTGTAACATAAATCTCCATGTGCTGCTATGGAAAAGGCGACGCCTAGATTCCCTTGTGTTTTCATCAACTCTTTTGAGTACATTCATGTGTGGCACATAAGAGAGTTATCAGGACAGCTAGCGTTGATCCCAAGAATCCTTTTTTTTTTTAATTGAAGTATAGTTGATTTACAATGTTCTGACAATCTCTGCTGTACAGTAACATGACTCAGTTTTACACATATATACATTCTTTTTTCAATATTCTTTTCCATTATGGTTTATTTTAGGATATTGGATACAGTTCCCTGTTCTCTACAGTAGGAGTTTGTTGTTTATTCATTGTAAATGTAGTAGTTTACATCCACCATCTCCAAATTCCCAGTCCATCCCTCTCCCTCCACACCCCCGTCTGCAACCACAAGTCTGATCTCTATGAATGTGCATTTTTCTGTTTCTTAGATAGGTTCATTTGTGCCAAATTTTAGATTCCACATGTAAGTTATATCATATAGTATTTGTCTTTCTCTTTCTGACTTACTTCACTTAGTATGATAATCTCTAGTTGCATCCGTGTTGCTGCAAATGGCATTATTTTTTTCTTTTTTGAGGCTGAGTAGTACTCCATTGTGTAATTGTACCACATCTTCCTTATCCATTCATCTGTTGATGGACATTTAAGTTGTTTCCATGTCTTGGCTAATATAAATAGTGGTGCTGTGAATATAGGGGTACATGTATCTTTTTGAATTATAATTTTGTCCGAGTATATGCCCAGGAGTGGGATTGCTGGATCATAGTTTTCTAAGGAACTTCCATACTGTTTTCCATAGTTGCTGCACCAACTTACATTCCCACCAACCGTGTAGGAGGGTCCCCTTTTCTACACACTCTCTCCAGCATTTGTTACATGTAGACTTTTTAATGATGGCCATTCTGACCAGTGTGAGGTGGTACCTCATTGTAGCTTTGATTTGCATTTCTCTAATATTAGTGATGTTGAGGATCTTTTCATGTGCCTACTGGCCATCTGTATGTGTTTTTTGGAGAAATGTCTATTAAGGGCCTCTGTCCATTTTTCAAGTGGGTTTTTTTGTTTTTTGTTATTGAGTTTTATGAGCTGTTTGAATGAGGAACTGAAATGTCCATCACAGATGAATAAAGATGGGGTGGTATATATGTACCATGGAATATTCCTCAGCCATAAAAAAGAATGAAATATTGCCATTTGCAGCAACACAGATGGACCTAGAGACTTTCACAGCAAGTGAAGTAAGGCAAAGACAAATATTATATGGTATCAACTATATTTGTGATCTAAAAAAATAATGCAAATAAATCTATATACAAAACAGAAACAGAGTCAGAAAACTGGAAAACAACATATGGTTACCAAAGGGAGAAAGGGAGGAATTAGGAGTTTGGGATTAAAAGACACTATCATATATATGGAAAATAGATAAAAGGCTTTACTGGGTAGCGCAGGGAACTGTATAATATCTTGCAATAACCTATAATGGAAAAGAATAGAAAAAAACGAATATATATTTGAATCACTTAGCTGTACAGCAGAAACTAACACAATGTTGTAAAGCAGCTATACGTCAATTAAAAGAAAAAAAGTTTATGGGGAAACACTTGGTTTGTTTCCCTTCCTCATGGTGCAAAGCTGGCTTAGTCTGCTTTTGTGGTGTTGGAGCGCCCTCTGCTGGTGATATAAATCATCTGCAGTCTCGGGCCAGTTCTAGCTTGGCTCCCGGCGACAGAGGTCAGAGGTCCCTCGATAAAGGTCAAAATAGGAGCATTCTTCATACTCCCTTAGGAAAATCATTCACAATTTGATTAACATCATCCATGGATGCTCCAATGTTTAAAACAATTTCTCTTACGCAGGGGCTTCCCTGGTGGTGCAGTGGTTAAGAATCCGCCTGCCAATGCAGGGGACACGGGGTTGATCCCCGGCCCGGGAAGTTCCCACATGCTGCGGAGCAACTAAGCCTGTGCGCCACAACTACTGAGCCTGCGCTCTAGAGCCCACAAGCCACAGCTACCGAAGCCTGCGCGCCTAGAGCCTGTGTTCCGCAAAGAGCCTGTGCTCTGCAAGAGAAGCCACTTCAATGAGAAGCCTGCGCACCTCAACGAAGAGTAGCCCCCGCTCGCTACAACTAGAGAAAGCCTGCATGCAGCAGCGAAGACTCAACGCAGCCAAAAACAAATAAATAAAATCAAATTATATTTAAAAAAAAACAGAAAAGAAAATGCAGCAAGGCTGTCAATTCCCAGAAAATTCTTTTTCTTTGTAGTCCCAACGGAGAGTGCTTTTTAAAGTTTTTTTTTTTTTTTTGGTCTTATCGTAGCATCATCAATTATCTGATGTCATTTGTTTTGGAATATATATATATATTTTTTTCTTTTGAGACATTGAGTCATACTATGCTTCTATTGTGTTTAGAGAATAGAAGGGACAACATATGTGCCCCATCTTCACACCTTTCTCTCTACTGCACCCTTTAAACATTTCCTTTTTGAGCTGCAGATACACGTAATTAGAAGGTTCGTAATCCTCATCTGGTACCACAATAGCACTATGGACCCACACGTGCCTTTGTGTTTTTTTTGTTTCCTTCCTTGCCCTCCCCAGATCTCATCTGTAGACACTCATGTCTTCATTTTATATAAATAATGCATCTCATCAGCTTCTGTTTTTTTTCCCACTTACCTTCATACACTGAAGGTTTCTTCATGTTGGTATAAGCATATCTAATTGAGTCCTTGAAACTGACCTATATTCCATCATTTGCATGTATCAAATGTTATTGATTCATCCAGGAACTCTGTCCCTATAACTGTGTACAGTGTTGTGATGTATATTCTTATTTATTTATTTATTTATTTTGGGCTGCATTGGGTCTTCATTGCTGTGCACGGGCTTTCTCTAGTTGCGGTGAGCGGGGGCCACGCTTTGTTGCGGGGTGCGGGCTTCTCATTGTGGTGGCTTCTCTTTGTTGTGGAGCACAGGCTCTAGGCACGCAGGCTCAGTAGTTGTGGCTTGTGGGCTCTAGAGCACGTTGCGGCACACGGCTTAGTTGTTCCGCGGCATGTGGGATCTTCCCGGACCAGGGCTCGAACCCCTGTCCCCTGCATTGGCAGGTGGATTCTTAACCACTGCGCCACCAGGGAAGTCCCTGATGTGTATTCTTGTACATGTGTCTTTCTGAACCCTTGTAAAGTTCCACCTGGGGTAGAACTGCAGGATCAGACTGAATTTACAATGTCAAAGATATGCTCAATATCTTCTTTTTTTTTCTTTTATTGAAGTATAGTTGATTTACAACATTGTGTTATTTTTTGGTGTGCAGCAAAGTGATTCAGTTATACACACACACACACACACACACACACACATATTCTCTTCCATCTTCCATTATGGTTTCTCACAGGATATTGAATATAGTTCCCTGTGCTACACAGGAGGACCTTGTTGTTCATCTATTCTACATATAGTTGTTTATATTTGCTAATCCCAAACTCCCAATTTATTCCTCTTCCACCCCCTTTCCCCTTTGGTAACCATAAGTCTGTTCTCTATGTCTATGAGTCTGTTCCTGTTTCATAAATAAGTTCATTTGTGTCATATTTTAGATTCCACGTATAAGCAATATCATATGGTATTTGTCTTTTTCTTTCTGACTTACTTCACTTCGTATGATAATCTCTAGGCCCATCCATGTTTCCATTTCTTTTTCATGTTTATATGTGTAGTTCAGTGGATTCCAACTT
The DNA here is from genome assembly GCF_011762595.2 of Tursiops truncatus. Lineage (NCBI taxonomy): Eukaryota > Metazoa > Chordata > Mammalia > Artiodactyla > Delphinidae > Tursiops > Tursiops truncatus. The sequence continues at coordinate 54,280,343 of NC_047052.1, read as the reverse complement.
AATTTTCTCCAATTTTTGCAACACCATTTAATAAAGAAAGCATCCTTTCCTGGTTGATTTGTAATGCCACCTCTATTGTAAACCATTTTCCCATATTGTATTTGACTTTTTCCTTTCCACTGGTCTCTGTTCCTATCTCAGTTTAAAAAAAATTTTTTGCCAGGCCGTGCAGCCTATGGGATCTTAGTTCCCTGACCAGGGATCGAACCCACACCCTCTGCAGTGGAGCAAAGAGTCTTAACCACTGGACTGCCAGGGAAGTCCTGTCCACTGTTGTAATTGCTATAGCTTGTAATATGCCCTACTGTTAGGAAAATTCTGCATTTTGCTTTTTTTTTTTTCAAATTCTCATAGTTATTCATAGACATTTATTCTTACATGAAAATTTTAGAATGCATTGGTCCAGTTTCCTCAAAGCCTAGGCCCTTTCCCCTTGTCCAGTAGCAGCAGGTCAGCCATATGTAAATAATCATATTTACATAGATCCTACATGTCACCTGAGGAAACTGACATACTTGAAGGAAAGTAGAATTTAGTTTTTCACAGCACGGGTAGCACTATCTAAGGACGTGGGAGAATCGCTGGAAATTAGTAAAAGAATGCTATACAATACAGTAGCACATTTTTAAAGGTTACACTCCATTTACAGTTATTACTAAATACTGGCTATATTTCCCATGTTGTACAACACATCCTTGTAGCCTGCCTTTTTTTTCTTGGCTTCACTGCGCAGCACGTGGGATCTTAGTTCCCTGACCAGGGATGATGAAACCTGCGCCCCCTGCAGCGGAAGCGTGACGTCTTAACCACCGGACCACCAGGAAAGTCCACTTGTAGCCTCCCTTACACCCAGTATTCTGTACCTCTTAATTCCCTACCCCTGTATTTCCCCTCCCCCCCTTCCCTCTCCCCACTGGTAACCACTCGTTTGTTCTCTATATCTGTGAGTCTGCTTCTTTTGGGTTATATTCATTAGTTTGTTAATACAGGAGCACTTTTGACCCCAGTAAGCCGCAGATGTCTGGGAATTCCACGGTGGTCCAGGGGTTAGGACTCCGTTTTCACTGCCAAGGACCTGGGTTCAGTCCAAGGTTGGGAAACTGAGATCCACCCCCCAACTGCCCCCCTCCAAAAAAAAAAAAAAGCTGCGGATGTCTGCAGAAGGAATGGGTCAGCTCTGTCCTGTGCTTAATGTCTTTCCAGGCTGGGAATTTGCCATCTCAGCTCCGCAGCCTGTGAGGCTCTCTCTGCTGTGCTCGGGGTCAATCACCATCTCGGGAGCTGGACTTGAGTTTTAATGACCTGGGAGACTGCGTCATGTCGTTGCTGTGTAAGGGGCTGCGACAGCCCACCTGCAGGCTCCAGAAACTATGGTGAGTGGCTGGGAGTCAGGGCTGGTGGTGATGGGGATCCCTGGGATGGGAGCGTTTTCTTGTTTTTATGTTTTTTCTATTGAACTGTTATCGTTCTATCTCTGTGGAAGATATAACATGCTCAGAGGTGGAAGAAAAGCTGTGCAGGGAATTCCCTGGCGGTAAAGTGGTTAGGACTCCATGCTTCCACTGTTTGATCCCTGGTCGGGGAAATAAGATGCGGCAAGCTCCTGGGCGTGGTCAAAACAAACAAACAACATACAACTGTGCAAACAAGTCGTAGAATAATTCACACCCTGCAATACAAACAGAAAATGCTAAATGTTTCCTTCCAGTCGTTGCCTCTAAACATTTTCTGTAAAACTCCTCTTTTCTCTTGGCATTTACTCGGGCAGACTTATAGCTTTTTGGTAACACTTATATAATAAAAATTCAGTCTGGTCCCGGGTAAATTCCAGTCAAATGTTCATGAACATTTTTTCCTTCCCTTTCTCCCAATACCAGCCTGCCCCTTCCTCCCAAAGACTTAGAATGAGATGAGTCATATCTATTTTTGTTTTACTTTTCTTCCATTCGTGAATCTCTTGCTTATCTGGGGCATGGGGTAACTGGGAACTAAGAGGAGGGCTTGGGGACAGCATTTCTGCCTTAATTGGTGCTGCTAGGTTTCCTCTGGATGTGAGTACCACGCACCCCAACCCCCCATCTGGCAGGTCTCTGAATGCTACCACTCTCATGAAGATCATATGTGAGTTCTGATGGGGACCGCATGGGAGGTGTCTCCACCGCCCATTCCCCTGACATGGAATAATCTGGGTCAAACTCTTTCCACAATTCCCTCCCCAGCTCTCACCGTATGTCCTCCTCCTGACCCTTCTGTACCTGTGATGTGGGCGATCGTGCGTCACTAAGCTGGTTTTTTCTCTTCCTTTGCGAGTCCTGCACTGTTGTCTTATACCTTGTTCGAAAGCTGGAATCTATCGCCTCACAGCCTCAGCCAAACAAAGGAGAAAATATTTCCATCTAACATCCCAGCTACAGCGGTACTTCCATAATGCTACCTATTTTTATTGTAACAGCATGCAGTACAGGAAAGAAACACAATTGGGGGGACTTCCCTGGTGGTCCAGTGGTTAAGAATCCACCTTCCAACGCAGGGGATGCAGGTTCGATCCCTGGGGGGATGGGGGGACACGACTAAGATCCCACATGCTGCAGGGCAACTGAGCCCGAGTGCCGCAACTCCAGAGCCCAAGTGCTCTGGAGCCCACGAGCCACAATGAAAGAGCCCAAGTGCCACAACTAAGACCAGACGCAGCCAAAGATAATTTTTTTTTTTTTTTAAAGAAACACAATTGGGTAGAATAGAAACCAGAAAATCAGATGGCATAGCGTTGGGTGGGGCAGGTGGCAGCCCAAATCATGCTGGCTTCTTGAAAAAAAAAAGCATTGATTGACTTGTGTAACTCAAAGTGTAGGTTTGAGGTACGGCTTGATCTAGGCATTTGGCTACCTGATCTCCATTATCTTCTATACTTATTGCTGTATTGGCTCCATTATCAGTTAAGGTTAGCCTTGACCCTATACATGGTGGCAAAATGCCTGCAACTCTGTAGATGACTTCTTTCCAGGTGCAAGTTCTGGACAAAACATCTCCAGGAAAAGTATGATTCTGAGTCATAGGTTTTGGATGGATCCTGTGCCCATCTGTAACCCATGTGTGGTGGCTGGGGCCGTGGAAACCCACCAGCTTAGGCCTGGATTCTATACACACTGCTAGAGCTTGCAGACATTAACCCTAGAGAGACTGAGATGGGGGTTTCCATGAGAAACTGGGATAGAATTGCCAGAAGGGAAAGTGGGTACTTGGCTGCAGAATCAAGGTACCCATTACAGACGGAGCTATGAATTGAGGAGTGTCCTTAAATGCCTTTATGAAATGCTTTCCGGGGAATTCCCTGGGAGTCCAGTGGCTAGGACTCTGCACTTCCACTGCGGGGCACATGGGTTCGATCCCTGTTTGGGGAACTATGATCCCATATGCCATGCAGCATGGCAAAAAAAAAAAAAAAAAGAAAGAAAGAAAAGTTTTCCATCACTACATTGGCCTTAACCTGGACTGATTTGGTTCTACTCTACCTTTTTTTTTTTTTTGGCACGAGTCACGTGGGATCTTAGTTCCCCCACCAGGGATCAAACCCAAGCCCTCTGCATTGGAAGCATGGAGTCTTAACCACTGGACCACCAGGGAAGTCCCCTACTCTACTTCTTCTTTTTAAAAGTTTATTTATTTTTGGCTGCATTGGGTCTTCGTTGCTGTGCACTTCTAGTTGCAGAGAGCAGGGGCTACTCTTCTTTGCAGTGCACAGGCTTCTCATGACGGTGGCTTCTCTTGTTGTGGAGCACGGACTCTTAAGCACGCAGGCTTCAGTAGCTGTGGCACACGGGCTCAGTAGTTGTGGCTCACGGGCTCTAGAGCGCAGGCTCGGCAGTTGTGGCGCACGGGCTCTTAGTTGCTCTGCAGCATATGGGATTTTCCCGGACTGGGGCTTGAACCTGTGTCCCCTGCGTTAGCAAGCGGATTCTTAACCACTAGGCCACCAGGGAAGTCCCTCTCCTTTTTCTTTTTTTTGCGGTACACGGGCCTCCCACTGCCGTGGCCTCTCCCGTTGCAGACCACAGGCTCCGGATGCGCAGGCCTAGTGGCCATGGCTCACGGGCCCAGCTGCTCCGTGGCATGTGGGATCCTCCCAGACCAGGGCACGAACCTGTGTCCCCTGCTCCAGCAGGCGGACTCCCAACCACTGTGCCACCAGGGAAGCCCCCTCTCCTTTTTCTTAAACTGGTCCCTAAAAATATCATCCTGATTCCCTATGAAGATGAGACTTTCCAACATAACTGCTGATATGGCTTCAACCACTTCCTGTCTTCCACAGGCTGGACAGCTGTGGCCTCACAGCCAAAGCTTGTGAGGATATCTCTTCCACCCTGGGGGTCAACCAGACCCTAACAGAGCTTTATCTGACCAACAATGCCCTGGGGAACACAGGTGTCAGGCTGCTATGCAAGAGGCTGAGTCATCCCAGCTGCAAACTTCGAGTCCTCTGGTAAGAGATGGTCCCTGCTTCTGGAGGAGACAGGATACAGGGCTTGGAGTTAGAAGGAAAAGTCAATCGTTGAAACCCTCCGTTTGGATAAACAGATAACCTAGAAAATTTGCAAATAGTTCCTTTGTCCACTTGTGTATGCAATTTGTGCAAAATACAGAGGTCTTACTTTGCCTCTTGGGAGATACCCATACCTTTTACTGGTGGTGTGACCTTGGGTAATTTAACCTTGGTTAATTACCTAATCTGACAAGTGAGGCCATTGTAACTTAATGAGAATCTGGAATTACTCTGCCTGGCCTCAAATTCTAATTCCTGTCACTCACCAGTTTTGTGATGTATTTTTGTAAATGAGTCAACCTCTTGGCACTTCAGTATCCCTGTCTGTCAAATGAAAATAGCTGCTTCTTCATAAGATTATTACAAATTAAATGAGTTCACAGAGGTTTGGGATTATAAAATGGTGTGCAGCTCAGAGTAAGCCTACTTCCCGATAGGATGCGGTTTCAGATGAAGAACTAGTTAATGGAATTATGTATTTTAACAGGGCAGGATGCATGCGTGATAGGTTTAATATATCATCTGAATGCCACAATCGTGGCCTGGACAATTTCCCACTCTGTGTCCTCAGGCTATGTGGAATGGACCTGAATAAAATGCCCCACAGAAGTCTGGCCGCTCTTCGCCTAATGAAACCTTACTTGGACACTGGCTGCTGAAGGGTTCCAGCTTCTGGTTCTTCTCTTGAAGTCAGGACAAAGGAGGGTCACCCCAGAACCCGAGAATCAACAATGAGCCTGTTCTTTACTCCCTCAAGAGACAAATTCCTCGGCCGGATAATCCTTGCCGCTTGGGGGTCTATGTCATCCCCGTGGGACAGAGCTCGGAAGTTTAGTTTTGGGAGTTGGTGCTTTGGAGAGAATTCTCCAACCTCCACCGCTCCTCCCCCCACCCCGCCGCCGAATACCCGGCAGTGTCAGAGGATACTGGGGTTGGGGAGCTACTGGCATCTCGTGGGTAGAGGCCAGGGGTCCTGCTAAACGACCTATAATACTATAATACACAAGACAGCCTCCCATAGCAAAGCGTTAGGGACTGCTGACGGAACCCCACCCCCGCGCCTTGACCAGGCCAGCTTACCTGAGTTTTCTCACAACGGGAGGTCCCGGTAAGGAACACGGTAAACTAAGCAGGAGAATTCGGAAGGGGCTAAAAGAGGGAGGAGATGACCAGCTTTCCAGAGTCCTCACTGAATCCATCTTGGCTGAGAGATGCACGCACCACCGGGGAGGACCCCGAGTCAGACTATGGGCCGAGCAAGATGATTGGCCAGAGACAACACGGAAACTGACCTCATTACCATAAACCCTGAGACTGCAAGCCACGTGGCAGAGCAGTTCTCCCGGGTTCCCTCACCCTGCTGCTCTGTTTGGGCGCCCCTTCCCAGGTCTTTTGTCAGCACGTGTCTCCTGGGACAACTCATTGACGAGTGTTAGACAAGAGCCCACTCTCGAGCCCTGGAAGGGGTCCCCCCTCCTGCAACAACAGCACTTAGCTTCAGTGTCAACTGTGCCAATGTTGAGAAACCTTATTCTCAGAGAGGATCGGTGCAGTGAGGATATTAGGCAGTTTGGGAGGATGGTGTATCTTAGAATGATTGTCATGCCAACAACCCTTGCAATTTTGGTTTGCACCATGATTCTGTCCTGACTGGAGCTAACAGGACTACGGTTGGACACCTGCAGGCTGGCCAATGACCTACACCAGGCTTTGGATGAAAACATGAAATCTGCCCTAATTTCATTATTGGGGACCTGAGCTAGGAAACTTCAGACTATGCCAATGATCATCGGCAAACTGCACCAGGCTGCCATGAGCACGCCATGCTGAAGATGTCTAGAAGGACCAGAATTTACTAGGAAGCAGAGGAAATTTGTACATAAGGTTTAGTGACTTTGTAACCTATGAAAGGTTGAAAACCCCAGACTCTGAAGATGACATTCCTGTGGCCATCAATAAATGTTCCGGCTACTCACATAAAACTGTCCCTTGGGCTTCCCTGGTGGTGCAGTGGTTGAGAGTCCGCCTGCCGATGCAGGGGACGCGGGTTCGTGCCCCGGTCCGGGAAGATCCCACATGCCGCCGAGTGGCTGGGCCCGTGAGCCATGGCTGCTGAGCCTGCGCGTCTGGAGCCTGTGCTTCGCAACGGGAGAGGCCACAACAGTGAGGCCCCGCATACCGCAAAAAAAACTGTCCCTTGAAATACTGATTGCTGAACCCTATAATTAAACCCTTAAATTATTAAATCCTTGGCTTAACCTAGCCTCAGATCTCCCTTACAAGCAGCTTCTGAAACAGCTCTTCTCACAAGCTCTATTTGATCTTGACCAGACTTTTTAAGGCTGACTGAACTAAGGTAACCTGTCCCACTTTAACCTAATTCCTAGGCTGTTATAAAGCTAAAGGCTAATGAAACCTGTGGGTGTGAACGTTGAGTATGCCTTGACATGAAGGTATGGGTTTTCTGGTTTTATATTCATAGTATACAATTAGCAACACAGAACTCCCAGGACTCGAGTGTAATTACTGGTCACTCAAGGTCCAGTAGCTGGAATGGTTTGGGGAGGGCTACTGGGAAACGAGTCTGTCAAGAGATGGGATTTCCCAATTATAATAGCTGGAATTTTTAACTATAAATGGAGTATAACCTATATAAATTGTTAATCACATTTCTGTACACCTGTTAATTCTATTAACTATATTTCAGGAATTTAGAATTACCCCCAATTACCAAAGCAAATCATGAAGCTGCATCCCCAAATTCTAAGGACAGTACTCCTGGCACAAGACTTTTGTATTTACCTGTAGTTTAAGGGTCTTGGCAGACTGCTAGCCCATTGATTCCAAGACCCTAGTTCAGCCATTTGAACTTCTGAGTAACTTAACTTGCACTTAATACAATTAACTCTTAATATTGGGTTGGCCATTTGTTTGGGCTATTCTTGTTATATCAAACTTCTTGGCCAACCCGGTATTTGAGACCCTCCTAGAATTGTCCTTTACAACTTACACCTTTCATAGCTTTCTCTTGACAACCTGTGTAGAGCTGATCAGAAAGCTACAAATTCCTTGGTCTTCTGAAGGGTATTTTAATGTCGTGAGTCCTATTAACCAAAACTTGAAAATAACTTAATATGGAAAATATGGCAGGTTTCCCCATAAAGGTAGGGAACACTAGGCCTCAAATTTTTTTTGCCACACCTGAAGGTTTCTGGGATCTTATTTCCCCACCCATGGACTGAAAAGCACACCCTCCACAGTGAAGTAGCCTAACCAGGAATTCCCTCTAGGCCTTAATTTACTAAGCCCAAACCCTCTCCATTTGACTAATTCTGATAAAGGGCACTAAACTCCTAAGGGAAACAGGCTTTTCCTCTCTTGCTGCTTAAAGGGCAAGCAAAATGTTCAGGAGGCACACCACTGGGTTGGCCCACTTCACGCCCCCCAGGACCCGCTAACTTACAGAAACTGGGGATTTGGAATTCCCGGAAAAATAGGCAAATTCACACACAATATGGGTGTACAATTTTATTGACATTTAAATTTCACCGAGTTCACTAGCCATTTTTTTCAGATCTTTAAAGACAAACAGCTTTAGGGCTGCATGTATTGAAGACTGCACAATATATTCACCAACTAGACAATCGAAGGGCTATAACTATACCCTTAGGAGCACGGAATTATAGGAACAAGCCCTGGAACTGGTGGACAAACCTGCCCCGCCATTCAGTAATGAACAGAGATCTTTGGTTGCTGACAGAATCTCCCCTTGACTTCGGACTTGAGACAAACCGAGGGAGTCTGTCAGTATACAAAAACCACTGTCTTCAGTAACAGGATGGACTGGCCAGGGCCAATTCAGATTGGGGGCCAGTCTGAGGTGAGCAGGGTTGGCTGGAGGCTGGAAATGTTGCGGCTCAAGGCCGGCATCGGCAGATGAGAGCGGCCATCTTCTAGAAATCGCCGATTTCTACAGAAGTTCCTAACACGCCATTTCCCAAACAGGGACGCTCGAAATGGGAGCACTTTCCAGTCGTATAAAACGGCAAGCACCCCCATTTTGAGTATCGCGGTCTGAGTTGTCGGAACTTGTTCCTGGAGAAAACAGCGAAGAATCTCGAGCATATGAACCTGTTCTAGAAAGCGCCTAGACTTTACGCATGCCTGAAAGGTCACTGATCTTAAGATGTTAAAAAGCATAGAATTATTACCATTACTTGGAGAATGATCATGTTTGTAGGCGGTATTGGTATTTCGCTACTAATTTTTATTCCCCCTCCGCCACTTAGCAAGCACATACCGGTGGGTGACCTTTACTGAAATGTTCCCTAAATTCACATGAGAGCACTTATAAGAGTAATAAGGTATTTACTGTATTCTAAGACACTGATTTCCCAACGGACCCCAGAATCCCAGCAGTGAATAAATACCCTTCACACAGGAGTTACCAGAACAGTCTGACCAGAACAGGACAGACTGGTCTTGAGCCGAGCAATCCCAAAAACCTTTGGCCAGAGGTAGCCTGAAGTCTGCTCAGCCCAATAAACCCACTCCAGGAGTTCAAAAAGCCTGTCAAGGACCACCGCACTATGTGAAATGGGAGCTACCTTTAGTCCCGCCGCGTGGCACGCGTGACCCTATTTCCCAACCACGGGTCGAAGCCACGCCCCCCGCAGTGGAAGCGCAGTTTTAACCACCGGACCCCCAGCGAAGTCCCGGAAGCTACTTTCTCAATCGGTAACACTCAAAAGATGGCGGCACTTCCCTTCGTAGAACAGAAGTGCCCCCACAGTTTGAGTACCACAGGCTGAGAAGGTCCATAAGGGACACGCGATCACCCACGGGAAGACTTACCAGACGGAACGCCTGCAAAGGAGTAAGATGAACCCCACCTTAACCCCCAAATCTGGAAAATGGGAGAGATAAAGGTAAGGAAATCCGACCATGCAAATCAAGCTCATAGCATCCCCTCCGCACGCAGTTAACACGAGTCAAAATTCAAGGAGCAAAAAAAAAAAAAAAATTTCAATGAGCATTCAGCGCATGCAACAGAGTTGGGGGTAGGTGAGATGGGCTTACCTTAAGGGGCTCCATTTTGAACCTGTTAACCAACTGTTGTCACTTAACACACAAGGCACCCCAAAACACAGATTAAAAAAGACGAGACTTACAGAACCTGCCTTAAATTGCTCCACAATGAGTGAAGACCGAAGCTTTCCAATGTAGATATCCCAAGTCATAGACAACACTACGCCCACACATAAAGTTTCTGGACCCAAAGGCCGAAAGAGGGAAGAGCACATACGGTTAAAAAGCTGGAGAGGAAAGGGAGCTTAGGGTGAAAGGAGGGGACGAGCATCCCAATCGTATTTCAGAATGCAGAAGGGAAGACAAGTCCCCAAAGGATAAAAAATGAAAGAAACTAGTATCCTGGAGATGGGAGAGAATGGAAAAGTAAAGGTGAAATAAAGTGCAGGCGAAATTTACAAGATGCTGAGTCACGCTGCTTTCCTCTTCTGGTGATGAGAGCTGGGCGCTCCTGGGCTCTTATATAAGCCAACGACCCAGACTTTGAGGGGAAGACCACTCCCCTCTACTGGTCTCCACCCACACCCACCCAGCCTTCTTCTGGGTCAGACCCACCCTCTTTTTTTTTTTTTTTTTTTAAACTGTTGACTCCTTTATTGTTTATAGCACCAGAACAAACTATTGTTGTAAACAAACTGGGGATAAAAAAGGATAGAAGTACCCAGAAGAATGTCAGTCTACCTCCTGGGGACTCAGTTATTCATTCAACAACTATTTACATATACTACTGATTTGTCGTATTTTTTGAGCAAATAAAATACACCAGGCCCTTTGCTAGTTTTGGGGGTGATTGAGGTGAATAAGACCATGGATTTTATAGTCTAGAACAGTGGTTTTCAACTGAGGGTGACTATTTTCCTCCCCTGGGGACATTTGGCAATGTCTGGAGACATTTTTGGTTGTCACAACTGGGGTGACGAGTGGAGTACAGCCAGCCTATAGTGGGTAATACCAGGGATCTTGGCAAACATCCTACAGTGTACAGCCCCTCACAATAAAGAATTGTCCCCGCCCAAAATGTGAATAGCGCTGAAGCTGAGAAACTATGATCTAGGTAGAGGTAGGGTGATGGACAGAAAAATAACAAACAACAAACAAGCACACATCTAATTGCTGTTCATATTATTTCATCTGAATCTCTCCATATTCATATAAACATTGATGTGGGGATCACTTCTGTGCTCTTGAAATCCAATAGCCTATTGAAAAGTATTTAAAATAGGTTTTAGCAACCATGAATATTAGGATAAAATTTCTCAAAATGTTTTCAGTATCTTTTAAAAATGTGCACAATTTTACTAAACTGATGCATATTTTCGAGGTCTTATTATTATTCTCCCTGTAACACATCTTGGACAAGGAGTAACAAGTCCATGGGACTTGCTAAGGATGGTTGGATGAACTACAGAAAATATATACATGAAATAGTAGAAAAATAAATAAATGTGCTTTAATGCTTGAATGGCAGTACCGAGTATGCTTTTACCATCATTTCATTAATCCCCTAATTTTAGACATTTTCAATTTTTATAAATTTAGGATAATTTATTAATAGTGCTATAATGAGCATTTTCTATTATTTAAAATTTGGGGGGCTTCCCTGGTGGCGCAGTGGTTGAGAGTCCGCCTGTCGACGCAGGGGACACGGGTTCGTGCCCCAGTCCGGGAAGATCCCATGTGCTGCGGAGCGGCTGGGCCCGTGAGCCATGGCCGCTGAGCCTGCGCGTCTGGAGCCTGTGCTCCGCAACGGGAGAGGCCACAACAGTGAGAGGCCCGCGTACCAAAAAAAAAAAAAAAAAAAAAAAAAAAATTGGGGGGGTTTAATTTTCTATTTAAAAATTTTTTATTGGAGTATAGTTGATTTACAGTGCTGTGTTAGAATGAGCATTTTTTACATTTCCTTTTTTGTTTTTTTCTCTTTTAAATTTTCTTTTGCAATGAGCTTTTTTTTTTTTTGGCCACGCAGCTTGGCTTGCAGGATCTTAGTTCCCTGACCAGGGATTAAACCCGGGCCCAAGGCAGTGAAACTCCTAACCACTGGAACGCCAGGGAATTCCCTAATATGAGCATTTTTGAGAGCAACTTTGATAGGAGTGGAGACATTTGTTTCTGATGTATTCTAGAAATCCGTGTTAACCCTCTGAATATTCTCTGCATTTGGAAGTACTGAAATGAAGTGCTTTGCCCAAGAAAACATGGTCAGAAGTAAATGGAACTGAACCCAGGTTTAGAAGTTCTTGCTTTGGTCCTGGTCAAGGTTGCTGGGGGAGAGCACGGCTTCTGACCTGGCATCTGCTGAGCCCATTCAGAGACAGATCTAACCTGTCCACTCCTCTCCCATCCCACCTGGACCTCTCATACATCCCCAGCAAGCACCTACCCATCACCTTATTTTGTGTGTTTGCCATTTTGTCAGCCACGAGCAGCTTTCTCTTCCCGCCCTTCACCCTCATGGAGTACATTCAGCGCTGACCCCTACGTGTCTTTCACTTTTCATGGGTTTAGCATTTCTGTTAGTCTAATAACTAACCTACCAGTTCAACTATTTGTCACAGTTATTTGTTTTTTGAGCTCAGCTCCCGGGGTGGGGTGGGGGGGACAATGGTTTGTCTTATTCACCTGGTCCCCCACCCCCAAACCAGCCCCAGAACTGGCCCATTAGTAAAGGTGCATGGAGCATTTGTTTTTAAGGGTGAAAAACTCTTTTAATGGAATTGAATTTAAGGAACATGAAACAAAGACTTACATTCAAAGTTGATTTTAAGTAAATTTAATGTAAATTACATTTTACGTTAGACCCTATTTGATATTTTCCCAGTGATCCCTAACATTTGTGGTGAGACAGTTGTAAGATGACTTTTATTCCTCTGAGTTGACAATTACATATTTGCTTGGTCCAATAGCCTTTGCAATTTTGGTAATTTAATATGCCAATTAAAACCTCAAGTTTTAATCTTTATTAGCTGCTTTTTCCAATTTTTTCCCAGCTTTATTGATGTATGATTGATTTGTTAACTATTAATTAACATTAATTCTCAAATTAATATCTTTCCTCTTTAATAAGCTGCTTTTAAAAATAAATTTATTTTTTTGGATTCAGAAATTCCAAAGACTTAAGAACTGAGATTTGATAGTCTGAGGTGGCCAGGGGAGGTCGGGACTAAATGGAGGTTGGGACTAAATCAGACATTCTTCCTGCTGAATTGAAAGGTTTTCATCTGCAAATCACTAGACCTCGTTGTCATTACAATCACCTGGACTCTCCACCTTCCCCACCCAAGTCTTAGCTTTATCTGTCTGGTCTCCATACCAATTAGAATAGGGTTTTTTTGTTGTTGTTGTTTTTAAGATCCTCAACAGTTTTTAAAATCCTTTTACGTACAGCATTCTTTCCTCAACATTGATCTACAGCCTGGAGGTGAATGGGTGGTAATCCTGTTTATTCAAAGGATTCCTACCGTGTACTGCTTTGTGATGAGGTTAAGAAAAAAAGTGGGGGGATGGAAGGACTGTTTCCAGACTAGATGAAATGCTTCTCTTGGGTGCCTACTTTGCTTACGTGTGTGTCTGACACCTCTGAGACATAATAGGCATCATTTAATATACCTTGAGCACCTAAGATGTACTGTTCTTAGTCCTAAATCCTCAGTCCTAAGTGCTGGGGATAAAATGCCATCTAAAAAAGAAAGAAAATCCTGACCCAAGTGGAGTTTACATTCTAACAGCGAAGAGAGTTGACAATGAATTTAATAAACCAATATAGTAAGCGGTTATGTTAGAACATCACAGGCTATGGAAAAGACAGAGAGGAAGATTGTGAGTGTTGCAATGATGCAGTGGGTCTACTTGTCTGGAATTTTCTAGCTATTTAATTGCTTACTTCCCTGATTTCATGCAAGGCTGTCGATCACATCATGCCTCCTCATGGACACCTCCTCCAACCAGCTTTTCTTTTCTTTTTTTTTTTTTTTTGCAGTCCGCGGGCCTCTCACTGTTGCGGCCTTTCCTGTTGTGGAGCACAGGCTCCGGAGGCGCAGGATCAGCGGGCCCAGCTCTCCGCGGCATGTGGGATCCTCCCGGACCGGGGCACAAACCCGTGTCCCCTGCATCGGCAGGCGGACTTTCAACCACTGCGCCACCACGGAAGCCCCCAACCAGCTTTTCTAAAATAGCAATTCATGATATTCACCTCCAAGCTGTGTCTTTATACTTAATATGTACAGCGAGCTGACATTATAAGCTCATTTGCTTATTTCTTTATCATCTGTCTCCACAACTAGAATGCAAGCTTGGTGAGGGAACGACATTTTCTGTTTTGTTCAGGGATGTGTGTACCACTGCCTGGTCCACCACAGACGTTCACACAATAAATGAATCAGATGTTCACACAGTAAATGAATCTGTCAAGTGAAAAAAAAAATGATCAAGTCTGGAAAAACGCTAGAAACGGAGAGAAAATCCCTGTGAATGTGTATCTGTGTTATGATAATTTTACATTTGAAAAACGAAAACAGGACTTCCCTGGTGGCTCAGGGCCACAACTATGCAAGCCCACGCGCCTAGAGCCCGTGCTCCGCGACAAGAGAAGCCACCGCCATGAGAAGCCCGCGCACCGCAACAAAGAGTAACCCTTGCTCGCCACAACTAGAGGAAGCCCGCGCTCAGCAACAAAGACCCAGCGCAGCCAAAAATAAATCAGTAAATAAAGTAGTTTTTAAAAAGATTAATTAAAAAAAAAAAGGAAAGAAAGAAAAGCAAGAGCAAACCTCTACTTTTAGTAACACCCATTGTGAACCGAGCAGAAGCCTTTGGGAGGCATTTCAGAGGTTAATCACAGTCGCAGAGTGCTTGGGGTAGAGTGGGCTTGGAGTGACACAGCCCTCTTTGGGAATATTTTCTCAGGCATCTTTGTGAGTTCTGTCCTCGTTTTCTCCTTGATTATCTTGTATTTCCTTCAGGGTTCGGTACATTGTGTGGATAAGAAATCCAGTTAAAAAGTGTGAGTTGGGCTTCCTTGGTGGCGCAGTGGATGAGAGTCCGCCTGCCCATGCAGGGGACACGGGTTCGTGCCCTGGTCCGGGAAGATCCCACATGCCGCGGAGCGGCTGGGCCCGTGAGCCATGGCCGCTGAACCTGCGCGTCCGGAGCCTGTGCTCCGGAACCGGAGAGGCCACAACAGTGAGAGGTCCGCGTACCGCAAAAGAAAAAAAAAAAAAAAGTGCGAGTTTGTGTTTTTTTTGCCTGACCTACCATCTACATTCAAGCTTTTGGAGGATGGCCATTCCTTTTTTAAAATAAATTTATTTATTTTTGGCTGCATTGGGTTTTCGTTGCTGCGCACAGGCTTTCTCTAGTTGTGGCCAGCGGGGGCTACTCTTCATTGCGGTGCATGGTCTTCTCATGGCAGTGGCTTCTCTTGTTGCAGAGCATGGGCCATAGGTGCGCGGGCTTCAGTAGTTGTGGCTCCTGGGCTCAGCAGTTGTGACTCCCTGGCTCTGGAGCGCAGGCTCAGTAGTTGTGGCGCAAGGGCTTAGCTGCTCCGTGGCATGTGGGATCTTCTGGGACCAGGGCTCAAACCCGTGTCCCCTGCATTGGCAGGCGGATTCTTAACCACTACGCCACCAGGGAAGTCCAGTATGGCCATTCTTAATAATATTGGTGATGGAGTGTACATGATAGAGAAGAGAGAGGAAGGTATGAAAGATGAGATTCCAAGTGTCAGGAGTGTGCAAATGTGTGTTTGGAAGTGCTGTTGATTCACATGGATGAGAAAACATGGATGTGCCTTTAGCGGGGAGCGGAGTCATGAGTTTTAATTTTGAGTTTCTGAAGGCACCTTGTAAAATCTTGGAACCACCTAACTAATTGAATTATTCAATACACTTTCCCGAGTGTCTGTCAAGCTCCAGGGTCTGCCTGGGCTCTGAGGACACACATATAAACCATTCAGTACATATAGATTTTAATCATGCCACTCACATCCTGTGTACTACTCCAGCCTCTGTTTTCCCATCCAACAAATCCCTCGGAAGGTTGAAGAAAGGGGATTGTTTCTATATCTGGGTAGCACTGTCTTTATGTCAGAGACTGTTCATCTCTATTTCCTTTTATCCAAAAGAGCAATTCAGCCTTACAAATCACTACTTTATTGATGGATGGTTAAAAAAAAAAAAATTCCATGTGAGAAAGAAAAAAAAAAGTAAGGAATTGCAATAGGGATTGTAAGGGAAGCAAACTTTTATGCTTTTAAAGTTCTTGCTGGCGGTTCCTGAGAGTTAAATTGACATAAGTTTGACCAGCAGGAGGAAAACATACACATTAAAAAAATACAGAATGCTTCATAATGTTGCGTGTCCTCCATGCACAAGGCCTATGCTAATTTACTCTGTATCATTCTGTTCCGATTTTATTACCCATGCTGTGGAAGCTAGCTCCATGCAAATTTATTGAATACAAGTTTTACATGACACGGGAGCCTTCACCAGGACTCAAGACGCAAGGAGATGGCAAGACTCACTTGCTTTTTTTTTTTTTAAATCAGTAATCACTTTTTAAAAAATTGGAAAGTATAGTTGATTTACAATGTTGTGTTACTTTCAGGTGTACAGCAAAGTGATTATACATATAGGGCTGGCCAAAAAGTTCGTTTGGTTTTAAGGAAACAGACACATTTTTCATTTTCACCAAGAATTTTATTGAACAATGTATTCACTAACAGAATGAACTTTTTGGGCCAACCCTATATCTATATATTCTTTTTCAGATTCTTTTTCATTATGGTTTATTACAAAATGTCAACTATAGTTCCCTGTGCTATACAGTAGGAACTTGTTGTTCATCTATTTTATATATTGTAGTTTGTATCTGCTAATCCCAAACTCCCAATCCATCCCTACCCCCCTTTCCTCCTAAATTTTTCTGTGTCTGAGTCTATTTGTTTTGTAAATAAGTTCATTTGTGTCATTGTTTTTTGATTCCACATATAAGAGATATCATATGATAAAGCCTACTTGCTTTTACATTGGGTTATATAAGAGACGTGTCTAGAACTCTCTCATTTACAACTTGTATTAAATAAATGTACATGGTTTTCTCAGCTTCTCATCCTTAATGACAAGAATGTGACTTCCTTCTGAATAAGAATCATCTGTCATCTGGGAATTTCACCTTCCACTTTTAGGAAAAAGAAGGAAGGTCAGAGTGTTTTTCCTGGATTTGAGGTTTCAGGTGCCTTTCACGCTAAATAGTCAGTATGCCAGAGCTGCATAGTTTGGAGTGGCCTGTAGTAAACTCCTTCAGGGTGAAGACTTTCTCAATAGGGGAGACGGACTGAGCGCATCTCCAGTTATAACAAGGAGAAATGGGGATTTCCAGCCACAGTGTATAGTGAGGGGATCAGTGGATGGAAAATCACTGAGAGCAGTTCCAAAGGTGGAATTCTGACTTAATGAGTCTAATAGGATTCTCGTTGAGGCAGGTCAAGGACTTAGACATTAAATGGAGGGATGAGAAACTTGATCAGATATCAAGGGTGGGGGAAATGATTTAGTCGAATTCTTTGCTAAGAAGGGGCTTGGGCATGTGGAAGGCAGGCCCAAGACCAAGGTCAAGGCCGTTATTCCCTCAATTACAAATGCGACCTGGGGGGCGAACGGAAAGACTTTGGGGCCAGAGCTGGGGAAATTGATGCAAAAGTAAAGGGCAATGGAGGCGGGAGTGGGGGTGGGAATCTGAAAGGGAAACGGGGACTTGGAGGCAAGAATTCCTCCCTCCTCAGCAGGAAAGACATTCACACCCTCATTCAGTGCAAAGAATGAGATTTGACAGCTGCTTCAGAGAGTATTTTGAATATCAACAGAACACAAAGAGTAGGCATACATCTGTTAACAATGGTAAACAAACTTAATTCTATTTACTATGAAAGCCCTAGGGGTGGGGATTTGGGGGGGATGGGACATACTCTCATTCTTCGGATTTCTAAGAAATAACCGATCCAGAACAGTAGTTTTTTTAATTTTATTTATTTTTTATACAGCAGGTTCTTATTAGTTATCTATTTTATACATATTAGTGTATATATGTCAATCCCAATCTCCCAATTCATTCCACCCCTCCCCCCCAACCCCCACCGCTTTCCCCACTTGGTGTCCGTATGTTTGCAGTAGTTTTTTTAAATAAACTTATTTTCTTTAAGACACTTTTAATTTTACAACAAGTTTAGATGTACAGCAAAACTGGAAAGAGTACAGAGTTCCCATCATACCCGCGACCAGTTTCCCCTGTACATTAATACATTCTTAGTCCAACAAGGACCTACTCTATAGCCCAGGGAACTCTGCTCAATACTCTGTAATAGCCCAAATGGGAAAAGAATTTGAAAAAGAATAGATACATGTAAATACATAATACCTGAAACTGCTGAAAATGCTGTATACCTGAAACTAACACAACATTCATAATCAACTATACTCCAATATAAAATAAAAATATTTTAAAGAATAAATTTAAAAATACATTATGAATACATGAGTACGGCACATTTGTTACAATTGTTACCAATATTATTATTATTAGCTGCAGTTCATAGTTTATTCAGATTTCCTTAGTTTTTTTCTTTGTTTTTTCTTGTTTTAACCTAATGTCCTTTTTTCTGTTCCAGGATCCCATCGAGGACATCGTACTACGTACAGTTGTCACGTTTTCTTGGGCTCCACTGGGCTGTGAGGCTTTCTCAGAAGTTCCTTATCTTTGACAACCTGGACAGTTTTGAGGCATTCTGGTCAGGTATTTTGTAGAATGTGTGCTTCAGTTGGGATTGGTCTCTTGTTTTTCTTATGATTAGACTGTAATCATGGGTTTGGGGGAGGAAGACCATACATTTCAGTGCCTTCTGATCACATTTCAAGGGCACATCCTTTTTTTTTTTTGGCCTCTCCACAAGGCTTGTGGGATCTTAGTTCTATGACCAGGGACTGAACCTAGGCCCTCGGCATTGAAAGCTCGGAGTCCTAACCACTGGACTGCCAGGGAGTTCCCTTAAGAATACGTACTGATCTAAGACGCTCTCCTTGACCAAACTTCAGTCAGGCTCCCCTGAGGCCTGTAGAGGAACACAACTGGCCACCCCGACATGCGTCTCTTTGGCACGCGGGTTATTTGGAGCTGAAAATAATCAAGTCCCCAAAGACTCAGGAAGAACATTTGACCTTCCCCCTAACTGCTTAAAGAATTAAAATGGTGGGTCTGTTCCCAGAACAGAGCTACGACCAGAGATGTCTGCAAAGAATATGAGCTAACAGTGGGGGAAACTTGGCAGGACCTGGAGATCAGAGTCCTCTTTGCTGCATTGTCCCTGCCCGGCCCAGCAAATCTTTGTCTACCAAGGATTTGCTTTTCCATCTCCATGTGAGTTGTCTTCCTCCCGTTTCAGGTCCCAAACCACCAGCCCCAACATGCTCTCTTGTCTTTAGCTGAAGTTGGCATTTAAGATGACAGTGTTGGCCATTTTGACAAGTTATTCAGTTTTCCTGGGACTCTTCCATGTATCCAAGCTATTAAATGTTTGTTTCATTTTCTCTTGTTAATCTGTCTCATGTCAATTTAACCCTTAGATCAGCCAGAAGAACCTAGAAGAGTAGAAGCACACTTCTTCCTCCTGGACAATACTGACCAAGACTTTCTCTCTCTTTTTAAAAAAATCTTATTTATTCATTGATTTATTTCTGGTTATGCCAGGTCTTAGTTGCGGCCCACAAACTTTTAGTTGCAGCATGCATGTGGGATCTAGTTCCCCTGACCAGGGCTCAAACTGACGTCCCCTTCATTCGGAGGCAAATTCTTAACCACTGCACCACCGGGGAAGTCTGTGAAGACTCTCTCTTTGACCCAACTTCAGTCAGACTCCCTAGAAGCCTCTTAACTAGGCCTTGACCTTGGCCTTTGACCTGTCTGTGGCCTGCCCGGTCCAGTCTTAGCAAAGAATCTGGCTGCCTCCACCCCCATCCTTGATATCCGATAACTCCTGATATCTGATCAAGTTCCTCATCCCACACCCTTGATGTTTAAGTCCTTGGTCTGCCTTTAGCAAGAATCCTGTTAAGCCAGTTAGTAAGAATCCCCCTACCTTGATGTCTCCTCTTAGTCATTTTCCATCCACTGACCCGCGTTTACTCTGCTGTTGGCTGTGAGTCCCTGGATTTTAGCCCAATCTCAATCCCCTATGGCAATGGTCACAACTCTTATTTATTTGTCTGAAATAGTCTTTACCAGTTCTTAAAATGTATTTTATTTTATATTGGAGTATAATTGATTTACAATGTTGTGCTAGTTTCAGGCCTACAGCAAAGTGATTCAGTTATACATATACTAGTATCTATTATTTTTCAAGTTCTTTTCCCATTTAGGTAATTACGGAATATTGAGCAGAGTTCCCTGTGCTGTACTGTAGGTCTTTGTTGGTTATCTATTTTAGATATAGTAGTGTGAACATGTCAGTCCCAAACTCCCAATCTGTCCCTTCCCCCCACCCCACTGCCCGCCCGCCCTCCCCAGCCGTAAGTTCATTCTCTAAGTCTGTGAGTCTGTTTCTGTTTTAAGTCTTTACCATATTTTTTCTTTTGTTGCCCACGCCATGCCACTTGTGGGATCTTAGTTCCCTAACCAGGGATTGAACCTGGACCCTCGGCAGTGGAAGCGTGGAGTAATAACCGCTGGACTGCCAGGGAATTCTCAAGGCTTTACCAATTTTACAAGTGTCCAGTGGATAATTTTGTTTTCTTTAACACTTGTTCCAGAAACTTCACTGTCAAACACTCAGAGCCATACCATTTATTCCAGGATTCCATGCTCAGATGGGGTTTACTGATGGTGTACTTGTTTAAAAAAGAGAGTACATGCCAAAGCGATGAAGGGTTGGAGACAGGAGAGGGGAGAGATGGGCCATGAAGGACCTCTGTGGTCAGCATTGGGAAACTAACGTCTCAATAACTGTGTCCTGTTATTTGCCCTCTGGACTCATTTGTACCAGCCACTCTGTGCTGTCCAATACAGTAGCCATGTGTAGCTTTTTAAAATTAAATAAATTAAGAATTCAGCTCTTCACAACAAGGCCCTACTGTATAGCACAGGGAACTATATTCAATATCCTGAGATTAAACCATATGGGCAAGGATATAAAAAGGAATCTATAAGGAATTCCCTGGGCAAGGATATAAAAGGAATCTATATATGGGCAAGGATATGGGCAAGGATATAAAAAGGAATCTATAAGGAATTCCCTGGCGGTCCAGTAGTTAGGACTTCATGCTTCCACCACCAAGGGCCCAGGCTCGATCCCTGGTCAGGGAACTAGGGTCCCACAGGCTTCGCAGTGTGGCCAAAAAAAAAAAAAAAAAAGAATGTGTATATATATGTGTAACTGAGTCACTTTGCTGTACAGCAATTAACACAGCATTGTAAATCAACTATACTTTAATAAAAAAATACAATTTAAATTTTTTTTAAAAAGGTAGGGGAAAAAAAAAAGAATTCAGCTCCTCAGTCTGGAGTTGCCAGGCAAAATACAGGATGCCCAGTTAGATGTGAAGAGCCGATGAACAATGAGTGACTTTTTTTTTTTTTTTTTTTTTTTGCGGTACGCGGACCTCTCACTGATGTGGCCTCTC
Source organism: Tursiops truncatus (assembly GCF_011762595.2). Taxonomy (NCBI): domain Eukaryota; kingdom Metazoa; phylum Chordata; class Mammalia; order Artiodactyla; family Delphinidae; genus Tursiops; species Tursiops truncatus. Next base: position 54,259,052 of record NC_047052.1, on the reverse strand, counting down.
CGGTTCCGGAGCACAGGCTCCGGACGCGCAGGCTCAGCGGCCATGGCTCACGGGCCCAGCCGCTCCGCGGCATGTGGGATCTTCCCGGACCGGAGCACGACCCGTGTCCCCTGCATCAGCAGGCGGACTCTCAACCACTGCGCCACCAGGGAAGCCCCCAAGAGTGACTTTTGAGTATAATTTTTCAGTATGTAACAGGGAAGAGCTAAATCTGACTACACATTGAAACTGTATCTTTTACTTTAAACTGTGCTTCCCGTTGCTTTTGTTCACTAAAAGGATACTGTCTATACACAACGGCCTGCCTCCGGGAACCCTACCCATCTGCCTGAAGGTCAAACCAAAGTGCCTTTGTTCAGGGAAGTATCCTGACCCGGTCCACCTGTGGATGGCTGCAAGAAAGAAGAAATTAACACATCCCCTCCCCGAGGCTGGCCATTCCAGGAGATATTTGCAAACTTTATGGCCTTTTTCTTTACTTCCTCATCTCCTCCCCCTCTCTGTTCTATTTTTAAAAACTGGCATTCAAACCCAGATAAGATGGTTATGTTGAGACTTTAGTGTGCCGTTTTCTCGGTCTGCTGGCTTTTCTCGCCTCAACGCTTCGTCTCCCGATTTATTGGCCTGTAGTGCGCCGAACAGAGCGAGCTTGGACTCGGTAACAAGTATAAGTATGTCCCCAAGAGTGCGTGTTTATCTGAAATGCACATTTAACGGAGAATCCTGTATTTTTTTTGTCCTAAATCTGGCAACTCTCCCTCAGCTGCAGGAACCACATTTCAAGTGTTCACAGCAGATGCTGGACCCATGCCTACCATTGTTGGACAGCACAGATATTATATTATATATCTGCATCCTCACCGAAAGTTTTACTGGACAGTGCTGATCTATAAAATGGCTTTTATGGAAAGAGTCAGGTCTGGGAGATGGGGAAGGACATCACAGAGGGAATGGAAATTGCAGTCAGGGCAAGCATAGGGGTGTGAAATAAAATTCACATTTTATGGCAAGACAAGACAAATTTAAACATAAAAAAAATTCTTCTCTGCCTCTTGTTCCCTCTCCCCCCACTGTGCATTGTATATCTGCATTACGCATCACCAAACCTAAAAGAGCAACGTTCTCCTAGCATCAAAGACAGCTCCTTAAAAGATAGGATTCCTTCTAGAGCTTATAAGGGGTCACATGACCCACCACGAAGTTGCTTAGATCTGGATTATGTAGACTGTCAATAATACATCATATAATGTACAGCCCTCTGTAGCTAAAAACTCATAAAACTGCCTTGTCTTCTAAGGGGCGGAACAGTTCTCAGAGCTTTCTGAGATGCTCTTCCCAGGCTATGATCCTCTAATTTGGAAATTTCCATTTCTTTCTTAGACCGACCAATTAATTTTTTGTTAAAAAAATCAGAGGAGAGGTCTAGAAATTAGGGGAGAGGTCTAGAAAATATGATTAGATTCCAAGGCATTGCAGCTTCTGGAAAAGAGATTTCAGGTGTCCAGGTCATTTCAAAGAATGGGTTCTCATGAGCTTGCTGCAAGGAGATATTTTCGACATAGAGCAATGACAGCTCGCTTAGGGAATTCCTCTTGGATTACTGTAGAATCCTGAAGAGGATTGGGGTGGGGCATAATCTCATTTTCTTTATCTGCTTAGGATCTGTTAGGACAGTCTTTTAGTTTCCAAAATCCAGTTTCGCTGAATATTCCTGAAGATTTTTATTATTTTTTTTTAATAAATTTATTTATTTATTTTTGGCTGCGTTGGGTCTTTGTTGCTGCGCGTGGGCTTTCTCTAGTTGTGGTCAGCAGGGGCTACTCTTCGTTGTGGTGCGCAGGCTTCTCATTGCAGTGGTTTCTCTTGTTGGCGAGCACGGGCTCTAGGCATAGCAGGCTCAGTAGTTGTGTCGCGCAGGCTTCAGTAGTTGTGGCTCGTGGGCTCTAGAGCGCAGGCTTATTAGTTCTGGTGCACAGGCTTAGTTGCTCCGCGCCATGTGGGATCTTCCCGGACCAGGGCTCGAACCCATGTCCCCTGCCGTGGCAGGCAGATTCTTAACCACTGCCTCACCAGGGAAGTCCCTTCCTGAAGATTCTTGTGAACAATTTATTTGTTCATTAGGTATTAGTTGAAATCTATTTTCCAGGTCCTAATTCATTGGTAAGAAAGGGAGATGCAATTCCTTGGTACTTGGAGTCCATGTCAAGGGTTCAGAACTTGAGAAGGCCAAGAGTTATAGTGGTTGGGTAGAGGGGTTCAGTTCAAGGGCAACTCCCTGTTGATTTGGGATCCTAGGAAAGAAATTCTAAAGAAAGCATCAGGAGGAAAACCTTTTCCTCTTCCAAATCAGGTCTTGTAGTTGTAGGCCTGAAAATTAATAGGAGAAAAGAGGTTTAGTAACAAGTACATGAAGGACCTCCCAGTAATGAGAAACTTTTATATATCAATTTAACTGAAGGAGGGGGCATTAGGATTTCAGTGGGAGGGTATGGAAATTTCTTTCGGGCTTTTTTTTTTTTTTTAATGCGGTACGCAGGCCTCTCACTGTTGTGGCCTCTCCCGTTGCAGATCACAGGCTCCAGACGTGTAGGTTCAGTGGCCATGGCTCACAGGCCCAGCCGCTCCGCAGCATGTGGGATCTTCCTGGACCGGGGCACGAACCTGTGTCCCTTGCATCGGCAGGCGGACTCTCAACCACTGCGCCACCAGGGAAGCCCTCTTTCGGGCTTTTTGATGCTAAGAGAATGGGCAGTCTGTCTTGGCAGCAGAATTTGCAGGAAACTTCGCTTGGAGGGAATGGTTAAGGGCAGCTGTTTTTTGAGGCGGCAGATGAAGGAAGCTTATCTAAAGATTTATTTTTGCATCTTCAGCAGCTGAAATGTTTTCACTTTGGGATGAAGATAGCTTGGGGATAAAAGGAACTTCCCTGGCGGTCCAGTGGTCGACTCCACGCTTCCACTGCAGAGGACTAAGATCCTGCATGCCCCACAGTGCGGCCCCCGCCGCCCCCCTCCCCCCCAAAAAAGATAATTTGGGCATGAAAGATTGTTTCATCGAAACTCTGAGGGTCCATGTGGGCCCCCATTTAAAAAGGAGGTAAGACAGGCAAGCATAGTAGGGTGGGGAGGTATGTAAGAAGACGCTGTGAGAACCCGCATTCATAGGATAAAGAGTTTAATCTGAAAGGCTCTTGAGTGCTTTTTTTTTTTTTTTTTTTTTTTTTTTTTGCGGTACGCGGGTCTCTCACTGTCGTGGCCTGTCCCGTTGTGGAGCACAGGCTCCAGACGCGCAGGCCCAGCGGCCATGGCTCACGGGCCCAGCTGCTCCGCGGCATGTGGGATCTTCCCGGACCGGGGCATGAACCCGCGTCCCCTGCATCGGCAGGCGGACTCCCAGCCACCAGGGAAGCCCTTTGAATGCTTTTTTTTTTTGGGCCACACTTGCAGCTTCCTTGGCCCTAGGCAGTGAAAGCGCAGGAGTCCTAACCACTGCAGCACCAGGGAATTCCCTTCTGAATGCTTTTCGAGGAACTCTTATGAGGCTGGAGGGTGGAATGGTGGTGCCCATGAGTAAAGCTGAAACTTCACAAATAGAAAGGAACCTGATCTCTGAAATAGAAGCTTCATGAGAGCAGAGAACAGGTCCGAATGAATCAACTGGTGTCTTTCCAGGGCAGTTGCATCTGTGCTCGATATTTGAGTCAGTTATAGTGTCTTAAGTTTGATTTTTTAACGTGGGTGATTGGAAGTCAATAAAATGTTTTTCTATACAGGCTGCCACTGTACCCATTTCACAGATGGGCACACTGAGACCCCGGCAGAGTGTGGTCCCAGCTGCCAACTCAGGTAACTGGACCGGAGAGCACATTTTGGGTGAACATGGAGAAAGAAGAGGGGTTGAGTAGACGAGAAATAAACTTTGAGGAAGTGGTGTAAACCCCCAAGAAGACAAATGTCTGCAGTTACCCAGGACTTTCTTTTGGAGTGAGGGCTCCTGTTTAGTGGGTGAGATCTGTGACTCCACACATGAAGTCCCTTGCTTGGGCCACCTGGGCTGTGACCACCTTCTGCATCAGAATAGGAGCACCTCAAGGGCAAAGCGTTAGGCAGACACGTCTCTCGTATCATTCAGCTTGGGTGCTGGCCTGCAGAAAGCTTGTTGAGTAGCTCAATTAATTATGGCTCCATTTAGCAAATCAGCATCCCAAGTGCTTAACAAGCATGCTTTCATTTATTTACCCCGGCCACGAGTAAGTCAATGGCTAACGCGGTTCTCATTGTGACTTGAGAACCTAGAGATGTCAAAGTCACTTGCTCAAAATCACGGAGCTTGGTTGGTACAAGCTAGGATTCACACTCAGGCAGTCGGAGTGAGACTCGAGATCTTATTCGTGTTCCTAGCTCCACCTACTGGAGGCTTCCGGTAATTTTATTTTACTTGTTGGCCTCGGCTTGGGGATCTTAGTCCCCCGACCAAGAATTGAACCTGTGCCTCCTGCAGTGGAAGCGTGGAGTCCCAACCACTGGACTGCCAGGGAAATCCCCTGGTAATTCTTAGTCTAATTCTTAGATACAAGGGCAGGCCTTGTATCTCGGTGTGATCAAAAAAAGTCCAGGAAGGCTCCCTTCCTGCCAAGATCAGAGCTAAGGGCCATGGAGTGTTTGCTTGGGGATTCGCCTTCAGTTAGTTCCCTGTGCTGTACAGTAGGTCCTTGTTGATTATTTTATATATATTAGTGTGTATATGTTAATCCCAACCTTCTCGTTTATCCCTCCCCCAACCCCAAAATTGGGATTTTTAATATCCCCATTTAAGAGATCAGCAAAATGAGGTTTGGCATAGGGGGAAATCATCTATGTAAAGTGATTAACATCATGTCTTACTTGTGATAAGATCTCATTAATTGGGAAACTACTATTATATCATTGTAGTGATAAGTAATACTATTGAAGTTTATTATTGTTTTTATAGTAATGTGTTACCATTATTATCACTATTTTTTGTTAGTATCTATAAGAATTACCACTATTATAAATATTGCTATTATAGTAATAAGCATTACTATTATAGTAATTAGTATTACTATAAATATTACTATAAGTATTACTATTATCACTATTGGTAGTGCTTAAAATGACTATTTATTGGGCTTCGTTGGTGGCACAGTGGTTGAGAGTCCGCCTGCCGGTGCAGGGGACACGGGTTCGTGCCCCGGTCCGGGAAGATCCCACATGCCGCGGAGCGGCTGGGCCCTTGCGCCATGGCCGCTGAGCCTGCGTGTCCGGAGCCTGTGCTCTGCAACGGAAGAGACCACGACAGTGGGAGGTTCGCGTACCGCAAAAAAAAAAAAAAAAAAAGAAGATGAAGACTGACATTAAAGGCATGCTGTAGCAGGACAAGTGGTGGTGCTAGGTTCTGACCCCAGGACCCTGGAACTTAAGCGGTCCCATCTGTCACGTAATACAGCCTTTAGAATTCTGGTTTCCTTTGTCTTGTCCACGTACCAGGCCAGAAAAGGAAATGTTTGCAGGGACAGCGTCTCAGCTTTGGAGGAAATGGCTTTGCTCGGAGCGCCCCCTGGTGGCCGGGGCGGGAAAGCGCGTCTCTGATGACCGCCATTTATTGTGTTTGCGAGGTACCCGCAGCATGTCGGAGAAAAGTCAATTTGGATTTAGGTCAAATTTGGCTTGTTGACCTGCATCCATAATCTTTTGTATACACTCCCACTCCTAGTAGACCACTCCATCTCCCCTACTACTCCAAGTCTATTTAAACTCACATTCCTGCTAAAACATTCACCCTGCAAACAAGTCCCTTCCCCCCACTGGCTCCCCCTGGGTGGTTACGTCTCACCCGGATGAGGAATCGGCGTCCTATGCGCTTGCCCTGCATCCACTCTGGCCTCTCTGGCATATGTTCTGAAGCTAGATCAGAATGTTCTTTTCAAAACGCAAATAATTATCCTGACATAAACCCAGGTCAAAAAAACCTAATGGACCCCAGTGTCCTTGTAAAGCCAAATTCTTACCAGCGCTTACAGGGACCTAAATAACCTTGTCTCTCTTAGTTCTGCATGGTAATTACTCTCTCTCTGCCTCATTAGATTTCAGCCATGCTGATTATCCCTTATTTCTTTTCTGACAGAGGGCTGTCAGCCTGATTCTCTCTGCTTGGAATGCTTTTTGCTAGCTAATCACCAGCCTGATTATCCCTTTTAAACGTAAATGCCATTTCCTCAGAAAATACGTTCCTGACAAGACCAAATTTCCCTCTTTTTTTGCAAAACAGACCACATTTTTTGGAGTCATACTCAGAAGCTTCTATTATAGCTATGCTTTTTTTTTCTTTTAAAGAGAGGAAATTTAAAAAAATAGGAAATCAAATGTTAAAAAATGAACAAGAAGCATACTGGGTATGCCGGTCTGAACCAGTACCTGATCCTGCTGTCAACTGGCAGGAAATAAAGACGTAGGATCATTGCACCAGGAAGGTGCAACCGAAAAAATCCAGACTGTGGGACATCCTTACAGGTCAAATGGCTCAGGTTCTACAACATAGATTATAACAAAGGGAATATAATATTCCGGAGAAGGGTCTGGGTGATCGGGAAGAATCAGAAGAGAAGGGAAAATTATTTCTGTGACTTTATTATGGCGTTTCATCAGTCTCTTTATTTAATGATGTATTTCTGTATCTTACTGGGAACGTAAGATCCTTGAGGACAGAAGTTATTCTCGAATTCACACATCCAAACAGCAGTACAGTGTTTGGCATGGAGCACTGCCCCCAAATATTTTTCTCAATTAGTTCACTAAAAAAATGAATGATGGGGGTTTCCCTGGTGGCGCAGTGGTTGAGAGTCCGCCTGCCAATGCAGGGGACACGGGTTCGTGCCCCGGTCTGGGAAGATCCCACATGCCATGGAGCGACTAGGCCCGTGAGCCATGGCCGCTGAGCCTGCGCGTCCGGATCCTGTGCTTCACAACGGGAGAGGCCACAACAGTGAGAGGCCCGCGTACCGAAAAAAAAAAAAAAAAAAAATGATGAGACTTCCATGGTGGCACAGTGGTTAAGAATCCGCCTGCCAATGCAGAGGACACAGTTTCGAGCCCTGGTCCGGGAAGATCCCACATGCTACAGAGCAGCTAAGCCTGCAAGCTACAACTACTGAAGCCCTCACACCTAGAGCCCGTGCTCCGCAACAAGAGAAGCCACCGCAATGAGAAGCCTGTGCACCGCAACGAAGAGTAGCCCCCGCTTGCCACAACTAGAGAAAAAACCTGTGTGCGGCAACGAAGACCCAACGCAGCCAAAAATAAATAAATAAATTTATATTAAAAAAAAAAGGAAGAGAATTTTAACACATGCTACAGCATGGATGAACCTTGTGGACATCCTACTAAGGGGAATGTTGCCAAAGTCTGGCTCCCTGTGCACCGTTGCCAAATAAAAATATGGAGACAGAGAATTGGAAGATAGGAGATAGAGAGGCTTTTTACTTTCTTTGCTAGGCAAAGGGAAGACACAGTAGGCTAGTGCCTCAAGAACTGTGCTCCCCCCCTTCCTGGGGAATTGCAGGGATTCTTATAGGGAAGTTCGCAGTCCGAAGCGAGTGATAAGGATCAAAATGGTGAAGGTCTTGCATTCTCATTCTTCTTGCATTATTTCAAAACAGTCATCGCTGGAGTCAGGCAACCCGGTAATTGGGTCCATTAGTCTCTGGGTTATCAGTCTGCAGACCTCCTTTCTGAAATGCAAACAGCTACAAGGGCTGATTTGCTACAAGAGTTTAGTAAAGAATAAATACCAGGTGCAGGATGTTAATTACCTAAATTACACAGGATTAAGGGGGACAGGTTAGCTTTGTGAAGGAGAAATCTAACTACAGACACTACAGATTAGTAACAGTTAAAACTAGGAAAAACAAAACAAAACAAAACTAGGATTAACTCAGGCCAGTTTATGTTCTCTAGCCTGTTCACTGCTCCCTTTATTTTCCTGTTTGTCAGGAGAGGAAAAAAAACCTAATTTCTATTTTTGTTGCAACAGAAGTAAGCCTGACAGGAAAGGACAAATATTATATGATTCCACTTAAATGAAGTACCTAGAGTCATCAGATTCATAGAGACAGAAAGTAGAATGATGATGGCCAGGAACTGAGGGGAGAAAGGGGGAGCTGTTGAATGGGTACAGAGTTTCAATTTTGCAAGATGAAAAAAGCTCTGGAGTTGCATTGCACGAAATGCGAATGTACTTAACAGGACTGAACTGCACCCTTAAAGATGGTTAAAAGGGTACATTTTATGATATGTGTACTTTACCACAGTAAAGAGCATCTCAGAACCATCCCCTGAGGGTAACCATAGAAGAGTCCAGGGCTGATAGCAACACTGCAGGTACTCCCCACCCACCCAAACCTGTCCTGTTTTACTGAAAGCCTGCTTTCGGTTTTAAGGTTTGTTGGATTTGCTGGCAAAATAACCACTCGTCTCACACACATAAACAGCTTTTATCAATTCTTTAACGAAAGGTGATTTCACTTAATTTTAATATACAATCATTAGAAGGAAAAGAATAAGAATATTAGAAAAAACGTAACAGGGTACACATCACCGAATTGGGCCGACACCTACATCCAGATACAAACAGCAGCTGGGAACTTCTGAGTAACAGCAATCTGGAGCCCCAGGTGGGAAGGGTCCCAGGTTTGTGCGTCCATCCTACTGGTTAGATTTCCGATTGGCGTTCTCAGGGCTTCTGTTGTTTATAATTCCAGGCCTCAAACTGATATTATCAGTTTGCCCGCAAAAATGCAGCTCTGGTTCAATTATAACAATGCTGCTAATTTCACCATGCAAGTCACAAGATTTTCCAGACCCCGGGGCACTGGCCAGGTCTCCAGGGCTCAAGAAATTCTAAGACCCATTCCCTTTCTTATCATCCGTGCTGCTTGACTTGTAACAGTCGTTAGGTGTGCAGGCAAGCAGGCAGTCCAGGAAGGGTCACAGGTCGGTCAGAGGCCTGCTTCTGCCTCTGAAGCCTGGATAAGATTATTTTACTAGTTTTCCCAACACATCTTCACCCCCAGCAACCCAGGGGTTAAGGGTTGTCTTTTGTGCACAGGGACTCCCTGCTTTGGGTTTGTTTGTTTGTTTGTTTTTTTTTTGCAGTACTTGGGCCTCTCACTGTTTTGGCCTCTCCCATTGCGGAGCACAGGCTCCGGACGCGCAGGCTCAGCGGCCATGGCTCACGGGCCCAGCTGCTCCGGGGCTTGTGGGATCTTCCCGGACCGGGGCACGAACCCGTTCCCTGCATCGGCAGGCAGACTCTCAACCACTGCGCCACCAGGGAAGCCACCTGTTTTGTTTGTTTGTTTGTTTGTTTGTTTTGCGGTACGCGGGCCTCTCACTGCTGTGGCCTCTCCCGCTGCGGAGCACAGGCTCCGGACGCGCAGGCTCAGCGGCCATGGCTCACGGGCCCAGCTGCTCCGGGGCTTGTGGGATCTTCCCGGACCGGGGCACGAACCCGTTCCCTGCATCGGCAGGCAGACTCTCAACCACTGCGCCACCAGGGAAGCCACCTGTTTTGTTTGTTTGTTTGTTTGTTTGTTTTGCGGTACGCGGGCCTCTCACTGCTGTGGCCTCTCCCGCTGCGGAGCACAGGCTCCGGACGCGCAGGCTCAGCGGCCATGGCTCACGGGCCCAGCCGCTCCGCGGCATATGGGATCTTCCCAGACCGGGGCACGAACCCGCGTCCCCTGCATCGGCAGGCGGACTCTCAACCACTGAGCCACCAGGGAAGCCCTGGTTTTTAGAAATGTATCAGCTCCAGCGCTACACAGCTTAAACTCAACGTCACTGGCTTTGATCCAGGGCTCCAGGCTCTACTCCAACGATCCAGTAAGTCTTGGGTAACCCCCTCTTCTGTAGGAAACCGGGCATTGAGTTCAGATCTTCCTAAAGAGACCTCAGCAATCCAAGTGTGCAATTGGGTCAGCCTGGCTTCTGACCCATTTTCTGCATGAAGACAGGAGCTGGGAGCTGTGGGTGTGTGTGAAAAGAGGTGTGTGTGCGCGCGCGCGCGCGTGTGTGTGTGTGTGTGTGATTGGATCAGTGTCCTGATGATCTACGACTATTTTTTGGCTCGTGTCCAACAATATTAATAATTACCCTTATACAGTGAATGTGACACGTGGACCACTGATTTCAGTCTTCTGTTTGCCCTCTGTGTCTGTGGGTTCCTCATCTTCAGATACAGGGGTGACTGTAAGGGACTTGAGCGTCCGTGGAGTTTGGTATTCATGAGGGGTGACTGTACAGTGATTTACATTAAAACACTTTTGGGTTTGCTCCGCCCAGCAACTCTGAGAAGCTGGCTCTGTTATTTCTCATTGGTAGCAATTTTAAAAATGGTGGTAAAATACACATCACATAAAATTTACCATTTTAACCATTTTTAAGTGTACAGTTCAGTAATGTTAGGTATATCTACATTACTGTGCAACCAACCTCCAGAGCTCTTTTCATCTTATAAAACTGAAACCGTGTCCTCACCAAGAACTCCCCATTTCTCCCTCACCCCAGCCCCTGCCAAGCCACCATTCTCCTTTACGTTGCTATGAATTTGACTACTCTCAGTACTTCCTAGAAGTGGAATCATAACAATATTTGTCTTTCTGTGACTGGGTTATGTCACTTAGCATATCGTCCTCAAGTTGCGTCCGTGTTGTAGCATGCGTCAGAGTTTCCTGTCTTTTCGTGGCTGAATAATATTCTGCTGTATGTATAGACCACACTGTGTTTATCCATTTCTTCGTGGATGGCCATTTGGGTTGCCTTCATCTTTCAGCTGTCGTGAACAATGCTGCTGTGAACATGGGTGTATAAATATCTCCTTGAGACCTTATTTTCAGTTCTTTTGGATGTACACTCAGACGTGGAATTGCTGGTGAAACTGTGCACCTCATATTGGGACTTGAACCCGGCCAAAACCCTGACAGGGACTTGAACCCACGGTCTTTTAATTAGAATCACTGGTCTAATTAGAATCACAAATTAGAATCACTGGTCTCTGGACTCACTGAGGCTCAGATTCTCTGTGTCTCAGCGCAGAAGGAATTCCACGAGAGGCAGAGGAGAGTGTCTGACCTTACGAGGTCTGACTAGGACTGTCATAGCACTTATTCAACTCAGTAGAAGGGTGGTAACATTTTCCTTCCACCTAATGACCTGGGGCATATCTTGTGCTTTTATTTATGGCTTCATAGTTAAACAAGGCTGCTTCACTCCACAGTGTTCTGATAGCTTTCTTGAGCTGATGATCTCAATTTAAAAATCAGCATTCGTATCCACTCAACTCATACCAATTGAGCAGCTAGTGTGTGCCCGGCACTTTGCTGGAAGCTTTTGCTTCTGTAGGGGTGGAAAACTTGGCTTTCCATGTTCTTTGGCTGGTCTAATAATTAAATTGACATAAGGCAGATTAACAAGTTTAATTTGGTATGTATGGGAGCCCTGTATAAACTCTGAAGCTCAAAGACATTCAGGCAACTGAGACTTAAATGCTCCCCTGACCTAAGGGGAACTGGGTAGGGATCTGGGGCTTCAAAGGGAAGGAAGACATCCCACAGGAAGATGGGACGGGCAAAGGCTTGGTAAACAAATGTTTGCCACTCCTTGCAGGTGAGTCTTTTTTTTTTTTAACATCTTTATTGGAATATACAGGTGAGTCTTTCTGAGATAAAAAGTTCTCTCTGGTAATAGGTCTCTTCTTGCCATAGGCCTCCTAATGTAAATTATTTTGAGCAATTAAGTGAGAGGCAAAGAGCTTTCCCTGAGTCTGCAGGGTCTTGATTGCTTTCAGCTCAACACAACCCACGTGACAGAGTGGCAAATTGGGGGGAGACAGATTCTGCTCCCCCTCACTTCTCTTCAAGCAATCCTTCCGGTGACTTGGAAACATATTAGAAGTCTTGTTTATGTTTAAGAAACCAAAGCTGGGAGATGGAGAACTTGCCCAATGTGTCCTTTTACCAACTGCTCCCCATAACTCTTTTGCTCTATGGAATTGGATTCCCAGGGCCAAGGGTGGATGGACATTAAAAAAAAAAAAAATTAATTAACTAGGCTGTCCCAGGTCTTAGTTGCGGCATGTAGGATGTTCGTTGCTGCTTGCGGGATCTTCGTTGCAGCATTATGGGATCTAGTTCCCTGACCAGGGATCGAACACAGGGCCCCTGCATTGGGAGCATGGAGTCTTAACCACTGGACTGCCAGATAAGTCCCTCTCAGCAGCTCTTTTTAGCCTTCCCAACTGCGTCTAAGATGCTGTGTCAGAACGTCTGCCCATCTGTTCCAAAGCTGGTCTGCAGATGACTGCTGGAGCCCAGGGAGTGTTCTGAGAGTTCCACGGCTCCCTGTCTGAACACCCTGACCTGGTGGCCTTGGGTGTGAGCAATACCTTGGGAGCTGGCGTGCACATCATGGTTGGTGAAGTGGCCAAGTACGTAGCTGGACCTGCAATGGTCATCTGCTTCTTGGTGGCCACCCTGTCTTCTGTGTTGTCTGGGCTCTGCTATGCTGAGTTTTGGACCTGGGTACCAGGTCCGTGTATTGCTACAGCTATGTCACAATGGGACAGCGGTATGCTTTCATCATTGGCTGGAACCTCATACTCTCTAATGTCATTGGTGAGATGGTAGAGGTGGGGGCAACAAAGGACTTATTATGGGAAACTAGGAGGGGGGTCTTCAGTCATTCCTGAGAATTTGTTATCCACCTTGTGTGATGTAATATGTAACAGTGGCAGGAAAACCACACAACTTCATTCTACTGCGCTCTATCCTGCTTTCCTTAAATGGTGGACCAAGAACCTAGAGGGAAAGGGAGCTGTAGGGAAGGGGTAAGAGGGAGGTATGTCCCACAGGCTCATCCCCTCACCATTTTGAAGTTCTGGCTCAGCTGTTGCCTTCTTGGAATTTTCCCTTACACCTCAGTTTAAAATTTCAACACTTGGGCTTCCCTGGTGGCGCAGTGGTTGAGATGCAGGGGACGCGGGTTCGTGCCCCGGTCCGGGAAGATCCCACATGCCGTGGAGCGGCTGGGCCCGTGAGCCATGGCCGCTGAGCCTGCGCGTCCGGAGCCTGTGCTCCACAGTGGGAGAGGCCACAACAGTGAGAGGCCCGTGTACTGCCAAAAAAAAAATTTCAACCCTCATCTCCCAGACCGCCCACTCCCACTTAACCTGTTTTCTTTTCTTGAATAACATTGATCTCCTAACATATTAAATAAAATTAACCCATTTTTTTGGACCGCCTGGGTCTACTCTCACCACTCAATGAAAAGGAACTCTTTGGGATTAGGTATTTTGTCTGTTTTTGCTTTTTTGTTTTTTGGTTTCTTTGGCTGAGCCGTGTGGCTTGTGGGATATAGGATCTTAGTTCCTCGACCAGAGGTCAGGCCCGTGCCCCCTGCAGTGGAAGGGTGGAATCCTAACCACTGGACCACCAGGGAAAGTCCCATGCAGCGACTTACTTTTAATATTAAAATGTATTCACTCAATTAAATTCATTCTCAGCTTTGCCACACCTGGTCATGAACAGAACTCTTTTCCCAGAGTTCCTTTTTCAGAAACTTTCTATAACTTCCTTCTCTACATTCAGATTTTATCCTGTGCTTCTCCCACCCTCCTCACTTTAACCTAGCTTTGGGACAAAATTAATTTCCTTTAACAAAATGCATGTCCATTCCTTATAACTTTTTAGAAACTTCCTTGCACACAAAGATGTTTTCCTTCTTAATTACATATATTAACCAGAATCTTAACCCTTGGAAAAGTTAATTTCTAGTAGAAACTAAGAAATGAGCAATTGTGAACTATTTGTTATGCTAGCATTTTTTAAGTTGAAGTATAGTTTATTTACAATATTACATCAATTTTAGATGTACGGCCTAGTGATGCAGTATTTTTACAGATTATATTCGATTAAAAGTTATTACAAGATAATGATTATAATTCCTTGTGCTCTAAGAGATCTCCTTGTTGCTTATCTAGTTTATATATAGTGCTTAGTGTCTGTTAATCCCAAACCCTTAACTTGCCACTCACCCTTCCCTCTCTCCACTGGTAGCCACCTGTTTGTTTTCTGAATCTGTGAGTCTGTTTTCGTTTTGCTATATACATTCATTTGTGATTTTTTTTTTTAGATTCCACATATAAGTGATATCACCTAGTATATGTAAAAATACTGAGTCACTATGCTGTACACCTGAAACGAATGTAATATTGTAAACCAACCAACTATATTTATAACTAAATAAATAAACAAACACATCCATTCAGGAAGAAAAGCACCTTTGTGGGTGTTGTGGGATCTCGCACCATATGCCCAAAGAACCTGGAGAAGTCCCGTCTATCTGTGGATCTGGGAAACACCAGAAAGATGTCTATGTGGGCTACGGAACCTGCAGAGCCAGGGAACCTGCGCGGACCCCTCCTCTGGTGGTGAGAAGGTGGGGGGAACCTGGAGAGTACTGACTTGGGCAGATTCCCCAGCAGGAGAGAGAATGTACAAAAGTCCAGTCTTCTCCAGTGGAGATTCCAACTGCCAAAAAAAACAGTCTGGTCAAAGCAAATGCGGCAGTAAGATGAACTTTCCCCTCCCCCCTCCAGGGAAACATCTCGTGGGGCTGATCTATCCAGAGGGCACCTCTCCCACCACAGAGGAGGAAAGTGGTGAGTGAGTGCGCAGCTACCCTAGTTACCCAGGACACCGCTGGAGACCCAGAGTACTGAGGCTGGACATCCCTGACAAGGGAGAGGAAGCGTATTGGGAAAGAGGCAGATAAGCATTTCAAAGGGTACTAAAGCAATTGCTTTCAACAGGGGGTCCTCTTACAAGCCTCTGGGAGTACTACATCTGGGGATCTCCCTACTGGGTCCACCAGCACCCTCAAAAGCCCTGATTGCTAAACCCACACCTCCCGCCACTCTTCGGAGGCTCCTTGTTTGAGCTTCCACCTGCAGCACCCAAGGGAGCTCTGGTTAGACAGGGCGCATGTTCAGAAAACTGGCCACCTGCCATGGGCAAGGGCGCCCACAAATTTGAGCTATAGCACCACCTTCTGGAAAACCAAAAAGAGGCTTCCAGGAGACTGTCTGCCGAGTTGTAAGACCAGAGAAGACGTAGAAGCTTAAGAATTCTCCACAAGAGGGAGCAAGAAGAATGGAACAGGTGTACTGATATAAAGAGAAAGCCGCAGATGACGCAGGACACCACCATGGAACACAGTACGCCAGCTGTGAAAGCACTGATGCAAAACTCCAAGGAAAGTAGAAAATAAAAATGTCATTACAAAAATAAAATAATACTTTTCCAACAGTTGAGCTCAAAACCACGACATTTTGTGATTTAGCAGTTAAAGAATTCAAAACTGCTGTTTTGAAGAAACTCAGTGAGCTACAAGAAAACTCAGAAAGAAAATTAAATGAAATCTAAAAAAACCCAAAAAACAAAACACACCCTATCAAAGTGGGATTTTTACCAATGAGATAGAAACCATAAAAAAGAACCAAACAACTTCTGGAGGTGAAGAACTCAGTGGATGAAATGAAAAATGCAGCAGAAAACATCTGTAGGAGAGTAGAGAAAGCAGAAAATAGAATAAGTGAGTTAGAGGATAGGAATTTTGAATAGAGGTTAACAAAGAAGAAAGAATGAAAAAGAGCAAAGAAAGCCTATGTGATCTATGGAGTTCCATCAAAAGTACTAATAGTAGAATAATTGGGAACCAGAAGGAGAAGGGAGGGAGAAGGGAGCAAATATTTATTTAAAGAAATATTAGCTTGGTGTGATGAATTGGGAGATTGGGATTGACATATATACACTAATATGTGTAAAATGGATAACTAATAAGCTGCTGTATAAAAAAATAAAAAGAAATATTAGCTGAGAACTTCTCAAACCTGAAGAGAGAATTGGATATGCAAATACATGAAGCTCATAGGTCACCCTATTATCTCAATGCAAAAGACCTTCTCAGAGAAACAGTACAATGAAACTGTCAAAAATCAAGGACAAAGAAAGAATTCTCCAGGCAGCTAGGGAAAGGAAAATTGTAACCTACAAAGGAACCCCCATTAGGATATCAGTGGATTTCTCAGAAGAAGCCCAGGAGACTGGAATGACATATTCAAAGTGTTGAAAGGAAAAGATTCCTGGCCAAGAATATTCCATCTGGCAATGTAACCCTTCAGATATGAAGGAGAGAGGCTGGGAAATTAGGGTGTCATGAGGGGTGATGGTCATGACACTCTCACCTTGAAACACAGGGTAATGGTTGAATGAAAAAGGAAAAAAGAAAAACAATGTAAGCATATCTGTTACATTTACCAAAGTCACTGTGAGATGAACTAAATATAACTGGGGCTTCCCTGGTGGTGCAATGGTTGAGAGTCCGCCTGCCGATGCAGGGGACACAGGTTCATGCCCCGGTCCGGGAAGATCCCACATGCCGCGGAGCAGCTGGGCCCGTGAGCCATGGCCGCTGAGCCTGTGCGCCAGAGCCTGTGCTCCGCAACGGGAGAGGCCACAACAGTGAGAGGCCTGCGTACCGCAAAAAAAAAAAAAAAAAAAGTAAATTATATTGGACATATGAGAGGGTGAGGAGAAGGAAGCAGAGGTGGAAGTGAGTTACATTCTCATGGATCATAGCAGGAAGATAATGCCTGACAGTTGGGGTCTTTTAAATTCTATATAATGTGATATTGGAGATAAACATCCTCAAGGATTAAATCTCTGTCCTTATATTATTTTAAACTCTTTGCATGGTTTCTCCTATTATGTTATGGTTGTTTTGAAAAGTTAGACTCCTTTAAGTATATGAAGTTTATTTCAGTATAAGGTGTGTGGAATGGATTCCATATAAAGTGTCTCCAAAAGTCCCGCTGTTGTTAAAGAGGGGAGTGCCCTTTACTTCTAAGTCCCTGGTGTCTATTTTAGTGCCTGGCACACAGTGGGCCCTTTGGCAGTGTTAGATGAATGAACTCTATACTCTACTTCTTTTACTTGGCCACACATTTTTTAAAATAAATTTTATTTATTTATTTATTTATTTACAGCTGTGTTGGGTCTTCATTGTTGTGTGTGGGTTTTCTCTATTGTGGTGAGTGGGTGCTACTCTTTGTTGTGGAGCACAGGCTCTAGGCACGTGGGCTTCAGTAGTTGTGGCACATGGGCTCCATAGTTGCGGCTCACAGGCTCTAGAGCGCAGGCTCAGTAGTTGTAGTGCATGGGCTTAGTTGCTCTGCAGCATGTGAGATCTTCCCAGTTCAGGGATCGAACCCATGTCCCCTGCATTGGCAGGCGGATTCTTAACCACTGCGCCACTAGGGAAGCCCTTGGCCACACATCTTATTCAGTAGCAGTGTCATAGTGTTGAAGCATTTAAACTTTGCCGCTGTTGGAGCAGAAAAACTTTCCCCCTCTATCCTCTTAGAGTCTTTGACTGGAGCTTACAAAAAAGACAGACCAAAGGCAAATTACCAGGAGAAAGGATTATATACAGGACCTAACAAAAGTATAACTTGCTAAATGATTAAAGTTACAGGCTTATATACTCAACTTAGTAGGAGGAGGGGGTAGGGAGAAAAGGCTTCTATGCGAAGAACAAATGGCTTTCTTTGGGAAAGACAAATAAATTAAGAGAAGAAACTGGAGATGAGAAAGTTTGCAATAATGTTTGTGCAGATGTGAGTGGTCTTTCCACGTTCTTCAGGCTATAACACTGCGGGACAAGAGAATTACAGTAATAGGTTTATTCATATTTGCCTCTTTGGGAGTAGCCTCTCCCCAAGTGGGAGTTTCCGGCAGCCTTACTTACCAGAATTTTCTGCTGTGAGTCAGACAAGGGAAGCTCTGAGAAGTCGTTCTGCATCTGTTGCATCTCAATGTCTTCCCTTTGAAATCATCTTTCTACCAACTCTTGGGTTTTGAGCAGGTCCCCAACACAACCAACTAAAACGCTCCACAACAGCTTAAGCCAGTTCATTCCATCTTGTGTGGTTGGCCCTTCAAAAGTTAATCTAGGGGCTTCCCTGGTGGCTCAGTGGTTAAGAGTCCGCCTGCCAATGCAGGGGACACGGGTTGAGCCCTGGTCCGGGAAGTTCCCACATGCCACAAAGCAATGAAGTCCATGTGCCACAACTATTGAGCCTGCGCTCTAGAGCCCGCGAGCCACAGCTACTGAGCCCACGTGCCTAGAGCCCATGCTCCGCAACCAGAGAAGCCGCTGCAATGAGAAGCCCGCGCACCTCAATGAAGAGTAGCCCCCGCTCGCCTCAACTAGAGAAAGCCTGCGTGGAGCAGCGAAGACCCAACGCAGCCAAAAATTAAAAAAAAAAAAAGTTAATGTAACAGTCAACCATGACTGTTAAATCCCAGGTTGGTGCACAGTGTTTTAGCCTGTGTGTTATTTGATGCATGTCATAATCCTGTCAGGCCTCCACCAGCAGCCACCCAGCTGCAACACTCCCCTCTCACTCCCAGGTTTTTCCTTCCTTACCTCTTACATCCTATTTCCCTTCCCTGCCTGGGTTCTCAGCTCTCCCAGCAGAAGGGGCCCTTGAAGAAGAGGACTAAGTCGCACTCCCCTTTATCTTCTTCCGTCCCTTTGTGCAACGCTGGATGCAAGCACCATGCTTATTAAATGTTTTTGCTGCTTGAGTTAACATCAGAGATTTTAAGCTCCCCTTCTCCTGGTTGGGGCCCAGGTGGGCTTGGGGGTTCCCCACATTTGAGTGTCTCAGGCCATGGGCGGACTGTGCAAAGTCGAGTAGTATAAGAAGACTGGAGAGAGCAGGGTTGGAAAAAACAATCGAATATTTTTAATAGAGGGTTATTTGTTTCAACCCAGTACATTCTCAGTAAATGTCTAATGTGTGAGGCCACTCTTTCTTGTTTGGGATCTATTCTGTAGTAGGCTGATAATACCACTTCATTGGTTTTCCTTTTTTCCAGTTTACTGATTTACAAAACTGCGTATATTTGGACTGTACAAAGTGAAGATCTCTTTAAGATGTCCAAAATGATGATTTAATACACATAGACACTGTGAATGATTACCACAATCAAGTTAATTAACTGTCATCTCCCATAGCTTCTACTTGTGTGTGTCTGTGTGTTGAGAACACAAGCAGTTCTCTCATACTAGACAGCAAAAATACAATACAGCAGTATTAACTATAGTCAACATGACATATATTAGGTACCTAGAACTTGTTTGTCTTTTAACTGAAAGTTTGTACCCTTTACTGATATCTCCCCACTTTCTCCACCACCTACTCCTTACAACTACAGTTCTAATTTATGGTGTTATAAGTTTGATTTACTTAGATTCCACATATAAGTGAAATCATACATTGTTTTTCATTGTCTGATGTATTTCAATAAGCATAATGTCCTCAGGTCCATTCACGTTTTCACAAACAGCAAGGTTTCCTTCTTTTAATGGCTGACTAATATTCCATTGTCTATATATACACACTACATTTACTTTTTTGTTGTTTTTATTATAATGTAAATTTTATTTAACAGTTATTGGAAAATAGAAAATGTTATTAAAAAAAATTCCATTCACAATTACATTCAAATTTTTTTTTTTTTTTTTTTTGCGGTACGTGGGCCTCTCACCGCTGTGGCCTCTCCCGTTGCGGAGCACAGGCTCCAGACACGCAGGCCCAGCAGCCATGGCTCACGGGCCCAGCTGCTCCGCGGCATGTGGGATCTTCCCGGACCGGGGCACGAACCTGTGTCCCCTGCATCGGCAGGCGGACTCTCAACCACTGCGCCACCAGGGAAGCCCTACATTCAAATTTATATGGTACCCAAGGAAAAAAATTTAGAAAATAGTATTTAATACTTTTATAGAAGAAAATGATAAAATCAAACAAGATAAAAACATTTTGTTAATGCATATACAAGCTCAATATCAGGGACATGTACTATAAATTATTACCAAAATTGACCTACAAAGTTAATATAATTCCAATAGAAAAAATCTCAATAGATTTTTTTCATGAAACTTGGTGAACTTATTTTAAAATTCCTGTGTATGAGAAGATGTTCAGGAAGAGGCAAGGCAGCTATGAGAAGAACTAAGAGAATTTGTTCTTCTAGATATCAAGAATTATTTTAAAGCTATAGTAATTAAAACAGTATGGAATTTTGTAGGGTTAAAAATAGATTAATCAGACAAACTCGAGAGCTTAGAAATAGACTCTGGCTTATATATGTATATTTGGTTTATGAGAAAAGTGGCCTCAACAACGGAAATTTATTGGAATAATTGGCTATCTGTATGGCAAGAAAGAGAATTAGATCATTGCCTCTATATAAAAAAAATTCCAGGTAGATTAAAGGCTTAAATTTGTTAAAAAATAGTTTTAAAATACAAGAGGACAATTTTATGATCCTGTGAAGAAAAATATGTTTAGATACATGGAAAAAAAGCACAAATTGTAAAGAAAATTGATTCATTTACAGTAAAATTTAAAATGCCTGCATGACAAAAGGTAACAAAGCCAAACGACAAAGATTTTTTGCAACATACATAACAGACAAAGAATCTCTCCAAAATATATAAAGAACACTTTACCACCAGTAGGATAATGAGAGTAGCTAACATTTACTAAGCAGTTACTATATGCCAGGATCTGTTCTAAGTGGTTAGTATGTATTAACTCCCTTAACCATCGGAGTAATCCTATGAGATACTATTTTTATCTCTATTTTACAGATTAAGAAACTGAGCCACAGAGAGGTAACATCCAAGTACAAACAACGGTTAATGACACATTTGGAATCGAAACTAATGCAGTTCAGCGTGTCTGCTGCTAACCACTATGTAGAATTATGCCTTTCCCCCCGCAAAAGAAAAGTAATTCAGCTGACCACGAAGCAAAGATGTGAACAGGTTATTCATAGAAGAGTTGCTGGAATTGCCAGTAAAGATGAAAATATGCCCAACTTCATTAATCAGAGAAATGCAGTTTATTTATTTTATTCTTATAAGTTTATTTCTTTATGTATTTATTTTTGGCTGTGTTGGGTCTTCGTTGCTGCGCGTGGGCTTTCTCTAGTTGTGGTGAGCGGGGGCTACTCTTCGTTGTCGTGCGTGGGCTTCTCATTGCAGTGGCTTCTCTTGTTGCGGAGTACAGGCTCTAGGCACACGGGCTTCAGTAGTTATGGCACACGGGCTCAGTAGTTGTGGCTCGCGGGCTCTAGAGCACAGGCTCAGTAGTTGTGGCACACAGGCTTAGTTGCTCCGCGGCATGTGGGATCTTCCTGGACCAGGGCTCAAACCTGTGTCCCCTGCATTGGCAGGCGGATTCTTAACCACTGTGCCACCAGGGAAGCCCAGAGATGCAATTTAAAATTTTAATAATGTTTCTCACCCATCAGGTTGGCAAAATTTGTAAAAGTCTGAGAATACTAAATGGTGACCAGATTTGACAAGATAGGAATTCATATATCCTGCAGAATAGAGTGTAAACTGGCACACAAACGTTGGAGAGCAAGGTGGCAATATTTAGTAAAACAGACCTATAGGTACCTGATGACTCAGCAGTTTCACTTCCAGGTAAACGCACATACAAAGAAAAATGTGTGTTATTATGTTTAATGCGTTTTTTTTAACATCTTTATTGGAGTATAATTGCTTCACACTGCTGTGTTAGTTTCTGCTGTACAACAAAGTGAATCAGCTCTATGTATACCTATATCCCCATATCCCCTCCCTCTTGCTTCTCCCTCCAACCCTCCCTATCCCAGCCCTCTAGGTGGTCACGAAGCACTGAGCTGATCTCCTTGGGCTATGCGGCTGCTTCCCACTAGCTATCGATTTTAAAATGAAGGGAATTCTAACACATGCTACAACGTGGATGAACCTTATGGACGTTCTGCTAAGTGAAATAAGCATGACAGGAAAGGACAAATATTGTTTGATTCCACTTAAATGAAGTACCTAGAGTCATCAGATTCAGAGACAGAAAGTAGAATGGTGATGGCCAGGAACCGGTGGAGGAGAAAGAGGAAATTGTAGTTTAATGGGTACAGAGTTTCAGTGTTTTTTTTTTTTTATTTATTATCAGAGTTTCAGTTTTGCAAGATGAAAAACTTTGGTTGCACAAAATGTGAATGTACTTAACACTACTGAACTGCACGCTTAGAAACGGTTAAAATGGTAAATAAATTTTCTGTTGTGTGTATTTTACCACACACAGACTCCAAATCTCAGAACCGTCCCCTGAGGGTAACCACTCACGCTCAACTGGCTGATAGTATCACTGCAGGCTTGCCCCGCCCATCCCCGAGCGTCCCCACCCATCCCCACCCTGGGATTGGGTTGTCTTTTATTGTGGCAGCGTTCCCAGATTTGGTTTTTAGAGATGTATCAGCTCCAGCCCTACACAGCTTAAACTCAGCCTCCCTGACTCTGATCCAGGGCTCCAGTTTCTGCTCCAAGAATTTGGTAAGTCTTGGGCAACCCCTCTTCTGCAGGAGACTGGGCGCTGAGTTCAGATCCTCCTGAAGAGACCTCTGCAATCCAAGTGTGCAGCTGGGTCAGCCTGGCTCCAGCCGGAGGGTGGCAAGACCCGTTTTCCAGATGAAAGCAGAAGGAGCTGGGAGCTGTGTGTGTGGTTGTGTAAGAAGAGGCGGGGGAGGGGGAGGTTGCATCAGTGTCTGGAGGCTCTAAGACTCTTTTTTTTTTTTTTTTTTTTTGCGGTACGCGGGCCTCTCTGTTGTGGCCTCTCCCGTTGCGGAGCACAGGCTCCGGACGCGCAGGCTCAGCGGCCATGGCTCACGGGCTCAGCGGCCATGGCTCACGGGCTCAGCCGCTCCGCGGCATGTGGGGTCTTCCCGGACCGGGGCACGAACCCGCGTGCCCTGCATCAGCAGGCGGACTCTCAACTACTGCGCCACCAGGAAAGCCCCAAGAGTCAGTTTTTTGATTGGTGTTCAAACAATATTAAAGCTTACCCTTATATAGGGTTTATGACATGTGGGCCACTGATTTCAGTCTCGTGTATACTGTTGACCCTCCGGATCTGTGGATTCCTCCTCTGGGGGTACAAGTGGAGACGGTAAGAAACTTGAGCATTGCGGATATTGCGCCGAGGAGGACGACTGTATGGTGATTTACATTAAATCGCTTTTGGGTTTGTTAACACCCAGCAGCTCTGTGAAGCTGGCTCTACTATTTATCATTGGCTGAACTTTTGTTTCTTTTTCTTTTTTTGCGGTACGCGGGCCTCTCACTGTTGTGGCCTCTCCCGTTGCGGAGCACAGGCTCCGGACGCGCAGGCTCAGCGGCCATGACTCACTGGCTCAGCCGCTCCGCGGCATGTGGGATCTTCCCGGACCGGGGCACGAACCCGTGTCCCCTGCATCGGCAGGTGGACTCCCAACCACTGCACCACCAGGGAAGCCCTTTTTTAAAAAAAATTAATTAATTAATTTTATTTTTGGCTGCGCTGGGTCTTCGTTGCTGTGCACGGGCTTTCTCGAGTTGCGACGAGCGGGGTCTACTCTTTGTTGTGGTGCGCGGGCTTCTTATTGCTGTGGCTTCTCTTTGTTGCAGACCACGGGCTCTGGGCGCGTGGGCTTCGGTAGTTGTGGCACTCGGGCTCAGCAGTTGTGGCTCGCGGGCTCCAGAGCACAGGCTCAGTAGTTGTGGCGCACGGGGCTTACTTGCTCTGTGGCATGTGGGATCTTCCTGGACCAGGGCTCAAACCCGTGTCTCCTGCACTGGCAGGCGGATTCCTAACCACTGCGCCACCAGGGAAGTCCTTGGCTGAACTTTAAAAAAAATGGTGGTAAAATACACAGAACATAAAATTTGCCACCTTAACCAGTTTTAAGTGTACAGTTCAGTGATGTTAAGTATATTCACATTGTTGCACAACCAATCTCCACAGGCCTTATCATCTTGTAAAACTGAAACTGTGTCCTCATTTCACAATGACTCCCCATTCCCCCTCATCCCAGACCCTAGAAAACCACAATTCTACTTTCTGTCTCTAATCAAATGAGTTTGACGACTCTAGGTACTTCACAGAAGTGGAATCATACATATTTTGTCTTTTTGTGACTGGCCTATGTCACTTAGCATAATGTCCTCAAGGTTCTATCATGTTGTAGCATGCATCGGAATTTCCTGTCGTTTTTTTTTTTTTTGGGCTGTGCTACGCGGCTTGCGGGATGTTAATTCCCAGACCAGGGATCGAAATGTGCTCCCTGCAGTGATATCGTGGAGTCCTAACAACTGGACCACCAGAGAATTCCCTTTCCCGTCTTTTTGAAGCTGAATGACATTCCACTGTGTGTATAGACCACGATGTATTTATCCATTCCTTTGTGGGTAGACATTTGGGTTGCTTCCATCTTTCAGCTACTGTGAATAATGTTGCTATAAACATGGGTGTACAGAGCTCTCTCTGAGACCCTATTTGCAGTTCTTTTGGGTATATACCCATAGGGGGAATTGCTGGATCATATGGTAAATCCCTTGTTTAGTTTTCGGAGGAACCACCATACTTTATCTACAGCAGCTACTCCATTTTACTTTCCTACTAACAGTGCCCAAGGGTTCGTCAGCAGCATTTGAAAAAGAAGAACACAGAGGTCCAGAGCAGTAAATGACTTGTTCAAAGGCACAGGGGTGTTGGTAGAGCCAAGATTCTAATCATAGTTTCTTGGCTTTTTGAATGCTTGCTCTTAACCAAAATGCAAAACTTGGAGTATCAGGTACGGAAGCGCCCTGATGATAACTTTCGTTCACTGGGTCAGCCTAGCCCTATAGCCTTGTAGAGTGGAGACATTTCATGCCCCAAAGGAGCAGGAAACAGAGTTCCATCATTTCTGATTCAGAATGAAGATTAGTCCTCCCTCCGTCCAGGCAGTTGGGAGCCACTCTGGTTTGATGTTTTCCCTGGGCTGGGCTACAGTCTGTCCCTCCCTGCAAATTCCATCTCATTCTGCCCCAACTCAGAGTTCCAGTTCAATTTCACTCTGCAAGCAATGAAAGAGGAAGCTTCAGGTTTCAGGATCCTTGGTGTAGAAATGCGTGGAGTGTGGGCTTGTTGTGGAATCCAAGTTCATGTGCCTGATGGCACAGTGAGGCCAGACAAATGGAAACGTTGGTGTTTGGAGCAGGGAAAGGTTTATTAATTGCGAGGGTGCCATGCCACCCTCTTGAGAAGGTGGGAGAAATAGGTTGATCTCAAATCCACCTTGCTGGCTGGCCGGGTTGCAAGGTTTCTAAAGAAAAGAAGAGGAAAGGGGAGGTGATCTTTGTGATTTTAGTTTCTGGATAAGATCTCAGTTGCAGACTTCCTGACGGCATTTTTGTGACTCAGTGGGTCATTGGTGATAGTGATTGATCTACGTGTTCCTGCAAAGCAAACTAGTACGTCAAGGTCCTGTGATCCCTTAACTTCTTTCTAGAAGAGAGCAAAAACAATGGTTGAGGCATTTTGTTATTTACTTAGAGCCTACGTGACAAGTTAAGAATTTCAAGCAGGTTGGTCCCTGCTGTTTTTTCCTTTAAGGCCACTGGTACTGCTTTCCCTTTGTTTCTGCATACCCTCACTTCCCTGACTAGTAAGCGCTTGAGTCTGCTCTTCGGAACTTGGGAAGACCTGGGAGACAGAATCCTTTCTTTACAAACCAATGAGGGGACACGAAGAAACTTTTGTATGAGGAGGGTCCTGCAGGGTCCTGCAGGTTCCTGCCTGAGTTCAATCCCCCTTTTCTTTGGTACTCCTCAATCCTGAGGGGAACAGCGTTGAGACAAGAAAGGGAATAAAGTTTTGGATGGAGAGGTGAATCATAAACTCAGCAGGGGAACTCGGTTTTACAGGGACTTGGTTTCATCGCGCTGGTCACCGAGCCCCTTAAACTGTCACTTCACTCACATCAAGGAAGGGAGGGGATAAAGATGATAATAATAAATTTCCTTGTTTTATAGAAGAAAGGAGGACAAAGTGGTATATAGTTCATGCAAAATCAAACAAGCTACACATCACAGAGCTAGATTTGAACCAGCAGAGCTGGTTGATTTCTTTTCTTTTTTTTTTTTCTTTTCTTTTCTTTTTTATTTTATTTATTTATTTTTCTTTCTTTAAAATTAATTTATTAAAAAAATTTTTGGCTGCGTTGGGTCTAAGTTACTGTGTGCAGCCTTTCTCTAGTTGCAGTGAGTGGGGGCTACTCTTCGTTGTGGTGCGTGGGCTTCTCATTGCTGTGGCTTCTCTTGCTGCAGAGCACAGGCTCTAGGCGCGTGGGCTTCAGTAGTTGAGGCTCACCGGCTCTAGAGCACAGGCTCAGTAGTTGTAGCCCATGGGCTTAGTTGCTCTGTGGCATGTGGGATCTTCCCGGATCAGGGCTCGAACCCATGTCCCCTGCATTGGCAGGTGGATTCTTAACCACTGCGCCAACAGGGAAGTCCAGTCTGCTGGGTCTTAATTGCCTTCAACTCAAAACAGTCCACATCCCCAAATGGCACATTCTGGGGATACATAATCTGCTCCCCCTCACTTCTCTTCGAGCAACTCTTCCAGTAACTTTGAAATACATTAAAAGTCTTCTTTATGTTTGAAGAAACCAAAGCTCAGAGACAGAGAACTTGCCCAATGTGTACTTTACCATCTGCTCTCCATAACTCCATTGTTCTGTGGAATTGAACTCCCAGGGCCAGGGCTGGATGGACATTCTTGATGGCTTTGTGTCTTGCTTTCTCAGCAGATTGTAGCCTCCTCAACTATGTCTAAGATGCTGTATCAGGATGTTTACCAATTTGGTCAGAAGCTGATCCGCAGGCGGCCTCTGGAGCCCAGGGAAGAGTCTGAGAGCCGCATGGCTCGTTGTCTGAACACCTTAGACCTGGTGGCCCTGGGCGTGGGCAGCACCTTGGGAGCTGGTGTGTACATCCTGGCTGGTGAAGTGGCCAAGGACAAAGCTGGGCCAGCGATTGTCATCTGCTTCCTGGTGGCCGCCCTGTCTTCTGTGTTGTCTGGGCTCTGCTATGCAGAGTTTGGGGCCCGGGTACCATGCTCCGGTTCTGCATATCTCTACAGCTATGTCACAGTGGGACAACTGTGTGCCTTCATTACCGGCTGGAACCTCATACTGTCCTATGTCATCGGTGAGATGATGGGAGTGGGAGGAAGGTGTGGGGCTTAATTAAGATCAGGAAATTAGGAGGTGGGATTTAGGTCTTGACTCATTCGTGAGAAATTTGTGATCCACCTTGTGGGGTGAAGTGGGTAATAGTGTCAGGAAACCCCCACAACTTCATTCTACTCTGCTCTATCCTATTTTCCTTAAATTACGGGGCCTAGAACAAAGAAGGAAAGCAAAGTGTGGGGAGTGGGTGAGAGGGAGGCATGTCCCGCAGGCTCATCCCCTCACCATGTGGAAGTCTCTCCTCAGTTGTTGCCTTCATGGGAGTTTCCTTTGCTACTTGATTTAAAATTTCAAACCCCATCTCCCAGACTTTTCACTCCCACTTAACCTGTTTTCTTTTTCTTTTTTTTTTTTTTGGCATAACATTGATCTCCTAACATTAAACAGTTGACCTATTTAGTGGGTCATCTGGGTCTACTGTCCCCAGCCCATGAAAAGAAACTCTTAGAGATTAGGTATTTTGTGTGCGTCCCCCCACCTCTCCCAAATCCACCCCATGACGCGTGGTAGGGGTTCAGTTAATGTGTGTTAATAAATATTCCTTCTGCTGCTGCAGGCACTGCCAGCGTGGCCCGGGCCTGGAGCTCCGCTTTTGACAGCCTGACTGGGAACCACATCTCTCAGGTGTTACGGGGAGCTTTCTCTCTGCACGTGCCCTACTCCCTGGCCAAGTACCCAGACTTTTTTGCGCTGGGCTTGGTACTGCTGCTTACGGGTGAGACAGGGTTCAGTGATAGGATGGGAAGAGTGGGGTGTGGGGGGAGAGCTGGGGTGGGAAAGGCTTGGGATGGAAGAATGGTGGGGGGATTATGACTGGAAAGAGGGGTCTGTGGTATGAGAGACAGGAAGGCAAGACGTAGACCATTGTTTCCCACTGTTGGCACCACTGACAATTGGGGCTGGATCATTCTTTGGTGTGTGGGGCTGTCCTGTGGAGTTTTTTTTTTTTTGGCCGCGCTGCGTGGCATTGCGGGATCTTAGTTCCCCAACCAGGGGTCAGACTTGTGCCCCCTGCAGTGGAAGTGTAGAGTCCTAACCACTGGACCTCCAGGGAAGTCCCAGGTTTTTTTTGGTGGTTGTTTTTTCTTTTTTTAAATCATTGTCGGATGTTGAGTAACATCCCTGGCCTTTATGTACTAAATACCAGGGTCACCCACCCTCCAAACTGTGTCAATCACAGTGTCTCCAGACATTGCTAAAAGTCCCCTGGGGGCCAAAATCACCCCAGGGGAGAATCATTTATTTAGACCAGTGAGTTTCTTCCTTTGTACTGAGATCAAAGATTTTTTTTTTAATTGACAAGAAATTCGTATAGCATAAAATTAATCATTTTGTTATTTCCCCAGCTTTACTGACATATAATTGATACACATTGTATAAGTTCAAGGTGTACAGTGTGATGATTTGATAAAACTGTCTACTGTGCGATGACTGTCACAATAAGAAATTAACCATCTGAAGGTGTACGATTACATGGCACTTAGTACGTTCACAATGTTGTGTCACCATCACCTCCCTCTAGTTCCAAACGTTTCCATCACCCCAAAAGGAAATCCCATCCCCGCTGAGCACCCGCTGCCCAATACCCCAGCCCCTGGCAACCACGAGTCTGCCTTCTGTGTCTATGAATTTGGTTATCGTGCACGTTTCCTATTCCACCTTTCCCACAGGAGTGCTGGCTCTGGGAGCTCGCGAGTCGGCCCTGGTTAACAAAGTGTTCACAGGCTTGAACCTTTCGGTTCTCAGCTTCATGGTCATCTCTGGCTTCGTCAAGGGAGATCTGCACAACTGGCAACTCACAGAACAGGACTACAAATTGAACACATCTGGATCCAATGACACCTCTGGGTTAGGAGGGTGTCCTTGACCATAGTAATGCTGGTGGGGGCACGTGTGCAGAGCTGGGAATACATACGGTGGGGACTAAAGAGATCTGGGCTGAAGGATCCAGGCGATGGGGTCCTCCTGGAGCCCAGAACTTGCGGTATTAACCAAAAAGTCCAGTACAGATGGCTGAACACAGCTCCCCCACATTCTTTCTTGCTCCTTCTCTCACCATAGATTGGGCCCTCTGGGTTCTGGAGGGTTTGTGCCTTTTGGCTTCGACGGGATTTTCCAAGGAGCAGCTACCTGTTTCTATGCATTTGTTGGTTTTGATGCCATTGCCACTACAGGTAACGTGGTCATTGTGTGTCCCATCAGGGGTTTGGGTACAGATAAGGCTGCCCTTGGGCATAGGGGTTTCTTTTGGAGGTTCAAGAGGAAAGTGAATTTTAAAAAAAATAATTAATTAATTAATTAATGGCTGCGTTGGGTCTTCGTTGCTGAGCGCAGGCTTTCTCTAGCTGCGGTGAGCCGGGGCTACTCTTCTTTGCGGTGCGCGGGCTTCTCATTGCGGTGGCTTCTCTTACTGGGAGTACAGGCTCTAGGCGTGTGGGCTCAGTAGTTGTGGCTCGCGGGCTTAGTTGCTCCGTGGCATGTGGGATCTTCCCGGACCAGGGCTTGAACCCGTGTTCCCTGCACTGGCAGGTGGATTCTTAACCACTGCGTCACCAGGGAAGTCCGGAAAGGGGATTTTGTATTTCATCACAGTGTGTTTTCCTGGCCCAATGCTTCCTCCCATCCTGCAGGGGAAGAAGCCCGAAATCCTCAGCGATCCATCCCCTTGGGCATTGTGATCTCGCTCCTCATCTGCTTTTTGGCATATGCTGGTGTCTCGGCGGCACTCACCCTCATGGTGCCCTACTACCAGATTCATTCTGACAGCCCCTTGCCACACGCTTTCCTCCATGTCGGCTGGGCCCCTGCCAGATATGTCGTGGCTGTTGGCACCCTCTGTGCTCTTACATCCAGGTCAGTGTCAGAGCTTTCTCCCCATCTACTGTCAGATGCTCAGGTATGCCAGCCCTTGGGATTGAGAGACAAGAGGGAAAGACACCTTACCCCACGTGGGCTAGGGAGCAGACACCCCAGTCTGTCCTGCTTATCCACGTCCTCACACATGTTCCCATTTTCTCTTCTAGCCTCCTGGGTGCCATGTTCCCTATGCCTCGTGTCATCTACTCAATGGCAGATGACGGGCTCCTGTTCCGGGGACTTGCCCAGATCCATGCCCGTACACGCACCCCCATCATGGCCACCTTGGCTTCTGGAACTCTTGCAGGTAAATAAACAGTGCCCATTCCTTCTTTGATCAGTTTTCTTAACTTGGATATTTCTACTGGATTTTCACTCCCTCTCCACCTTGTTTGTGCCCTCGTTCTAGGGGTCATGGCATTACTTTTCGAGCTCAGCGATCTCGTGGACCTCATGTCAATCGGAACCCTGCTGGCTTATTCCCTGGTGTCTTTTTCTGTTCTTGTCCTCAGGTGAGACTACGCTACACCTTGGCTGGGGGTCTTTGACTCGTGGGGATTGAAGGGGAGATCATCGTCGTTTGCCTTCATGCTGCCTTCTAAATGTCCCGCTAGGCTTAAGTTGGGTGAGAGGTGGATTAGACCGCTTGACGCTGGATGAGTAGGGGCTGCTGTTCATATTGACTTAATACCTCTAATTCAGGTACCAACCAGACCAGAATTTAAGCGAGATTGAGAAAACAGAGAAAGAAACTGAGATGAAGCCTGTAGTTGAAGAAAGCCCTTTGGAATCTGTACCTGAAGCAGGAACCTCAAAGATTCTCAAGAGTCTGTGTGACCCTCTCCACACCATCCCCACCCTGAAATCTGGCCAGATTATCTATGGAAGTGCCTCACTCCTTGGTGAGCAGGGGGATTGCTCTTTGGTGGTCTTCTGAAATGGACAGGATAGGACGGGAGTGTGTATATTGGCAGTTGAGGCATCTTGGAGATAGGATGGCCCTTCGTGAGGTGGGCAGTTCTGGGGAGGGGCGTGACCCAAGGTCTTGAGCTATTTGACTTCCTGTTGAACCTGTTCTCCTCCACCCTGACCCTTGCAGTTCTCCTGCTGACGACCCTGAGCCTGATACTGGCCCAGTGGCCCAGCCACGTGTTCTCTGGAGACCCCGTGTATACAACAGCAGCTGTGCTGCTGTTACTGCTCACCACTGGGCTCATTGTCATCATTTGGAGGCAGCCCCAGAGCCCCACTCCCCTTCACTTCAAGG
The DNA here is from genome assembly GCF_011762595.2 of Tursiops truncatus. Taxonomy (NCBI): domain Eukaryota; kingdom Metazoa; phylum Chordata; class Mammalia; order Artiodactyla; family Delphinidae; genus Tursiops; species Tursiops truncatus. Next base: position 54,227,688 of record NC_047052.1, on the reverse strand, counting down.
TAGGTGGCCTTACGTGCCCACCTGTCCACCTGAGTGAGTGAAGTCTGTCTGCATGCTTTGAGACCTAAACATCCTTTGCTGGACCAGGGAAGAAGGGGAGTTATTAAAACTAAGGGACCCTTCCCTGATGCACACTCAGTGCTTTCCATGCCCAACTGCAGTAGGCACTGAACACACAGCCTGAGTAGGACTGAAGTCTTCTCGGCCGTGTGGGGTAGAGGCCTGCCTTTCAGACGTCTGTGGCGTGTCCAGGGAATAACTGACTTTGCCCGCAGGTCCCTGCGTTGCCTCTTCTCCCACTCATGAGCATCTTTGTGAATGTTTACTTGATGATGCAGATGACCTCTGGGACTTGGGCCCAGTTTGCTGTCTGGATGGTGATTGGTAAGTGGCTTTCTGGGATTAAAAGACCTCTTGAGTGGCTGAGCCCAATCCTCTTTCTACTACCTCTCCCCGCAGACTGTGTCAGACACCATAAGGGCAGGCCTGTTGGGCATTTGTAAGCGGGGAGAGCACCTACTTTTCCTTCTCATTGTCTTATTTCTCTACTAGGATTTGTCATATACTTTGGATATGGCATCCGACACAGCTTGGAGAAGAAGAATCAACAGCCACCAGCCTCCAACTCCCAGACTTTTGACAAAAACATCCCTGGTGCTGAATCACCTTAACCACAGCAATAGACGCTGTGTGGAATCCCACCGTGCACTGGAGGTATCTTCTGGTTCAAGGGGCACTTTGAGGCTCTATGGAGTGTGAAGGTGGGATGAATTTACAGCCCTATATTTAATGCCAGTGGACAAAATGACTTCTATGTTGTATAATTTTTAAGTAACCATTTCAAAGCATTATATATATATATCTACACACACACACACACACACATTCAGAAAAGTGCATGCTTCATACCTGTGCAGCAAGATGAATTTTCACAAAGAAAGTACAAGGTAACCAGAAGCCAGAGAAAAAATAAAATATTAACCTGCATGTAAGAAGTGCCTTCTTGTGCCTTTTTCCAGCAAAAACACATAGATTTGCCACACGGGAAGAAAACATAGGTAACTATATATTGTGTCAAGAGTTGCACTGTATTTATTTACTTTTTTTGTGGTATGATTCTCCATTTTATTAATCTTTAATGATATTCAATAACTCTTTTTTTTTTTTTTTTTTTTTTTTTTTTTTTTTTGCGGTACATGGGCCTTTCGCTGTTGTGGCCTCTCCCGTTGCGGAGCACAGGCTCCGGACGCGCAGGCCCAGCAGCCATGGCTCACGGGTCCAGCCGCTCTGCGGCATATGGGATCTTCCCGGACCGGGGCACGAACCCGTGTCCCCTGCTTCGGCAGGCGGACTCTCAACCACTGCGCCACCAGGGAAGCCCCAATAACTCTTTGTTATTATTTCCAAAGAGCTGAGTGGAAATTATTCCTAAATATTTTAAAATTTTGATGCTGTTGTATTATTATTTCTTTGGTTGCACCACACAGCTTGCGGGATCTCAGTTCCCAGAACAGGGATGGAACCTGGGTCACAGGTTCCCGAAATCCTAACCATTAGGCCACCGGGGAACTCCCAATGCTGTTATAATTTTTTCTCTCCTTTTTGTTACTGGTGAAATGAAAAACAATTTTGTGTGTTTATTTAAAACTTTCTTTAAAAAACTAAATATATACAATTTTTAATTTACAGTCATACCTCAGTAAAGCTGGAATACAAATAGGGACATTGGATGACTTTATCACATTCATCATTTATTTTTAAGATAACATCATACAGTGATTCTTAAACTTATTGGATTTTTGATACCTCCATATTTCCACTGGGATATTTTAATACACATCTGCTGTCTTCACACATTCATTTTTTAAAAAATGAGATATAGTTGATTTACAATATTAGTTTCAGGTGTACCACACAGTGATGTAATATTTTATAGATTATATTCCATTTAAAGTAATTATATATAATGGCTTTATTTTCCTGTGCTGTACAATATATCCTGTAGCTTATTTTATACATAGTAGTTTGTATCTCTTAATCCCTCCCCCCTATTTGGCCTAACCCTTCTCTCTCCCCACTGGTAACCACTAGTTTGTTCTCTTTATCTGTGAATGTGTTTCTCTTTTGTACACATTCATTTATTTTTTAGATTCCACACGTGATGCTATGCAGTATTTGTTTGTCTCTGACTTATTTCACGAAGTATAATAACCTCCAGGTCCATCCTGTTGCAAATGGAGAACTTCATTCTTTTTTTTATGGCTGAGTAGTATTCTATTGTATTTATACACCACACCTTTTTTATCCATTCATCTGTTGACAGACACTTGGGTTGCTTCTGTATCTTTTCTATTGTAAATAGACCTGCTGCGAACATTAATGCTGTGAACATTGGGGTGAATGTATCTTTTTGAGTTAGTGTTTTTTGCTTTTTTCAGATATATAACCAGGAGTGGAATTGCTGGGTCATATGGTAGTTCTCTTTTTACTTTTTGGGAAACCTCCATGCTGTTTTCCATAGCGGCTGCACCAACTTCAGTAGACATTCGCTTCCCATCTTCGGTGCCTCATCTCTTCTGTTTACCTGCAGGCTTGAAGCACAACTGTACTCTCTTTGTCTTCCATGCCAGTCTGGTTAATTCCAGCTAAGACTTCTGTCAAAGTATTTAAATACTCTTAATTTTTTCCATTATTTGAAATTTCACAGTTGGCTAGGTCACTCATTACATAATAATTTAAAAAAAATTTATTTATTTGGCTGCATCGGGTTTTAGTTGTGGCATGTGGGATCTTTTGTTGTGGTGGGTGGGCTCTTTGTTGCAGCGCGAGGGCTCTCTAGTTGTGGTGCATGGGGTCCAGAGTGTGCGGGCTCAGTAGTCGCGGCATGCAGGCTCTCTAGTTGTGGCGCAAGGGCTCTGGAGTGCACAGGCTCAGTAGTTGCAGCACGCAGGCTAAGTCGCCTTGTGGCATGTGGGATCTTAGTTCCCTGACCAGGGGTTTGATCCCCAAGGCCCCTGATTGGAAGGTGGATTCTTAACCACTGGACCACCAGGAAATTCCCTACACAATAATTTAAAGAATATGAATTCTGTCTAGCAAAAGACGGCCTGTTCCTCCAGGATAACCACGTATAACCTAGATGTGGAAGTTTTCAATGCATTTGTGCATGAGTTTTGCTTCATATGGATACTGGAATAATCCCCACACCCTGCCAAAAGAAAAACGAGAAACAAAACAACACAGCAAGTCAACAATGTGATTTTCGCTAAGGAGCTCCTGAGAATAAGAGGAGGTTCTTTGGGGAAGGTGATATGTGTCTATGGAAAATTTTCTTTTAAGTGATTAAAAAAAATTTTTTTTTTTTTTTTGGGCCGTGCTGCAGGGGTTGTGGGATCATGGTTTCCCGACTAGGGATTGAACCTGGGCCCCTGGCAGTGAAAGTGCAGAGTCCTAACCACTGGACTGCCAGGGAATTCCAATTTTTTTTTTTTTTTTTTTTTTTTTTTAGGTAAGAAGTGGATTTATTTAGAGGGAAACACACTTCCCAGACAGACTGTGGGTCATCTTGGAAGGTGAGAGAGGCAGCAGGGGTACGGGGCTGTCGGTTTTTACAGGGGTGGGTAATTTCATAGGCTGAGTGGGAGGAGTATTCCAGCTATTTTGGGGAAGGGGTGGGGATTTCCAGGAATTGGGCCACTGCCCACTTTTTGATCCTTATCAGTGTTGGAGCTGTCACGGTGCCTGTGGTTACATCATTTAGCTTGCTGATGTGTTACAGTGAGGGTATACTGTATACTGAGGTTCAAGGTCTAGTGGAAGTTGACTTGTCTACTATCTTGGAGCGATTTGGTTCTAGTCAGTTTATGTCATGTCCTCAGGCTATGTCATTCTTTCAAAGGTTATGCCCTGCCCCTTTCCCTCCTATTTCATTCCCCTCTCAGATTTTACTCCCTATTCTTATGGGAAGCAGAGGGGTGATGGTCATCTGTAACTGCTTCAAGGCTGAGTAGGGACAATGACCCTTCCTGTCAGTAAAAATCTCTGGATGCCTGATCTAGGGGCCCAGGGGCAGGACAGCTCCTTGTTTTAAGTCAGTATGGGCTGGAATCCTCACATAGCCATACATCTTGATGTGGAACTGCTGTAACTGCTTCCATAGCCTTTCTATGATCTCCTTGATGATGAAGCACTTTTTCTAACAGCATTAGAGCACAAAACTATCTATCTATAAATGACGAGAGATTTTAGATGCTATCCCTTCCCAGGCAGTCTCCCAACCAGGTGTTAGAGTGCCCAAAAAGTTGTCTCAAAGAAATGGCACAGAATGTGTCCCCAGTGGTGTTGACGATGAGAGGGAGTTGGTCTAGCTTATCACTGTCCCTTCGTGGCTTGCCAGCTGAAACCGTGGAACTCAGATTTGGGACTTGAACCCACACACCGGGAATTGAACCCAGCCAAAACCCAGACTGGGACTTGAACCCAAGGTCTTTATATATTTATTTTTTTTGCGGTACGCGAGCCTCTCACTGTTGTGGCCTCTCCCGTTGCGGAGCACAGGCTCCGGACGCGCAGGCTCAGCGGCTATGGCTCACGGGCCCAGCCGCTCCGCAGCATGTGGGATCTTCCCAGACCGGGGCATGAACCCGTGTCCCCTGCATCGGCAGGCGGACTCTCAACCACTGCGCCACCAGGGGAGCCCCCAAGGTCTGTAAATTGAGATCACACACCTGGTCTCAGGACTTAATGAAGTTCAGGTTCTTGATGTCTCATCACAGAAAGAATTCAGTGAGAGACAAAGTGATAGGTAAGAAGTGGATTTATTTAGAGAGAAACACACTCCACAGACAGAGTGTGGGCCGTCTCAGAAGGCGAGAGAGGCCCTGAAAAATTTTAATTAATGCTGTAAAATAGTATATTCTTTTAAGTGGGAATGTTGAGTCAAAGACATGCACTTTAAAATGTTGCCAAATTTCAGAAGAAACAAATACGACATCCACACAAGTAATTAAAGTATTTCTGGTATCACATTAAACAAGGAAAAAGAAACAGACACAGTTACTTTATTCAGTTCAGGATATCCAAAATGTTATCATTTAAACGTATCATGTAAAACTCACTAATGAGATATTTGACCTTTTTTACTTCTGAACAGTCTTCAAATCTCAGTGTGTGTTTTACACTTACTTTACCACCTGGCCACACTTGAAGTGCTCAAGGTTGTATGTGGCTGTTGGTTACCAAACTGGAGAATGCTGACCTAGAATCTTTGCCCAAGCTTACCTATTGGTTTAGTGCAGCAGTCAGGTAAACTCTGGTCCATAGCTCAAATCTTTTGACTGTGGCCCTGATTCTGTTTGGTTTAGAGGCTGAGTGGTTTCTATTCTTAAAAGGTTGTAAAAAAAAAAATAATAAAAATAAAGAGGAACATGTGGTCCAGAGCATACGTGGCCTGCAAAACCTAAAATATTTATTGTTTGGCCCTCAACAGAAAAACTCTGGCGAACCCTGGTCTGGTGTAACCGAATACACAGGTTTATTCTATTTATTTGCAATGTCAATGCGTTCAAGTTGCTTTGCTTTTGTGACGTTTCACTTTAGCCACACATACCTAGAAGAGACTGGAAGCATCTCTAGTGACCTTTGACTTCTCTTTGCATAGCTTTTTCCCCCCTTGGTCAATCTAGCTAAAGCTTTGCTCATTTTGTTCATCTTCTCAAAGAACCAACTTCTGGTTCTGCTGATTCTTCGTATCATTAAAAAAATTCTCTATTTCACTTTACTCTAATCCCTATTATTTTCTCCCTTGTGTTGCTTTTGGTTTTGTTTGTTCTTTTTTTTTAGCTTCTTACCATGTAGAGTTAGTTTATTGATTTGAGGTCTGTCTTCTTTTTCAATGTAGGCATTTCCTGCCATAAACTGTCTTCTGAGCGTGCCTTTCACTGCATCCTGTAAGTTGTGGTTTGTTTGGATTTTCACGCCTATATGTATTTTCTAATTTCCCTTATGATTTCTTCTTTCACCCATCTGTTGCTTAAGAGTGTGTGGTTTAATTTCCATATAGTATTCTTGTTTTCCTTCTGTTGATTTCTAGTTTCATTACATTGTGGTCAGGTTTCAATCTGTGCTTTTAATCTTTTCAATTTGTTGAGATTATTTTGTGGCCTAACATAGGGTCTATCCTGGAGAATGTTCTATATGTGTTCTGTTGTTGGTGGAATGGTCTGTATATGTCTGGCGTCCCTCTCCCCAAATATGTTCCATGTTCCCTCATTCCCTCCCTGCCGAGAATCCAAATCCTTAACCTAACCCTAACACTAAGGTATACGTAACCCAAGGACAGAGTAACTTGAATTGAAATGTAACCCCAACCCTGAGATAAACCAAACATAAGGCCTACGTCAACCTGATTCTGAACCCTCTGTCGGCCTTCATAAGGCACTCCTCTGGGCTCTAACCACACTGGCATCCCCTGTGCCACAGTTCTCCCACTGGCTGTAGCACCCACCCTAGATCTCCCAGGCCACATTCATGGATAGCATTCAAGTTCTCCAGCTCTCAGAGGCTCCCCTCCTGGACTCTCTCCTTTTCTCCAGCCTCCCAGGACCTGTCTGAGATCAAGCCCCTCCCTCCTAATGCACCAGGCCCTCCCATGGCCATCAGCCCCACCCCTAGCTTTTCAAACTCACTCCCATGGGCTCTAGTCCTCTCCCACCCATACTCTTAGATTCCCCACCATGGGTTCAAGTCCCTTCTCCAAGACAACCCACTTTCTTCACTCTAGGACTGACCCTCTTAAGACAGCTCAGGTCCCTCCAGAGTCTGCTCCCTGAGCTCTCTCAAGGACTTGATCCTGGGCCCTGGCCCCTTCCCCAGGGCAAATCCACCTGCCTCCCTTGAGTATCACCTTCCCATCCCTGTTGCGGAACTCCAGGATTTGGAGAGGTCCAGTGCTGATTCTGTTCCTTCTTTTTTATAAATTTATTTATTATTTATTTATTTTTGGCTGCATTGGGTCTTCGTTGCTGCGCGCAGGCTTTCTCTAGTTGCGATGAGCGGGGGCTACTCTTGATTGTGATGCGTGGGCTTCTTATTGCGGTGGTTTCTCTTGTTGCAGAACATGGGCTCTAGGCACATAGACTTCAGTAGTTGTGGCACGCGGGCTTCAGTAGTTGTCACTCACAGGCTTAGTTGCTCCGCTGCATGTGGGATCTTCCCGGACCAGGGCTCGAACCCATGTCCCCTGCATTGGCAGGAGGATTCTTAACCACTGTGCCACCAGGGAAGCCGCTGTTCCTTCTTGAACAGGCCATGTTTGAACAAAGACACTGGCTTATAAGCCATTTTAACGTCAGCCATTCTGGTGCGTGTCTAGTGACATCACGTGATTATCTTACTTTGCATATCCTTGAGTGATGACATTCAACACATCTGCACTTACTTATTTGCCATTTGGTGATCTTAAGTGCTTATGTAAGTCTCCCTCCACCTTTTAATTGATTTGTTGTTTTATTATTGACTTGAAGGATTCTTTTTATCCTTTCTTTGTGAATCCTTTGTCAGGTTTATGTAAATATCTTCTCCCAGTCTTCTTGCTTTTTCACCACCTTCATGGTGTCATTTGATGATCAGAACTTTGTACTTTTGATGAAGTCGAACATAATAACTTTTTATTTTTTGTTTAATGTCTTCTGTACACTAAGAAATGCTGCCTACCCCAATGCTGTGACAATAATCTCCTAAATTTTCTATTTTTTTTTTTTTTTGGCCATGCCGCACGGCTTGTGGGATCTCAGTTCCCCAACCAGCGGTCAAACCTATGCCCCCCTGCAGTGGAAGTGCGGAGTCTTAACCACTGGACCACCAGGGAATTCCCCATATTTTCTTCTAGAAGCTTGATAGTCTTTTCTCAGCTCACTGCACCCGCAAGGGGTCTTCTTGTAAAAATTCACTAATAGCAATGTTAATGGTAACGAGAACAACAAAAACAGCTAATATTTATTGAGCTTACACAACATTTCAGATACACGTTCAAGGAGCTTACATGTACCAAACTCATTTAATCACCACAACAGCAGTATTAGGTAGGTGGGATTATCGCCATTTCACAGATAATGCACAGAGAGTAATAGCTAATTTTCTCAGTGCCTCACAGGGAGTAAAGAGGTGGGATGGTGATGGAAACAGGTAGCGGTATGTACGAGAAAAGCTCTCCCACATATGCTCCATTAGCAGAGTTTTACCTTAGAACAAATCTGAAATACGACAGAGATGAAATGGTATTGGAAGGTTTCTATGCATTCAGGAAACTAACCTATCCAGTAGAAAATAGTCTACAACTGAGTATGTTGTGATCGATAAGAAAAAGTGATTTCTCCAATACTCCAAATTCACCTCTCATATGACTTCTGATATTCTATAAGCAGAAGAGGGACCAGTGAAGGCTTTCTTGCGTTAAGTCTTATCATGGATTTTCCTCTTGTCGTGGAAGAAATGAATGTTGAATAGAGGCCTCTGTATGCTCTTTGTACCCAAAAGGTTTCTCAACAGCATGAATTCTCTGATGTTCTGGAGGATGGTCTACACGTTTACATGCCTTTCCACATTCCTTACACTCAGAGGGTTTCTCACCAGTATGAATTTTCTGATGCTGTGTAAGTTGATGGCCGTGACTGAAGGCCTTCCCACATTCTTTACACTCGTAGGGTTTCTCCCCTGTATGAATTCGCTCATGTTTGACAAGGCTTGACCCATAAATAAAGGCCTTTCCACATTCCTTACATTTGTAAGGCGTTTCACCAGTGTGGATTCTCTCATGCTGAGTAAGGTGATAGCCACAGTTAAAGGCCTTCCCACATTCTGTACATTTATATGGCTTCTCACCCGTATGAATTCTCTCGTGTTTCACGAGACTCGAACCCCAGCGGAAGGCCTTCCCACATTCCTTACACTCATGAGGTTTCTCACCAGTGTGAATTTTCTGATGCTGAGTGAGATAATTGACGCGAGTAAAGGCCTTCCCACATTCTTGGCACTCATAGGGCTTCTCCCCGGTGTGAATTCTCTTATGTTGAACGAGGCTGGAACCACAAATGAAGGCTTTCCCACAGTCCTTACATTCGTAGGGTTTTTCACCACTGTGGATTCTCTTATGCTGAATTAGTTTATACACGCGGCTAAAGGTCTTCCCACAGTCTTTGCATTCATAGTCTTTCTCACCGGTGTGAAATCTCTGATGCTGAGTGAGCTCATCACCGCGTCTGAAGGCCTTCCCACAGTCTTTACATTCATAGGGCTTCTCACCCGTATGAATTCTCTTATGAATAACGAGGCTTGAACCCCACCGAAACGCCTTCCCGCAGTCCTTACATTCATAAGGTTTCTCACCAGTGTGAATTTTTTGATGTTGAGTAAGTTGATTACCCCAACGGAAGGCCTTTTTACATTCTTTACATTCGTAGGGTTTCTCACCAGTGTGAATTTTCTGATGTTGAGTAAGTTGATAGCCTCGGCTAAAGGCCTTCCCACATTCCTTACATTCATAGGAATTTTCCCTGTTATGAAGTCTCTGATGTGGTCGGACAGAGGTATTTTCTCTGCAAGTGGGCGTTTTCCCACAGTTGATTTGATTGATATATCCCTCTTGTGGGGCCTGTGGTCCTTCAAACTCACCTTCACACATCCAGTCAAGGCCAAGGGATTTACTTTTTCTATTTGAGTTCTGTTTGGAAAAATTTATCTCATAAGTGCCCTTCTGTGTAGGTAGACTCTTGGTCTCATATGGTGATTCCAAATCTGAAAAAAACAAAACGAACAAAAACCCCCAAAAACCCCAACATATTTTGTTTCTTTTTAAGAAAACAAAAACAAACCTAATCATAAACTAAAACCTTCTCTAACAGAAATAAAACTCCTCCAGTGGGAAAAATATGAATCACCTAGGGCTCTTATTAAGATCTAGATTCCACGTCTAGCATCACAATACTTAATGAGGAAACACTGGAGACATCCCTGCTAAAATCAAAAAAGGCACTTACTATCAGCGCTACTGTTTCCTACCAGCTGAAACAATTAAGCAAAAAAAAAAATTAGAGGGACAAATCTCAAAAATGAAGATGAAAAAGTACAATTTATAGATGTGATGACAAACCTGGAAAACCAAGAAAATCAAATCTAGAACTATTGTAGGAAAATAAAAAGATACAGTTGGATAGTTGTGTATACACACAAAAACACAAGTAATATCATTAAAAGTAATTCTGGATACAAAGATCCAACATTCAAAAGATGTGTGTAGAATTAAATTTAATAATAAAAATTATGAAACAGGAGGAAATGTTTAGAAAAATCTGAGCATTAATAAGGATGCTAGGGGCTTCCCTGGTGGCGCAGTGGTTGAGAGTCCGCCTGCCGATGCAGGGGACACGGGTTCGTGCCCCAGTCCGGGAAGATCCCACATGCCGCGGAGCGGCTGGGCCTGTGAGCCATGGCTGCTGAGTCTGCGCGTCCGGAGCCTGCGCTCCGCAACAGGAGAGGCCACAGCAGTGAGAGGCCCGCGTACCGCCAAAAAAAAAAAAGGATGCTAACTCAAGGGACTGTAAAACATGTTTAAATTCATGAGTTCGTTCAGATACTAAAACATGTTAAATGGCCAACTTTGGAGCATGCTAGGAAACCAGCCCTTTGTTATTAAAAACTGATAGTTTTTTTTCTTTAAAGAACAAAGTTTTCATCTTTCTTATCCAATATGAGCAGTTCCACTACACAACCAATTAGCAGGTGGGTCAGTTTCTCTTCAAAGAATTATTTATAGTGAATAAATGAAGAGGCAATGATAGAATACCACCATTTTGAACCCCCAATGAAATACTGAATCTAGGTACTGAGTGTCAGTGACTGCTAACACAGCATCAAAAGAGACATAAGCAGATATTGCTTCGTGATGGAAGAACAGAGAACCCAGGAAGCAGTATCACCAAAAAACAGATACAAAGGAAAAAAGCACATGAAGCTAGGATAACAACCAACTTTCAGAAACTGAATGGCACAGGGTCCTGTTTTCTACGCCCTTGCTACTCAGTAGGGGTGAAACATGAGAAGGAAAACAAATTGAGACGGGAATGGGGTGAAGATAAAGTTCAAGGTGGTGACTTCTTCCTCAGAGGCCTTGGGCCTGAGACCTTTGTAGGGAGCTCTGCAAACACCTCAGGGGTGCAGCTGCCCCCTGCCCAGCTGGGCCGCTTGTGGTAATGATGGCTTTCCCGAGCCGGGCTGGCTGTCGCTCTCCTCTGCACCACTTTAGTGTCTTTTCTCCTCAACTATCGAAGCTCTCTCCCTTGCTTCCATAAGACAATTGTGTCTGGTTTAGAAATGAGATGTCTTGCTTTCAAAAACAGAAATGCCACATGATGTGAACTTAGGAGAAAACTGTTGGCTCAAGGTTTTTTGATTGCACTTTAGTGAAATTTGTGTAACAACCTAAAACTGACTTCAGGAAAAGAGAAAGGCCTGGAGGACAAACAGGAAACCAGATGGGTAGGGAAAAGGGCTATTTTATTCTATTCTATTTTACATTTACTTCATTTTTTAAAACAGTTAAAAAATTTATTTATTTTTATGTTTATTTTTTGGTCTTGTGTCGAGGCTTGCAGGATCTTAGGTCCCCGACCAGGAATTGAACCCAGGCCCACAGCAGTGACAGTGCCGAGTCCTAACCACTGGACCGCCAGGGAATTCCCGAAAAGGTCTTTATTTAAACTTCTGGAGGCAAGCAGAACCGGGCAGTTGAGAGTACGGATTCTGGGGCCAGAATTCTTAGGTTCCAGGTTTGCTTCTGCTTCCTTGATTAAGTCACTTTGTGCCCTAGTATACTCATCTACGAATTAGACGTAATAATTTCCTAGCTCATGAACTTGTGAGAACGGAATGAAACGTATTTGTACATATACATACACACCAGGCTCAGAATGTTTTCTGGTGCAGAGCAAGCACATATTAATATGTGCTTATAAATGGCTATAATAATAATAAATATTTATTAATAAATATTAATAAATAATAAATATTTATTAGCCATTAATATTATGGCTGTTATTTTGCTAATAGAAAAACAAGAAATTTCCTTACATATTTATCATCCAATATTTAACTCAGAATTCATAGATTATAACTTTCGACCTCACTTCGGGTACAATGTGTAGGGAATGCAATATGCTCAGTGTGGTTTTACAGATTCTGTTCATTCATCCCACCTCTACCTCAAACATAGAGTCTGGTTTGCCAGAGAAAATCAAGTCACTGTGTAGAGCCATTTCCCCTAAAGGTGGGTCCCCAAAGTACCATCGACAGCAATTTGGGTGTAAACATAGGCTCACAGCATGAAGCCTGGTTTCTTTGAAGATGGTCATGAAATAAAATAAATACGTTTATTCTAATAAATTAAATAACTCTAATCAGTCCTTTGGCCAGTAAGGAAGAGAGGTAATTACAGGAGGGGCCAGACAGAGATGGGAAGATCACTGATGGATGAGGAGGTGAAGGTGCATGCGTTAACGCCCATTTCCAACTGCACAAAGCTCAAAACATCCCTTGGGTGCAGGAAGAAAGAAATTCAACTAGTATCTTGAAAGGTGGTCCTGAAAGGAGAGAGCTGACTGTGCAGGGAGCAGAGTCCAGATTATCTGAGGCAGGCAACTTACCCAGCGAGACCAAGTTACTGTAGTTCTCCAACATCACGTCCCAGTACAGGTCTCTCTGCGTAGAGTCCAGACATGCCCACTCCTCCTGAGAGAAGTCTATGGCTACATCGGAGAATGTCACCAAACCCTGGAAACGCAAACCCACACGTCTCTGATGAAACGAAAGCACAGAGTTTCCAGATGGAGGAGGGGGGAGGAAGGGCTCCGCTCTGTGCAGGGGTGGATACAGCGAGTAGATTAAAAGCCTGTGATATGGGGAGGGGTCAGTGAGGACACGACAGTGGCTGAAGCCCCTCCTGCTGCAGGGGAAACCACCTACACCCTGGGGAATTCTTTTTTTTTTAAAAATTTTTATATATTTTATTATATTATTATTATTATTTTTTGCAGTACACCTGCCTCTCACTGTTGTGGCCTCTCCCGTTGCGGAGTACAGGCTCCGGACGCACAGGCTCAGCGGCCATGGCTCACGGGCCCAGCTGCTCCACAGCACGTGGGATCTTCCTGGACCGGGGCATGAACCCGTGTCCCCTGCATCGGCAGGCGGACTCTCAACCACTGCGCCACCAGGGAAGCCCTTTATTTTATTCTTGGCTGTGTTGGGTCTTTGTTGCTGTGCGCAGGCTCTCCTCTGGTTGCGGCGAGCGGGGGCTACTCTTCGTTGCGGTGCGCGGGCTTCTCATTGCAGTGGCTTCTCGTTGCAGAGCACGGGCTCAGTAGTTGTGGCGCACGGGCTTCGTTGCTCCACAGCATGTGGGATCTTCCCGGACCAGGGCTCGAACCCGTGTCCCCTGCCTTGGCAGGCGGATTCTTAACCACTGCGCCACCAGGGAAGCCCCTGGGGAATTCTTAATCATGCCAACCTGTCAGGAAATGGACAAGCCAATTCCAGTTTTCCTCTGTTGCATAAGCACAGAGCCTGCTAACGGGCCTGTCTCACGAATTTTCAGCAAGCATGGATTCTTACAGCATCCTTTTCTCCTTAAGGAGAAAGAAAAAAAATGTCTGGGGTTTACTTCCCAAATGTAATATAAGATCTTTTATCTTAGAAAATCGGGTTTGCATGTTTGAATGTTTTCAAGTCTCAGGTTCATCATTTTGCCAGGTTATCTTTTAAGCAGTCCACCTTTGTAATGACAAAAGCATTTTTTTATTCCATCATAGAGAAGGATTAGATTTAATTATGATAGTTACACACTTAGGTTGAGCAAAATGTCTAAAGTTTCCCCAATTCCAGGAGTATATGATCATTACTCTTGTATGAAATGACCTTCTTACCTGTTACCATCCGCTAGCCTTGCCTTTTCTTTGTTCCTGATTTAGAGGAAACTGGTATCAAATGATTCAGGAGCATACAGACAGGTCTGTGCAAAACAAAATTTATCTCCCGGGTCCCCTGGCAGGAACATGATCTCTGAGTCCACAGCTCTACGCAATTCTAAAAGCTTCGTAAAGTGTGAGCTTTCACTACACACTAAGACTGAGACCAAACAATATGAATGTTCCCTCTTATCTGCCTGGGAAAAAGATCAGTGGAGATGAGTGAGGAATTCTAGTTTTCTCGTGTGGTCAAATGGGACCAATGTCTCCAACTCATCAAATCGTAGACTGGACTCAACTATTTCTCCAAAGGTAGTTTCTGCTTCCACTGTTCCAATTACTCTTGACAAAAAAGTGAGTACATAAGAGACACTGAGTAACTAGCTCAAGGGTTAAGTGAGCATTAGTCACAGAGGCGGGCAATAGGCTATGTGGCGTTATTATTCACTGGAACAGGGAGAGCTGGGAAGTAGGTACTTGGATGGGACTCACTTGGGCAGGAGCCTTCATGATATTTCAAAGAAGTATCCACAGGACCTAAATATCACAATTCAAGAAGGAAAGAGAAAAACATACTTACGTGGGCCATGGTTTTAGAATTCAAGACCTGATCGGTCCTCTTGGGGTCTCCTTTACTGAAGACACAAAAATCCAGAGAAGCCAGATCTAGACAAGGAAAAAGAGGCATTAAAATAAGTGCACCTTGGTCCCCAAATGACTTAATACAACCTTTTCACTCCTCCATCTTTTCTTCCAAAGAATGCTCATCTTCTTCCCCCACAAGGCCCCCCACATAAACACAGCACATCTGAAGATTAAAAGGATTCTGGAAAAAAACAAAACAAGTTTTCCCTGAAACCCCAGGAAAGCCAGCTGCACAGACAGGACAGAGGAACTTTTATTTTTTGTCTTGAAGTCAGATCCAGAAATTTCAGTGGGAGGATTCCTGGCCGGCTCCCTGATGGGGGAATATGGATTAAGAATTTGGCTTTGGGGCTTCCCTGGTGGCGCAGTGGTTGAGAGTCCGCCTGCTGATGCAGGGGACGCGGGTTTGTGCCCCGGTCCGGGAAGATCCCACATGCCACAGAGTGGCTGGGCCCGTGAGCCATGGCCGCTGAGCCTGCGCGTCCGGAGCCTGTGCTCCGCAACGGGAGAGGCCACAACAGTGAGAGGCCCGTGTACCGCAAAAAAAAAAAAAAAAAAAAAAAAAAAAGAAATATACCTTAAGATAGTCCCAAATTTTTTAAAAAAATTAACAAAGAAAAGGACTACAGTTATGAGGGGGCAGGTATGTTGCAGCCATTAAGTGAACTTTGAATAGACAGGTCTGTGGTAGGCAAAAGAACAGTCTCCCAAAGATGTCCACGTCCTAATCCTGGAACCTGTGAATATGTTACATTACACAGCAAAAGGGAGTTAGGTTGCAAAGGGACTTAAAGTCCTGAATCATCTGACCTTAAAATAGGGAGATTATCCTGAATTATGCCAGGTGGGCCCCGTGTAATCACGAGGGTCTTCAAAAGTGAGTAAGGGGGATGAAAGAGGAGAGAAAGATGTGAGGACAGAAGCAGAGTCAGAGTGACAAGGGTCTAGTACTTGGGGTTTTGAAATATGCAGTCGTCACTCAGGGGGACACAGTCTTTGAAAAAAAGGAATAACTTTACAGTGGAGGAAACTGACAAACACTACCTAAGCCAGATGATCAAGTTCAACCTCACCAATCACAAATCTTGTTGATAGTATGTCTTCTTGCTATGATGTGATGAAAGTGGTAATTTACTGCTGTGATCTTCCACCCCCAAACCCATAAACCCAGTCTAATCATGAGGAAAACATCGCATTCCAGTAGAGGGTCATCCTACAAAATACCTGACCAGTACCACTTAAAAATGTCACAGTCGTCAGAAACAATGGAAGTCAGAAATGGGCACAGCCAAGAGGACCTTAACGAAACATGACAACGAAATGTAATGTGGTATCCTGGACGGGATCCTGGAACAGATGAAAACCATTATGTAAAAAGTAAGGAAATCTGAATAAAGCAAAGACATCAGTTAATGATAATGGTTCAGAACTGAGTTGTTAATAATAGAAGAAACTGGGTGCAGGGTACCTGGGAATTCTCTGTATTATCTTTGCAATTCTTCTTTAAATCTAAGACCATTCTAAAAAATAAAATCTATGAAAGAAGAACAATATGCAACCACACGTAGCCCACAAAGCATGAAATATTTAATATGTGATCCTTTAGAGAAAAAGTTTGCCAAACCCTGCTCTGGATCCAAAACTTGTAATCAGCATCAAACCATACTGCTTCTCACAGGTCATACAAAGATATAACCGAAACATATGGACACTGTCAGACCTCAAATAAGACCTGGCTAATACAACAAATTTCTATTTATTGATTACTGGAAAAAAAAAATCCTTGCCTTTGATGACAGACCTTTGCTCAAACCCCACCCTTAAAAGCCTCGCAGGGGGCTTCCCTGGTGGCGCAGTGGTTGGGAGTCCGCCTGCCGATGCAGGGGACGCGGGTTCGTGCCCCGGTCCGGGAGGATCCCGCGTGCCGCGGAGTGGCTGCTGGGCCTGCGCATCCGGAGCCTGTGCTCCGCAACGGGAGAGGCCACAACAGTGAGAGGCCCGCGTACCGCAAAAAAAAGAAAAAAGAAAAAAAAAAAAGCCTCACAAAGCTGGTAACTTTGTCATTAACTGACTACAACAACCAAACCTTCTCTTTTCTTACTGTGCTCTGAAAGTCAGCCCTGTGGAAAAGACCAAGATATGTAGCCTTTGATTCCACCTAAAAATTTAATATCCTCCTTAGCAAATCACACACTAAAAGTGCTAACAGTAACCTCCCAGCAGTATTCCTCGATCCTAGCGGAGTCTTGGAAGACCACACAGGAGGATGTGGACAATTTGCTTATTGAGTATGTGAGTACCATTGAGACGGTTGGTCAATGGGGAATACACATTCACGACTCTTGTCACACCTCTTGGGAAGAAATTACTGGGTCAAGTCACTATTAAAAAGGACATTTCGGGGCAAGGAAAGCAAATATTCTTAAGTGCTATAAACACAAATCATTTACTGAACAAGAAGGTAACTCATCTGAACCTTGATTTCAAGATCTGTGGTGATGATGATTCTTTCTCCTTGGGATGCTTTTTCTGGAGGACAGCTGGCCTGGAGGAAAGAGAGGTCAGAATGAGACATTAGGACTTTTCTGGAGCCCAGACTACATCCGAAAATGCCCTGAGGCCACACCTGCTCCCATGTCTTATCTAAAACCGATCAGAAATAAGAGGGCACCCACATCTGAGTATTTCAGAGATTCGTGGAAACTAGACTCTAGGAATTGGGGTACCCCCACCTCCTAGGTCAGGGACCTCTCCTTTCCAAAAAAGAATCTTATTCCGGAGGCCCTTCCATTCCGTCATTCAGGCAGCCTGAATTTTAGATGGAGAGCACCTCTAGCTCCAAAGCTGCCATCTCATAACCATGTCTGTGCCATTCTTGTCATTTTCACTACAGCATTCAGGCTCTGACTTTCCCTTGGGGCCACTGTGCCCAAACAAGTACACGCATGGTTGGAACGTGAAGGGAGAGGAAGCAGCAGAGACATCAGAGCTACACACTCAATCCGGGGCCACACACCCAAGAACAGTCCTGCACCTGTCACAGCTGAACAATCACATACACCTAGGCTCTGTCACACTGGCTGACGCCCACGCCAGAGACATGGTACACGGCTGCGCCAACCCCACAGAAATGCAACGGCACATCTCATAGCCTGGGGGACACATCTGGGCCCCGCCACCCCCGCAGAGCCCACACGCATGTAACTTACACAGAGCACAGTGGAGGAGTCACAGCCCGGCCGCGTCACCGCTACAGATGCTCACACGCACAGGACGCACACAAACCGGGAGGGGCCGCGTCTCGTCCCCCCGCTACACACACTCACGCGCAAGTGCGTCACAAACACAGGGACCGGGCCTGTCTCCCTCACCGACGCCCACGCGCACATCTCAGTCTGCAGACATGGCCGAGCCCCTGATCACACACACAGACATACACACACGCACACGCTCGCACTTCCTCCGCAGCGCTCCCGAAGCCAGAGGCCGAGGCTCCGTTTCGGGCCTCTTCTCCTTCTCCCTCATCGCCATCGCTCGCCGTATTCCGCTCTGTTTTCCTCATGGGATGCTAATTACTCACCGCTTGGGGCCCAACAACCGACGGCGTCGGGAGGGAGCGCCGGCGTTGAGCTTACCTCCGGACAGGGTCACCGGCAAACCAAAGCTTCAATAAAAATCCTTCTGGCAGAAAGCGCATCTCCCAGCATGCAACTCCCCGAGCTGCTAATGGGGCTGTGCCCCAGAGCCCTCTGGGAAACGTAGTCCATAAACCCGGGAATTCGCGGAGCTGAAAACGCACGGCCTCTCTTTCCCAGCATGCAACTCCACAACGGCACTAATAGAGCTGTGCCTCAGAGACTTCTGGGAAATGTAGTTCGCACCTTGGGTAATACACAGGCCTTCGGAAGGCTTCTCGCCCTGCCTCTAGAGGAGCTGTGACTTGGGAGGGAGCGTATTTCAGAGTCGCAGAATTTGTAAATGCTGGGAGACCTACCAGCCGTTCAGATTTCTTTTCTTTTTAAAATTATTATTATTATTATTTTAACGGGAGAAAAGCATGCAAATTTTATTAAATTTCTGCATGTACATGAGAGCTTTCAGAAGAGAATGAAGCCCTGAAGAAGTAACCAGAGCAGGAAGCTTTTATACCTTTTAGACAAAGAAAGGATAAATTTGTGAAGTACTGACAGTGCAATGGGCTAGTGATAGTCCAATTAGGGCCCGGTAATCCTTATCTTCATTTAATGAGGTTTGTTTGCAGATTCCTCTGGTGCCATCTGTGGACTGGTAAGAGTCTATCTCCATTAAAAGAAGAATTTAGTTCCTGCCTTTGGACAGAGAAGGGAGATCTTTCTGTATGTTTACCGCTTCTTTTTTTTTTTTTTTTTTAACATCTTTATTGGGGTATAATTGCTTTACAATGGTGTGTTAGTTTCTGCTTTATAACAAAGTGAATCAGTTATACATATACATATGTTCCCATATCTCTTCCCTCTTGCGTCTCCCTCCCTCCCACCCTCCCTATCCCACCCCTCCAGGCTGTCACAAAGCACCGAGCCAATATCCCTGTGCCATGCGGCTGCTTCCCACTAGCTATCTACCTTACTACGTTTATTAGTGTGTATATGTCCATGACTCTCTCTCGCCCCGTCACCGCTCACTACCGCTTCTTAATTGCCTTCAGCTCAAAATAATTTTTATGTCAAAGAGGCATATTTTAGGCTGACATACCTGGTTTCCATCAATTATGATACAGGCATTGCTTGCAATAAGGAAGGCCAAGAAATCTTTCAGTAAGTGTTCTCTTTTTGTATATCATGCTGTTTTATACTGTTTATGTATTAGTTTAATTTAGGTCTATTTGCTGTGAGTCAGTAATAGTCATATTTACTTTCTAAGGTGCCTACGAATTTTGTGCTAAGATCTCATCCCATCTTACTAACACCTCTACTATGAAAGAGCTCAGTTTCTATGCTGGGGATTTGCCTGCCTCCCATAAATTGTTTTTGTTGTTTTTCAAACAGGTTTTATTGATCTTCTAATGGGACCAAGTGAAACACAGAGGCATTTAACATAAACCAATACTCTCAATTGTTTATGCATTTTTGTGTAGGGATGGCATTTCCCTAGAGTATTCTAATCTTTTCTTTATTTTTTATTCTAGTTGATTTACATATTATATTAATTTCAGATGTACAACATAGTGATATAATATTTTTATAGATTATACTCCATTTAAAGTTATTAAAATATTGGCTATATTCCCTGTGCTGTACAATATATCTTTGTATCTTATTTGTTTTAAACATGGTAGTGTGTACCTCTTAATCCACAACCCTTATCTTGCCCCTGCCGCAGTACTCCTCCCACTGATAACCACTAGTTTGTTCTTTCTGTATGTGTCTATTTCCATTTTGTTATATTTATTCATTTGTTTTCTTATTTAGATTCCACATGTAAGTGACAGCGTACAGTGTTTGTCTTTCTCTGTTTGACTTATTTCACTAAGCATAATCCCTCCAGGTCTATCCATGTTGTTGCAAATAGCTAAAATTTCATCTTTTTTATGGCTGAGTAATATTCCATTGAATATATAAACCACATCTTGTTTATCCATTTATCCATGGATAGACACATAGAGTTGCTTCCATATCTTGGCTGTTGTAAATCATGCTGCTATGAATATTGGGGTGCATGTATCTTTTTTAATTAGTGTTTTTATTTTCTTAGATATATACCCAGGAGTGGAATTGCTGGATCATAGGGTAGTTCTATTTTTAGTTTTCTGGGGAACCTCCATACTGTTTTCCATGATGGCTACATGCACCAGTTTACATTCACATCAGCAGTGTACTAGAGTTCCCTGTTCTCCATACCTTGGCAACATTTGTTATTTGTGGTCTTTTTGACCGTAGCCATTCTGACAGGTGTAAGGTGATATCTCACTGTAGTTTTGATTTGCATTTCCCTGATGATTGGCAATGTTGAGCATCTTTTCATATGCCTTTTGGCCATCTGTAGGTCTTCTTTGGAAAAATGTCTATTCAGGTCTTCTGCCCATTTTTTAATTGAGTTCTTGTTGTTTTTGATATTGAGTTGTATGAGCTGTTAATATATTTTGGATATTAACCCCTTTTCAGACATATCATTTGCAAATATTTTGTCCCATTCAGTAGGTTGTCTTTTCATTCTGTTGATGTTTTCCTTTGCTATGCAAAGCTTTTAAGTTTAATTAGGTCTCGTTTGTTTGTATGGTAGGGAAGTCCCTACCATACTGTTTTGATTACTGCAGCTTTGTAGTATAGTCTGAAGTCAGGTAGTGTGATACCTCCAGCTTTGTTCGATTTTCTCAGAATTGCTTTGGCTGTTCAGGGTCTTTTGTGGTTCCACATAAATTTTAGTCTTATTTGTTCTAGTTCTGTGAAAAATGTAATGGGTATTTTGATAGAAATTGCCTTAAGGACTTCTCTGGTGGCGCAGTGGTTAAGAATCTGCCTGCCAATGCAGGAGACACGGGTTCAAGCCCTGGTCCGGGAAGATCCCACATGCCGTGGAGCAACTAAGCCCGTGTGCCACAACTACTGAGCCTGCGCTCTAGAGCCCACGAGCCACAACTACTGAGCCCATGTGCCACAACTCCTGAAGCCTGCAGGCCTAGAGCCTGTGCTCCAGAAGAAGAGAAGCCACCACAATGAGAAGCATGCCCACCGCAACAAAGAGTAGCCCCCGCTCTCTGCAACTAGAGAAAACTGGTGGGCAGCAACGAAGACCCAGCACAGCCAAAAATAAATAAAATAAGTAAATAAATTTATTTTAAAAAAAAAGAAATTGCCTTAAATTTGTAGATTGCTTTAGGTTGTATGGCTATTTTTACACTATTCTTCCAATCCATGAATACTGGATATCTTTCCACTTCTTTGTATCATTTTCAATTTCCTTCACTAGTGTTTTATAGTTTTTAGAATATAGGTCTTTCACTTCCTTGGATAAGTTTATTCCTAGATATTTTATTCTTTTTGTTGTGATTTTAAATGGGATTTTTTTTTTTACTTTAGCTTTCTGATAGTTCATTATTAGTGTATAGAAAAGCAATAGATTTCTGTATATTAATCTTGTCTCCTGCAACTTGCTGAATTCATTTATTAGTTCTAATAGTTGTGGGTAGAGACTTTAGGGTTTTCTATATAAAGTATCATGTCATCTGCAAATAGTGACAGTTGAACCATCCTCGTGACCCTGGAAGAAATTCAACTGGGTTATGGTGTATGATCCTTTCAATATATTGTTGGATTCCAGTTTGCTAATATTTTGTTGAGGATTTTTGCATCTATATTCATTACAGATACTGACCTATATTTTCTGTGGCTTAACATGTGATCTGTTCTGGAGAATGTTTCATATATACTTGAAAATAATGTATATTCTGCTGTTTTTGGATGTAATGTCCTGTAATGTATCTACTAAGTCCAACTGGTATATTGTGTCATTTAAGGCCATTGCTGCCTTATTGATTTTCTTTTCTTTTTTTCTAAATTTAAATGATACATTTATTGAGCTGTGCCTTTTCTACCACACTGGATTAAATAAACTTGTCAAGAAGTACGGTTTTTGTCACCTTCTGGGACATTTAGTAATTTGCTGTTCTTTCTTTTATGTACCTCTGTTAGTACATATGGCCAACTGGTCACCTGTAACAGGTAGGTCTCGTGTTATTAGATACACAGGTAAGGAAAGTTACATTCATTATGTCCTTGGTTCAAAGCAACAGGGGCTCCCTAGCACATAAATCTTTGCAGAATCAAGTGTCTACTATTTTATATATACGTATTAAAAAAGAAGCAAAGGCACTAGACTACTTGGATTAAACATTCTGTCCAGAGGGATAATGACAGGCTTTGCTTTTCCTCATCTGTAGTAAGTTTCAGGTCCTTGACAGAAACAATGTCTGCTTACATTCTCTGTTCAAGAATTTTTTACCACACTGAATTGGAAGATGTAAGCAGTGTCTCTCACTGGGGCACAGGGCAGAATAATTGCCTAACTAATATAATAAAGATAATGACTCCCTCTGATCAAATATTGGGCAGGATTGCTTGCAACTCATTTTAAGAGATTGGGGTATCTTGAACTAAGGAATCCTCAGCTGTGATCCAAACCTCTCCCATGCACAGCATCCACCTGGATCTCTTTGCATCACCCTGTGGAATTCGGGGTGGACAAGGTGAACATAGATAATCATGAAACTCTAGCTGCCTGTTATGTCATGAAAGATAAAGTATTTTGTATCATATTAAGGCATTTAAATTTTATTTATTTTTGCCCAAACCCATGAAATTATCAGGCTAACATGTTGTCTTTGCAAATATGGTAAAATCAAAGACACCTCAAATTTCTTTCCAGATTCTCCAAATTTCTTTTCTTTGGTGATAATGGGATACCCAAAGAGACATGACTTTCTTTTTTTCCATTTTCTCCAAGATGAAAAAAAAATGCAAATTAGAGGGGATAATGTTTCTTCTCTTTTTCTCTTCACTCTAGTAAACCCTAATTATCACCTGCAGCAATAGGTAATATTTCCCCTTTAAATGAACCAGTGGAAGACTCCCCTTCCAATAGCCACCAGGGCACTTCCTGTTTGCTCACACCTTGTTCAGTTCAACGTGAAGAATATTTATGGACACACAGACTGTGGGGGATAGAAGACACAATTATGCCCTCTGGAGGTTTATGGCGGAGGTGGGGAGCTAGAGACGTGACTTCCTTAAACACAGTGAATAAAGCCTCTTCATAGAGCTGGTTGAGGACTAGGAGAATAGTCCCAGTAAAAAGTAGCAAATTCTCTAGTCCAAATAGTGTGTGAGGCAGAAATATGTGCCTCCTATTGTTCTATATGTTAATACAGCTGATTATAAAATGTAAGGATGAAACAGGCAGCCTAAATGTCCTTAATTTTTGTTTGTTTTCTTACTGGTGGAAGGAGTAAAGATCAATGAGTTACCAACATTGATGTAGAGTTTTGGGTGATTCAAAAATATTGCAAGTTTATTGGCTGAGCTGCAATTAGCCAATAGAGTGCTTGAAACTAAACAGAAATGCATCTTGCTGGTATTTGTGTGTAGTTACTGTCTTCTTGGTGTACTCTGATACCTCACTATACTTATATACCGACTTCAGATGTATTCATCAAAAAGCTACATCTATTCATTGGAATTATGAGTAGGGGGAAACTGAAATATTTTAGCTTGTTTTATACAGTTATACATGTCACCATCCTATTTTATGCTATGTCATGAAGGGAGGGGATACTAGGAACAGGGGAGTCTGGAAGCACCAAAGACTGTGCGGTTAAGCATGGTTGCACTCATGGGCAGATAGAGTGAAGCCTCTTATCCTGGTCACTCTCTAGATGGTGGTAGCTACAAAGAGAAATAGGCAACAGAGATCTCAGGGTGAAGAGCCCAAGGAAAATGAAATCTCCCTGTTCCCTTAGGCAGCCCTTCCTGGTAGCCTCCCATAACTAGCCCTTTGAATCCTTGTACACACTTGGTCATTGTAATATTGCTAGAGCATCTGACATTTTCAGATGTTAAAATCCCTGGTGACCACTTAGGGAAAAAAAAAGAAAACCCAAAATACATTCAACTTATTGTTTTCGGAAAGGGTTCACGCCAGGGGAGGAAGCTACCATAACAAAGCAGACAGACTTTTTAGATGAATTCAACATCCTGTTATTTTTTGCTGCTTCAGAATTTATAGCAGGCATTGATGTGTACCATGATGTATTTCCCTGATTTATGAATTTTAGAGGGCGTATCCTCATTACGGAGAAGTGCAGGTAGAGGAGTGTTAGTGAGACCAACTCCCTCACTGTCTGCCAGCAGTGGGCGTGATAGAATAGGATGTAGCCTGAGTACCTCCGTCCTTTCACATCCCAAGTTTTCACCATATACGTGATCTGTTTGTTGGCAATTCAGATGGCTTGATCTCAACATCTCTATGAAAAAGTGTTATGTCTGCCAGTGAGAGTAGCTCATGAAACTTAGCAAAATTGGGAGTCCTGCTTACCAATCAAGGTTTATTGGGACTATTTAAGCAAACTTACAATGTTCAAACCTTCTCAGAGAATCAGGCTGACAGACCTTGTGCTTCTAGAAGTTCCCGCCCCAAATCCTCACACTACTCAGAGGTCTCAGGTGTGTTGTGTGATATCTCTAGGTCAGTGCTACTGAAAATGGGTCTTGGGGGAGGGACATCATTACCAACAGGAAACTTGTTAAAGGTGTCATTTCATGGGCACCACCTCAAACTTGCAGATTCACAACTTCTTAGAATGGGGTCCTGATCCCAAAGAGATTTCTATTCATTTTCAAGGTTCAGAAAAAAATGTTTAGCTAAGTGGTTCCCATCTGGTTTCCCATTAGGATCAGATGACCAGTATTAAGAAATAACATCACCTGTGCCCTCCCCACAGCGTCCATCTATTAGTCCTGTGGGATCATCAGTGTTATTTTAATTAAGTGCTCCAGGTGATTCTAAGGTGAGGCCAGGGTTAAGTACGTGGGCTTCTGGGTATATTTGTGGGAGTTCAGAGCAAGCTTTAGTCCAAGGAGAGGCAGTAAGTTTTGCTCTGCGTCGGCTTTCAAGGGGCTAGTCGGTGAAGCCCACATACTCCGTGTTAGCAGAATTTTGGGACATTTATATGAAGAGAGAAGAAGTGTAGACAACAAAGAAAAACTCATAGATTGGTCTCCATGTAGGAGCTGATTGTTCCTGAATCTCTCCTGAGATGAAGGACAGGAGAGGTTGGCTTTTTCAGCATTTCAAGGTCCTTCTGCCTGTGGCTGTGCTGGGAGCAGGTGAAGGAGCTGTGCTGACGCCGTTGAAGGCATATTCTCAAGATGCTGGTGTGATTCCTCAACATAATATTGATGAGAAAAGGACCCAGTGCAGGAGGAAGAAGAGGAGGAATGGCAGCTTCTCAGGTAAGTGTCCTGTCCTGGGTCAGAGGCTGGGTTTGCTTTTCCTCCTGAAATATCATGGATCGAGAACCTGCAAACCTTTAATTATCTACTTTTGGTGTTCTTGCCTAGCGAGGTTGTTTTCAACTACTTTTTTTTTTTTTTTTTTTTTGCGGTACGCGGGCCTCTCACTGTTGTGGCCCCTCCCGTTGCGGAGCACAGGCTCCAGACGCGCAGGTTCAGCGGCCATGGTTCATGGGCCCAGCCGCTCCGCGGCAAGTGGGATCTTCCCGGACCGGGGCACGAACCCGTGTCCACCGCATCGGCAGGCGGACTCTCAACCACTGCGCCACCAGGGAAGCCCCTCAACTACTTATTTTTAACCATTTATTCTTATGATAGTCAAGATGATGTCTTTAGACTACTTCTCCCTTATGTCCCAGAACCTTCTCTCTATTGTTTGCATCCAAGCTCCCTGTAGAGCATGAAGAAGTCTCAATATGATTTAATGAATTTCAAGTATTGAAAATATTTCCTTTGTGAGAGATGAACATGGGAAGGCATTAGTACCCAAGATTCCCATTGGGATGGGGTTGGGTGTTGGTATCTTACTGAATTTGGGGAAAGTGGAGTGGTTGCCTTGCATCTGGATGCAACATCATCTCTTTAGAACAGGATTAAGAAAATGCACGTATAAACAGGATGATGTTAGTGGTCCAAAATTCCTTAGAAAGTTCTGAAAAAAATGATAGACTGTTCTCTACATTGGTAACAAAGACTTACTATTTAAATGCACTATTATGAACACAGAACAAGGGAGGTATTTATGGATTGAAATTTGCATAAAACTGACATTTTTTTCAAGATAGTTTCAGATTTCCTTATTTTTGCCAAAAATACCCAAGCAGTGACAATGTGTCCTCCTGAGTGTTTCAGTCACCTGAAACCAATTTATCCCAATTATACCTGATCACTGATTCAGGTGTTTTCTGCCAGGTTCCTGCACTATGAAGTTCCTATTTCCCCCCCTTTTTTTTTAATAAATGTCTTGGAAAGATTTAGTGAGGGATGTCCCAGTTAATGTGGCAACTCCATTTCTTCTTAGTTTCTCTTTGCTTCTAGTTTGCTTTGAAATATGAGCACTCAACTGTGTTTAGTAGAGATATTGAGTTTTGTAAGCGGAGGTTTTCATCAATCAAGACTGGGTTTGGATAGTTTCCATTATCCTCCATGCTCACGTTACAGACATACTCTTCTTTATCATTTCTTTGTGTTCTCCAAAAAGTTTCCGAGGATAGTATTACTAATATATGTTCAACTGTGTCAATATTCATAAATATAGCTCAGCACAAATTATAAAGATCTGTAAAGAAAGAAAAGATTCAGAACCAATAGCTCTAATTTATTTTATATCATTGTACACGTTTGCATCATAGTGTATTTTAAAAATACAAAGGATATCTTCCACAAATAGATTTATAAGATTTACTCAGTAAAAAATAACACTAATTTCATTGCTATGAATATTTTCTTCTATATAACTTTTGATATGTACAAAGTCGCCATTTTTATGTATATCTGTGTACATTGTGTTAACATTATCTGATCCATTTTTTCTTATTTCTATTCTTCCTAATTACAGACACTGATATAAACATTCATTAGGATTGTCTCTGTGTACTTGTGTTCTTTGTAGATAACTTCTAGTTCAGGTAAACTGGAGTAAAACCCAGGCTCTAACATTTACTGAATGGTTGACAAATATGCTCAAGAAAAGAGGAACAGTAATGTCATGTTTCTTAAACTATTTATGTGGTGCATTCAATGCTATGTAAAAAAACAAACAAACTAGAAAGTATATAGTAAATATTCAAAAAGGATTGTTGTTGGTGTGCTTACTATCCTATTAGACCTGTAAAATCCATAAAACACTTTCAGTTCAAGATTAACTATAAATTCTTACCTTGCCGTTCTACCTTTTTTTTTTTTTTTTTTTTTTTTTGCGGTACGCGGGCCTCTCACTGTTGTGGCCTCTCCCGTTGCGGGGCACAGGCTCCGGACGCGCAGGCTCAGCGGCCATGGCTCACGGGCCCAGCCGCTCTGCGGCATGTGGGATCTTCCCGGACCGGGGCACGAACCCGTGTCCCCTGCATCAGCAGGCGGACTCTCAACCACTGCGCCACCAGGGAAGCCCCGTTCTACCTTTATGTTATCAAAATGTGTGGTACATGGACCAGAGACACTGGTATCACTAGTGAAAAATGAACTTGTTAAAAATGTGGAACTCAGGCCCCACCCCAGAATTCCTGGATCAGATTCTGCATTTTAACAGTATCTCCAGTTTGCTTGTTTACACATTAAAATTGGAAAGTTTTACTTCTGACTCATCATGTATATTTACTGAGAAGTATACACAATTTATCCTGTATAATAAAAGTACAACACTCAGAAATGCAATGCCTGTGTTGATGCCATCATTTTATAATTTCTCTTCCAGATAATTGTAGTCCCTATAGTGGTGTTGTGGATCGTATGTCATCTTTTCTTGGAGTTAGAAATACAATAGAGAATATTACTGTGTAAAAATTATTTTATTGGATAATTCAAGACACTCTCCTAAATCAAACCACTTCTTTTAATACTCTCTTGGGCCAAATTATGAACTCTTCCTGTTGTGACTCAACAAATGCACGTTTTATTTTAGGGCCTGTTGACATTCAGAGATGTGACCATAGAATTTTCTCAGGATGAGTGAGAATGCCTGTACTCCCTCCAGCGGAATTGTACAGGGATGTGATGTTAGAGAACTATAGGAACCTGGTCTCCTTGGGGAGGATAACTTCCTTCCAAAATTCTTTATTCACCCACAGGGTTTTGGTTCCTTCATTTGTAGAATGTCTCCTGGAATCTTCTGCTTCCCACAGTAGAGTTTCAGATCCCTGCTTTCAAGGAAAAAATGGGAGTTTGTGGGTATAGACAGAAAGGTTTCATGATGATTCATCATGATTCTAACCTTGCTCTTTCTTGAGGTAATCAGCATCTTTCGCTCTAGATTAATGGTAATTCTATAAATTTTCAGTGGTATAAAATAGTGCTGCTCGGGACTTCCCTGGCAGTCCAGTGGTTAAGACTCCACACTTCCACTGCAGGGGGCACGGGTTCAATCCCTGCTCGGGGAACTAAGATCCCACATGCATCACAGTGCAGCAAATAAATAGATAGATAAATATTGCTGTCTGCGTTTTTAAAAAAATTTATTATTTTATATTTATTTATGGCTGCATTGGGTTTTCGTTGCTGCACAGGGGCTTTCTCTAGTTGCGGTGAGTGGGGGCTACTCTTCATTGTGGTGTGCGGGCTTCTCATTGCAGTGGCTTCTCTTGTTGCGGACCACAGGCTCTAGGCATGCAG